>NC_037541.1:9317833-9319883 GCF_001531365.2 Cynara cardunculus var. scolymus
TATATATATATATATATAGGGTCAGGTTCAAATGTTAACTAAAGTTTTTGTGTTAACTTTGTTAACCGATCTTGGCCATTCAATCTTTCAATAAATGGTTGTGATTAATCATGATAAAAACTTATTTTTTTAAATTTAAAATTTCATAAAGATAAGTGAACAAAGTTGAAAAGGGTATTCAGGTAAAAAAATATGTAACTCCCATATCATTAATTAATTGGAAGTTACAAAATAAAAAATTCTATGATTTTTTTATTAATTTATTTTTGTTAATGTAAAATCATATAAACACAACTATATATATATGAACCATTGTGTCAAATACGAACAAAAATTATATATATGAACTTAGATTGCATAGCATTTATGAACACAATATGAACATAATAAGAATAACTGCTATACGAAAGGAAATAAATAAAAAAACATGTATGAACACGATATGAACAGCTTGTGAACAATAGTTTCTTCATTATAAACACATTCAGGAGCGATCTTTTGTCAATTGAAGTTTTATACATGCATTGCATCCACACCATTTAAGGTTCACCCCTTGTTCATATATGTTTCTGGTCTTATGTGGTTGTTCACCTCTTGTTCATATCGTGTTCACCCCTTGTTCATATCGTATAAAATATATGAATACATAACCTCAACGCTATGAACACCGGGTGCAAACACTTACACAAATATAAAGATTTGGTATCAAGCTTAAAAAATAACACTTGTGTTCATATGATAAAAGTAACATGAACACAATGGTTCATGATTCATAAAAATCGGTAATATGACAATATGAAAATGAGTCGTGCATGTACTTCCATTTGAACATGTGAATTAGGTACATATTTTAATAATTAAAGAAAAAAGCTATCAATACAAGACGAATTATAAAAAACACAACACATCGTAGTGAACATAATTTTGATTAAAACGAATCTAAAAAAATAAAAATCTATTACCAAGACATTCGCTTTGGTTAGTTTCTTCAATTCCCGACCTCGAACTTCGATTGTCATCATAAACCATTTTAATTTCTCACTGTTGTCGATTTATTTTTTATTGCGTTTATTCATATTAGCTTGATCGATACTGAAATGTTTTACTATCGTGTTTTCTATGCGAATTAAAAAATGATAAAACAATAAACATGGAAGATCAAGATTAAAAAAAATAAAAATAAAAATATTAATATTATAAATGCATATTTTTTGGGATTTGATTATTTGTAACTTCCCATTAATTGTTTGGGAGTTACATATCAAATTAATTTACTGAAATACCCTTGTAATTAAAATGTGAATATGACATAAACCTATAAAAAGAATGGAATTTGATTGGTTGCCATGATTTTCAAAGTTAATACAAAATTATTGGTTAACATTTAATCTTCCCTCTCTCTCTCTCTCTCTCTCTCTATATATATATATATATATATAAAAGAATAGTACTTGCGCAATGAAGCGAGACACATCTCGATTTTAATGTTCTATTTTATTATTTGTCTCTGTCGATGTTATAATACGATTTTATGTGTTTTTAAGAAATCAATAATGATGTTATTTTTGAATAAAAATATAAATTTGAAGATATCATAAAAATTTGAAAAAATATATCAATGTTAATACTAAATCAACTATTTAAACGTCCTCATTTTTTATGTAACTTATTTTTTTTTTTACTATAATTTAATTTAAGTTTAATGACGAAATAATTTACTTTTGGTTTAATAATGTAACATTTTGTAAAGATAATAATTAAGTATTCTGTTAGAACTCAATGATTATTCATTATATTTTTAGATTTTTTATATTTAAAATTAGATGTTTATCCTGTATTTGATTATGTTTATCTGCAGTTAGTTACACGAATTTTGATATGGAGCTTTAATAAGTTGTACTTACGCACAATCTACATGCAATCTTGAGTTTTAAGTAATATGCAATATTAAACAGTACTTTACACATAAAAAATGGTTTTTAAGAGTTTTTGTCAAATGCTTTATAATATAGTGTGTGTGTGTGTATATATATATATATATATATATATA
>NC_037541.1:9319983-9336320 GCF_001531365.2 Cynara cardunculus var. scolymus
ACAGTTGGCTGATGCTAAGAAGATTGTGCTTCAGTCCTTCAACGTATGCAATGCATTTGAAAGTTGTTGTACCGTTGGATAATATACCAAATCCTTTAGTATATCCTTTTCCATTTCCACCGAAGGTTACGGAAGGTCCTCTTTCTTCCTTGAAGTTAGACAGAAGAGATATATCTCCAATCAGATGTCTTGAACATCCACTGTCCAGATACCATATGCCTTTGACATCCTGAACAAGGAAACAAAATAAGAAATGCTATTGGTACCTAGCTAAATGGGTCCAGCTTTGTTAGAGGCTTCATCATTTGATACTGACGAATCATTATCAGAAGATGACATCATTAAACCTGAAGAGGTTTGAATGGAAAGAGGAACAACCTTTGATACTACCAAGGTAGTTTCAGTGGAAGTTTTCACTGAGTCTATCGAAGAGACTTCAGTGGTAGGGATTACAACGTCTGATGCTGAAGATATTTCAGCAGGAGTTGTCTTCACTGAGCCTAAAGAAGAGGCTTCAGTGGTTTTCTTCACCTTGACTGCAGAAGCAGTCTTTGGTGGATGATTTCACTTTAGTTGATTTCTCAACTTTGGTTACTTTCTTGCTCAAAACCGGTGAACCAGCTTTGACGGTAGAAGGACACTTACTGGCAATATGTGTTCTTTCACCATAGTGTTTACACTTCCTAAGACTAGGAGTAGCTTTAGGGCCAGGAAGTATCAGACTAGAAGTGGGACCAGCTCCAAGGATTCCCTTCTCATTGGTTCTTGGAGGAACCTTTGAGGGAATGGATTCCTTAGGTGAAAAGTTCACCATGAGTTGTGACTTAGATTTCTGATGCGATTCAGATTTCCTAGTCCCTAAAGAAGAAGAAAAAGTTTTACAAGTTGAAGGAATAGATTTAGATCTATTAGACTTGTTAGGCTTCTTAGAAAGGGATGTTGTGACAGTGGATTTACCTTTGTCTTTGCACCCAGAACTCAAAGGAGTTCCTTCAAGATGACTCTCAGTAAAGGAAGGGGAATGAGAGGAAAAAGTGTTAGGAATAGAAGAGACAAATGTATCAAATTTAAGCATGGACCTGTCTTTAACACATTCTTCCTGATCATAGGAGAATCCTAGACCAGTCGTATTCTTGGCCAGGATCTGAGCGTTAATGATCTCAGAGGCCTTGAGGGAAGCTTTGCACCACCGTTCAATGGTAGCTTTCTCAGCCTTGAGTTCAGCGATTGCTCGCTCACGCTCAGCAACAGCTTTCTCACTTTCAACAGTGATGGTTTGGTTTATAATAACCTGATCTTTAAGATTTTTCCTCAACAGAGGTCAGTTCTTTGATCTTAGAATGACAAATCTTCAATTGCTCTTGAAGATCAACATTAAGCATCTCAGCTTTTGATTTGCCATTGAGGGCATTGTAAAGGTCAACCGTCAGCGTATCTAGTGCAAAAAGACTAGAAAAAGGTTCATTCAAGATACATACCTGAGTAAAAGAAGATGGCTCATAGGAGGTAGATGCTTTAGAAGATCCTTTATCAGCATCAATGGCCATCAAGCAGACATAGGCTTTATCCTCTTCGTCTGAAGATGATTCAACAGATGATTCAGCCCAGTCATGCTCTTCAGCAACAAGGCCTTTAGACTTTCGCTGGTTATTCTTCATCTTCTTGTATTTCTCCTTCAGTTTTAAGTATTTTTCATCTTTGGTCCTGAAGGAGGAGGAGGAAGCTTTAGAAGATGGCGTCGCAGTTTTCTTTGATCTGCATTCACCTACAAAATGTCCGGGCTGGTGACAGTTGTAGCAGACAGCTGAAGCCTTGTCTATTCTTTCAGACTTTGGCTTCTCCCGGAAGGATAGCTGAGGAGATCTGCAGAAATTGCTTTTACTGACAAACCTCCTAAATGACTTAGTCAGGAGTGCCAGGGACTCATCAAAATCTGTTAAATCAGATTCTGGAATGTCCTCAGAAGAATCTATYTCCGTGATGACCACGGGAGGTAGAGAAGAAACAAAAGGAGTAGAAGTTTAAACTGAAGAAGCTTCAGAGATCAAAGCTAAAGGAGAGCTTTTCATTTCCCTTGAATCTTTTACAAGATTTCTTTTCAGTTGACTAAATTGCTCATGGTTAAGCAGAATCCCGTATAAGGTAGAAAGAGAAAGAGTGGACATGTCATTTGACATCTTGAGACACATGGAAAAGGTGTCCCAAGACTCAGGAAGACATTCTAGAAACTTAGTCAAGGTTTCAGAATTAGAATATTCCCTCCCGACAGCCCTAAGATCAATAAAAAGGCAATTAAATCTTTGATGTACTTCAGACAGTGTCTCGGACTTTCCACAGAGAAAGCTTTCATACTATCTTACTAGATTGATCTTTCTAGTCTCCTGAACCTGAGTGGTTCCTTCATATTGGAGACAAAGAGTATCCCATACGGATTTAGAAGTTTTGAGTTTCATCACTGAGTGATAGATCTCATCAGGAAGAGACATAACTATTATAGACCAAGTACGCGTGTCTATAGCTATTTTCTTCTTGTCCTCATTGCTCCACCGATGTGGAAGCTTTGGAATCTGCCGTTTAGGAATCGCGGCAGTCGTAACTGTTTCTGGAACAGCCGGAACAATAGCAAATGGAATATATGGTCCATTTTCTATGTAATGTAGAATTTCAGGATCCACACCTTCCAGAAAGAGGGACATCCGGTTCTTCCAGAGACTAAAGTTGTCACGGACAAACCTAGGAGGTTTGGCAAGAGAGCCATTATCTTTTGTGTGTGTGTTTGTAATTTGTAAAGCCATTTGTAAGCAGTAAGTTATCTAAGAAGAGATAAATTAATACAGAAAATTAGCCAAACATAAGGAATGAAAGAAAACACTACTCTGATACCACTTGTTGGTCCCGTAAGGGGCTACAAGAAGAGAAACAATTTGTAGAAGGGGAGGATGAATACAAACACAGTATTTTCAAATTTAAAATATATTTTTTTACAGAGAAGATCAATGCAGATTTTACAAGATTTTTTGCGGAAAGATAAGGTAACAAAAACCTATCTAAACAATCTTTGGTTACACACAATGCTTTAGCAATTACAAGAAAAGAAGTTGCTAAAAGAAAGATTATTTACTTAAGCTAGAAGATGCTTGAAGTAAGAAACACTTCTATTTATACCGAGTGCATTAAATGATCATTTAATGCAATATGGTAGGTTTAGAGTACGTGTCAAACCTTAAGAGAAAGGCTTGTCCTTTGCTACAGTGAATAGTACAAAAGCACTATTTTTTAGCAGACAACCTTAGCTAAAGTTGGTGGACAAAGAGTCGACTAATCGGCTCCATACCGTACTAACTTTTGTAAGGGTATGGATTTGTCTTTGTGTGCATAAGGACAAGACAAAGCTTCCTTTGATCGCTGAATGCTGGAATGACCTGAAGGTCTCATCATCATTCGCTGAAGCTAGAGCAGTCTTCACACATATATAGACAAGCTTGTAATCACTGAATACCGCTTCAGATCACGTGCTCGCTGGTCTCTAATCTTCAGTTTCATTCTTCAATGTTTGCTGAAGGTTCTTTGGTGTGAGTGTTGTCTTCTTGAAGTATTGCTATCTCTGATAGATTTACAATGCAAGTTCTTCAGCGATCACTGAACATACTTAGTGAAGATCGCTGGAACTAAAAATATAGAAACACAAATACAACGTGAAAGAGAAAAAGGATTATCATCAAATCACTGAGAGAGAGAGGATCAACAAAATGTATAAAAAATTATGCATTAGCCAATAGTTACAAAATATTGTTTGAAAGGAATGACCACACTAAACTATTAGCAAGATGTGGAACGGAAGTTAGTGATGATCAGGCAAAATGCCCTTGGAGATTATGGACAACTTGGATGGCAAATGAGAGATCATTCCAAGTGAAATCTCTTATGGATTATCATATATGTGCAATAAACTTTAAATTTGGTTTATTGATGAACTATAAGTTTATTGCTAAGAAGTTTGCTAGTCAATTAAGGGAAAATCTGATATGAAGTTAGTGGACTTGCGATCTGCTGTGATGAAGAAATACAATTGTCTAGTGAGCATCAAACAATGTGCTAGGGGTAGGACACATACGATTAATGAATTTGAGCAAGGTATGAAGAAACATTATGATAAACTTTGGGAAACGATGAAGAAATTAGAAGAACCAATCCTGGATCTACAGTAAAAATGAGTGTTGAAGTCAACCCTGATTGGAAGACTTACTTTCAAGGCTTCTATATATGTTTGCAAGGATTGAAAGAATGTTGAATTAGTGGTTGTAGAAGAGTAATTAGGCTTGATGGGTGATTTTTAAAGACAATATGCAAAGGAGAGTTACTTTTGGCCGTTGGTCGAGATCTGAATAGTCAAATATTCCCACTTGCCTAGGCTATGGTGAACATTGAAAACAAAGAAAACTGGACGTGGTTTATTGACTTGTTGAAAGAAGACCTATCTTTGAATGATGGTGCTGGTACAACTTTGATTTTAGGAAGAAGTTTTGTGGTGTACAATTCAGAAACCTTTTCTGGGCAACCTCTAAAGCGTCATATGAACAACAATTTGAAGAAGTGATGTCTAAAATCAAAGGTATTTACACTTCAGAAACTATTTTAAGTTGTTTTCAAGATATTATAACTTGTTTGTTATTGTTTTAAGTCGTTTTAACTTGTCTTTAGTCATTTTAAACTGTTTTAAGTTGTTTTAGTTGCTTTAAGTTGTGTTAGTTGCTTTAAGTTGTTAAAATGTGTTTAGGCTGTAAGAAATGTCCTTTTATGCTTTTGTTAACTTTTTTGGTTTTTGAAGTTGTTAAAATGTGTTTAGGCTGTTAGAACTGTCCTTTTATGCTTTTGTTAACTGTTTTGATTTTTTTTTCCATGTGAAATCAAAGTGGCCAACCTTGATGCATATTTGTACCTTATATAGAAAGCACCTCATATTTGGTCGCGTGCATTTTTTGAGACACATAGAGCCTGTGATGCTGTCGAAAATGACATTAGTGAATGTTTTAACTCACTATTGGTAAATGCTAGAAGAAAGCTAATCCTTACACTGCTTGAAGCTATTAGAGTGATAATGATTGAAAGAATGGATAAAATAAGAAAGAGATATGGGAAATGGGTCGATGATATATGCCCTACTATTAGGTTCAAAATTGAGCACTTAAAGGAACAATTAATGTACTATTTTGTCACTTACATACTTTAGTACTCATTGTTCATAAACTCACTAACTTCTCATTTCCATGTAGATTTTGGCATGTACTTCCATGTGGGGGTGATTTTTTTAGGTTAAAAGTAGGTTGGATGCTTTAATAGTTGATGTAGATAAAAGATCATATACTTATAGGATGTGGCAACTATCGGGTTTGCCTTGTGCCTATGCTATGGATTCGATCTTGTACGTAAACAAGATTCCAGAAAGTTATGTTCCAGATTGTTTCAGAAAAAGCATGTGTATTCAGTCGTACAATCATTATTTAAGACCTTTAAATGGAATCAAATGAAGCCGAAAACCAATCACATCAGCCCCTTGCCGTCGTTGCCAAAAAGATTGTCTGGAAGACCAAAACTTAAAAGAAAAAGGGATGCAGTAGAAATATTATTGACTTCAACAGGACAAATTGGAAGAAAAAGAAGAAGAAAGACATGTACGAAGTGTAATAAAGTAGGTCATAACAGTAGATCATGCAAGAATGGGGAAAAAAAAAGATGCACCATTGAAAGATGTCAGCCACCAGGCAGGCCTGGGAGTAATTTTCATAGACAAAGCAGTGAAAGGGGTACACGAGGCGAAACGGGTTCACAAAGGGGTGTTAAAAAGGTAATGTAAAATCTCCGAGTTCTAATTTTATATATCAATTGCATACTAATTTGTTCACTAATTTGAATAGGAACCATCTCAAGTGGAATCACGACCAACATCCTGAATAAAAGGAGGCCAAGTGAATAGATAACTTTGAACAACCTACAGAAAAATACTGTTGAGAAAGATGGAGAATGTAGTAGTTGTGACAAGGCGGTTCCACTTGATTAAATAATATTGTTAGGTGAATGTGAATAGGATAGATTTTTTTAAACATTGTTAAACGAATGTTTAGTTTTTGGCATTACAAAGTAAGCCATGAAATTTACGATGAACTTGATGAACGAATGGTTTTTTATGAATATTTTTATTCGTGAAATAGTGATCTTTTTTAAACATGTTTAATTTATGATATTATAATTTTTAGCAATCATATTTGATTAAATTTACAATGTTTAAATGATAGAAATATTAAAATTAAAAGCACAATGTTGTAATAGAAATTGGCGATGTTATA
This sequence comes from Cynara cardunculus var. scolymus, assembly GCF_001531365.2. Classification (NCBI taxonomy): domain Eukaryota; kingdom Viridiplantae; phylum Streptophyta; class Magnoliopsida; order Asterales; family Asteraceae; genus Cynara; species Cynara cardunculus. The sequence continues at coordinate 9,326,328 of NC_037541.1, forward strand.
ATAAAGTAATTTTAAAAGAACAATGTTATAATAAAAATGTCATGTCATCACTATCGTACATATGGACAACATACATGGACGATGAGGTGTCAAAGAAACATGGTATAATGAGTAAATTTAATTTAAAATGTTACTCAATGTTAAAATGGGTAAATTTTTGAAAGTACAATTCCCTAATAAAAAATATTTTGAAAGTATATTGTTGTAATAAGAAAACTGAAAGTCGAATGTTATAATAAGGAAATTTGTAAAAGTAGGTTGCTACTTTACACATTTTGCTCTAAATAGAAACACTAACTATCTACGTTTTATGGAAAGCCACACCCTCTATATATGATGGGTGGTCGAGTAGCTACGCAAGAGCATTGTCTTCGCAGGCCATATATTCTGACTCTTGGTCATCTGGTCGGATCGATCCGCTGATGCTAGTACCCAACTGTTTATGATGGCATCGACCATTACTACATTGGCTAGTATATGATGATGCGCAAACCATGAATAAGTCTACGGAACAAACTCAGACAACATGCAAAAGAATTCAAGTATATTACCAGTTATGAACTCTTATAAAACGTACAGATAGTTGAAATGAATTTATAAATTATTGATATGCATGAAATGACATCTAAATTTACAATATAGTTGATAATTTAAGGAATACTTTATTAAAATTACTTTGCATATAAAATACTTGCATACATATACAAATTTAAGTAAAATCTTAATATTTGCCCAAAAATTGACAACCCATTCATAATATATTACAATTTAGAAAACTTTGCGTATAAAAAAAATATTTACCTACATATACAAAATTGAAGTACAATTCTAACATTTTCCCAAACAGCTCACCTCTACACATATTACAATTTAACAACTTTTCAATTTAAAAAACCCATATACAAAATACTTGCAAAGATATACAAATTGAGGTACGTTAATCCTAATATTTACCCAACAATTAACAATTAATTTATAACATATTCCAATCTAAAAACTTGCCAACACATACATCTAGCTACATTCATACATATATAACACTTACATATACACAAATACATACATATATAACATGTAGACATATACATTTACTTACTGAATTAAAAAATGTTATCAGGAGAAGAGGTTAAGCTGAATAGAAGAGGGTGGCTAGAGGGAGGGAGAAGAGACGGTAACCGATCGACATCACTGGAGGGGAGGGAGGGACGGAGGAGGGAGGTATGGTAATGAGGTTGAGATGGGGCGGGGACCACAATCCCTGGTTTGAGCTAAACGGGGATTCCCGCCCCGTCCCCGTCCCCGTCCCCGTCCCCGTCCCCGTCCCCGTCCCCGGTTTGAGCCAAATGGGGATCCCCGTCCCCGTTCCCAAGATCCAGTTTAACGGAGAATCCCTATCCCAAACCGGGGCGGGTGGACCGGGTTCCTCGACGGGTCAGGGCCAATTCCCATGCCTAGAGGGAGGGAGGTGTTGTGTGAGACTTTGGGGAGAAACAAATCTATAGGTTTCCTCCCCATTTGTTTTGTCTCAATTTATTTTAAACTAGTGTTTGACATCGCCCATTGCGTGACGATAATAATTTTTTTTTAAATTATTGAGGTTAGCTAAATGAGTCGATGATCATATTTATATATTAAACTAATAAGAATCAATATTATTTTTGATATATTAATCCACCTTATCTTTATTGGTTGTTCTTTTAATACACATACACACACACACACACACATATATATATATATATATATGTTCTTTTAATACACACACACACACACACATATATATATATATATATAAGTCTTATATATCAATCTTTTATTATATCAAACTTTTTAATTGTTTCAAAATCAGGGAAAAAAATATGTGAAAATATGATTTTAATCATGAGGTGTATTATGAGAATTATTTTATCATAATACATATCAACTTATCTCTTACATATATTATCATAAAATATTTATATTCACCAAACAAACATTTTATTGTTACCTACTTTGATATAATTATTGAATATTTTTGCAATTTGCTTATATTAGTTCATGATATACTCATTTGCAACATTCGCTAAAAACTTTCTTGAAACCCTTTTTTCCTACATTCGATTGCACAAAGTGGACAATAATAGCTAGTATGACCATTCCAGATACATAGGAGTCTGATTGATTTGTTATTTTTTCATTTGACTTGTTCAAGTGTTTTAGATTTGTTTAAGACAGTTCAAAATTTGGTTTTTCTGTAAAAAAAATCCTGAAAAAAGACGTTTTAATAAAATTATGTAAAATAAAATATATGTATTATATTGTTTCCGGTGTTAATTATATGTAGAATTTGATTTTACCTTAAATAAAAAATTGATTATATATATATATATATATATATAAACTATAATTTGTCTCTATCTCTTATACATGTTACTGTATTTTTTTTGAAGTATATAATATTTACATACGGTAAATAAAACAAATAAACTCACACACCCTCCTCACCTTTGGTGAGGTTTGAACCCTTGACCTCCTAGAAGGCCAATGACTCACATACCGCTAGGCCAAAGACCCTTTGGTTATGTGTTACTGTATTGATTGCAAGAAAATTTTAATTAGTTATATATTGATTGTCATAATTTTCTATTTTATATATTATATATTAATTTTAATAATTATTTATATATGTGTTATATGTATTCTTCATTTTACAAACCATTATTATTCAACAAAATCTTTTTTCAGGTAAACTTTTTTCGCTCTCTCCGTCACTTGATTTCTTCTTTTATTTTATAAATTGTTATTCAACAAATCAAGTGATGGATAGAGAAATAAAAGATTACTTGAAAAAAGATTTTGTTGAAGAATAAGAGTTTGTAAAATAAATAATAAATCAAGTGATAGAGAAAAAGAATAATACCTAAATTAGTATTATGATAGTAAAGCTGCAAAACCATCTTGCTGAATAATAACAGTTTATAAAATGAAAGAAGAGATCAAGTGATGGAGAGAGCGAAAAAAGTTTACCTGAAAAAAGATTTTGTTGAATAATAATGGTTTGTAAAATGAAGAATAAGTCAAATGATAGAGAGGAAGAAAAAAAGATTTATTGATGGACAAATCATGGAAGAGCACATAGAAGGATTTGGAAGTTTTACCTCCAAGAATGAAGATGAAAAAGTTGGAGGTTAAGCTTTTTAAAATTACCAAAACAATTTTATTCTAATGAATTTCACGTTTTAAATGTAGGGATGAAAAAGTTTTTTACATATATCAAGTATTTTAAAAAATCTAAAAAAGAAAGAAAGATAGGTTTATAATATTTAGAGGACGACACCTCATTATGTTTGGTTTCTCCTTTAAGAATTAAAAATATTAGAAAATAATTTTCAAGTTCAATGCTAAAGAAGGAAAAATTGCAATAGACCGATCAACATCGATATCTTAAAAACTATATGAAAGATTACCGATATGAAAAAATCATAGCCCATATTTCTTGATATACTCTTTTAGCATCAGTGCAAAAATATTATAGTATAATGTTTATCAAGTACATGGATAAACGAACAAAAATCTATTTATCTTTTTTGTGTTCTATATATGCTTAAAAATGTTATCTTATTTCATCAAGGATTTATATGTCACTTTATCCACACACACAAAAATATTCATATACTTGCATAATTCCAAAATGTGAATGTCTCTAATTAAAAGATGAAATAGTATACTTACATCAACAAAGACCCATATCATATTTGTTTTATTGAATGACGTATCAAATCAACAAAAATGCAAATCATCTCCACAAAAACTGAATAGAGAGATTAAGTGAAATTTTTATGCTTTAACAATGTTACCTTATTTTATCAAGGATTCATATGCTATTTTATGCACATAAAAAAAGAGCAATTATTAAAGAGAATATGAGTAGGTTGAAGTAACCTAATTAAAAGATCTTAAATGTGAATATCAAAAATCAAAAATAAATATTGAGGTGAGAGAAACTTGAGAAAATGAGAAAAATGATAAATATTTTCTAGCTTTGAAAAGAGGCCATGTCATTACACGTGGTTTCTTCTTTAATATACACACATATATATATATATATATATGTATGTATATATATATATATATGTATGTATATATATATATATATATATATATATATATATATAGGAGTAAGTTCATCTGTTAACCCAATATATGATGCTAACTTTGTGAACCAATCCTAACATTTAATCTCTATAATCTATGGTTAAAATTCATCATGGCATTTTTGTAACAAATTAAAAAAAGATGATTAATAAACATAGGTGAACAATCATGAACAAAGGGTAATTTTGGAAAGAAGTAGGGAGATTTCTTTTAGCATTAATTACTTTTCCGGTAACTATTCCATCGTTTTGAAACCGACATCAAGCTTTAATTATTCCTTCATTTATTAATATGTAATGTATAACTTTTGAATGATGTGAACTAATGAATAGTTATCATATATGAGTAGCATATGAACATTGTTCACCAATGAAAATATAACATATATGAACATGTTCATTAGTAAACATATACCCGAATGTGTACATACATGTGACTGGTGAACACTTATGAACATTGTTCACTATCACTTATGGACATTGATCAATCCATTTACAGTGTGCATTGTATGTTCATCAAAGGTTCATTCATGTGATGTTCTTGAAACCAACCCAAATTCTTAATTTGATCAGATGGATGTTCATCTATCGCCTAATAATGACAATGGCTACAATCATGGAGTAATTAAGAATTGTAACCGACGATTAATATTATGCATTAAAAGATAGACCAAATAGAAAATTACATTCTTACTCTCATTAAATACCAACATCATGTGAAACAACCAAAAATTATCTTGATTCTGATTGATGAATGATGGTTTGTAAAGTTAACACCATATATTGGGTTAACAAATGAACTCACCTATATATATATACATATATATATACATATATGTATATATATATATATATATACTTATAATAAATAAGTAACTTGGGTGACACGTGTCATCTTCTTGTGAGACGGTTTTCTTGTTTTCTCACCTAAACACGTATCTAGACATAATTTACATTAGTAGTTCAGTTATACTCATTTGAACGTATCTATACACAATTTACATTAAAAGTTCAATTATACCAATTTGATTGATCACTACTAAAAAATGTGGTTTTTCCAACGACAAAATCCGTCTGAAATCCGTAAAAAAAAACTATCCGACGGATATTGTAACGCCCCAATCAACATATTGCATGTAACACATACTTCATACATAAGAAATACATGTTTATATCACACATTGGTCCCTTAATACAAGAATCTACCAGTATAAAATACATGGTCCAAAAATTCAAAATACAAATTCTTGTACTAATCCACGTTCATCTACCAAAACTATACATATCATCTTCCATTCTTCATGTAGATAAGCATATAGGGAAATTATTATATTTTTCTCTTTCCCTTACCATCAGCACTTCCTGCAATACATATTTAAAATTACAAAAACGAGGGTTAGACCGAAAAGTCTAGTGAGTTACCCTATTTATGTCATTGCAGGGTGATAATCACCAAAAACTTATGTAAAACAACTTTTCTTTATATATAACAAATATATGAACCAAGTATGGGTCTGGTACTAATACCTTGTAACTTTTCAAGCCAAATTCCCTGCTTGCAAATAATACATCAACTCTAAACAGGTTTATATTAACCAAATTAACATAGTGCCACTTTTAAACCATTTCTATTCAAACAAGATTTATACAAAGTTGCAGACCAAACCTGTTATCTCCTTCTCTATAACATTCAGACTATGATTTCCAATAAGAACCCTGATCCTAAATCTTTAAATCACAAAGAAATAAATATTCCAGACCATAGTAATCTTAAAGGATATGAGAGTAAGAGTTATATTATATAACACACACATACAATTGCCACTCTTATATCCAAATGTACACCTCTCCTTGATATGCCACCCTTATCCCATGGTACACCTCTCCTTGATATGCTACCCTTATCCCATGGTACACCTCTCCTTGATATGCCACCCTTATTTCTTCATCAAAACATTTCACAAAAACAATTCCATATAGAATTAGACCGCAATCTATGGAATTATTATCAGTTCAAAAATCATCTTTTTCAAAATTCCCCGTTTATATATAGGAATAATTATATATAAACCGTGAATAAGTCAAAATACAAATCTGGTCAAAACAGGCTTGGCCAGACTTCATCTCCGGTCAAGTCTTGGCCGATTTACCAAATCCGGACAACAAATCACCCAAGGCTTGTCCAATTTACCATTAATCCGGTCAACTTTGTAATTCAAGGTTTTGTCCGATTTAAAATAAATCGGTCACCATTTAGTCGTATTCCTACTTCTCCGTAAATATACTTAACATATAATCAAATTTCATAAATCGCCCAATCTTTAAACCGATCAAGACATGTCCGGTTTAATGTCTAAACTGCTTGACTCTCATCCAGTTTAAGGCTATATCGCTCATGCCTTAGGCGATTTAATCCCTAAATCGCTCAAGCCTTAGGCGGTTTAATCCCTAAATCGCTCAAGCCTTAATTGATTTAAACCTTAAACCGGTCATCCTTTATTCGGTTTAAAGCATAAATCGCTCAACACATAACTGGATTAAACTTAAAACAAGTAGAAAACTTTTAATATGCAATCAAAATGGTTCAAAGCATTTTAACCACTCACCTTATGAAATGCTTTTGAAAAATCAACTTCAAGAATCCAGATAAATAAGCAATCCGATCAAGCCCTTCTTTCTTAAATTGCACACTATTCTAATTTTGGCATGAAGAATGCAAAATGGAGGTTAACCCTCCTTTTATACTTTCCTTTTCTGGAAAGTCGGCTTATTACAGGCGTGCATGAACATGCATACATATCCTCATATAACCATTTACCCATGCATACTCCCCATTCATGCATATGCTTATCATATGTATGCAAAGCATACCAACCTCATGCACACACACACACACATATATATATATATACACATATATGTATTCATATAGTGCATACCCACTTTTGCACAAAATTTCACATACTTGCATGATTAATATATATCTGTTTATCATGTCATCATGTAATCACTTAACAATTAATCATGTATTATTTATCTCAAGTGATAACCAGGATCTGATTATCATATTATTCACCCCTTAAAGGAATTCCGTCCCGGAATTCCTCTAATCAAAAAGCCACGGGTATCCTGATCTCATTTTAGACTCTAATTCCCAAGTCGTTTCTTGTCCTTTGTGAAACTTCCACTGAACCTTAACCAGACTGATCTCTTTGTTTCTCAACACTCTGACTTTTCGGTCAATTACAGCTTCCGGTGTTTCCACAAAGTTCAGCTTACCGTCCAATTTGATTTTCGGTAACGGTACAGCTAGACTTGGATTAGCTAAACATTTCCATAGATTCGATACATGGAATGTGTCGTGAATGAGACTTAATTCTTCTGATAGCTCTAACTAATATTCCACTTGCCCAATTCGCTTGCATATCCTGAATGGTCCAACATACTTCGGACTGAGCTTACCTTTCTTTCCGAACCAGATGACACCCTTCCATGGCAAAACTTTCAACATCACAAAATCACCTATACAGAATTCAATCGGCTTTCGACGATTATCAGCATAACTTTTCTGGCAATCTTGTGTTGTTCTAATTCTTTCGCGGATTTGTTCAATTTTCTTAGAAGTCTTTTGGACAATCTCAGGACCCGTTAACTGTCTTTCACCTACCTCGTTCCAACATAACGGCGTTCAGCATTTACGTCCATACAATACTTCATACGGTGCCGCTTGGATGCTGGAATGGTAACTGTTATTATATGCAAACTCTATCAACGGTAAATGATCTTCCCACGATCCCCTGAAGTCAATAATACAACTTCTCAACATGTCTTCAAGAGTCCGGATAATTCTTTCACTCTGCCCGTCAGTTTGCGGATGGTAAGGTGTGCTTAGTCGAATTTCAAACCCCAAAGCTTTCTACAACCCTTCCCAGAATTTTAAAGTAAATCGACTATCTCTATTAGAGATAATAGATAATGGAACACCGTGTTTGGTTACAATTTCTTTAATATAAATCTGTACTAGCTTTTCTAAAGAGTACTTTTCTCTTATTGACAGAAAATGTGCAGATTTAGACAGATGATCAACAATTACCCAAATCGTGTCATACCCCTTTGGAGTTCTAGACAACTTCATGACGAAATCCATTGAAATATGATCCCATTTCCATACAGGTATCTCCAAAAATTGAAGGCTTCCATACGGCTTCTGATGTCCAATCTTAACCTGTAGACATGTTAGACACTGTTCCACATATCTAGCTATGTCCTTTTTCAATCTGGCCCACCAATAAAAAGGTTTCAAATCTCTATACATCTTATTGGTACCTGGATGGATAGAGTATCGGGACTTATGGCTTTCATTTAATATAGTGTTTCGGATAAATCCAAAACACGATACCCAAATTCGTCCTTGAAAACACAATAGTCCTTCGTCATTCGGTTCCAAGGTTGAAATCATCTTACCCAACCTTTCTGTCTTGAAAAATTCTTCTTTCATAGCTTCTTGTTAACATCTCTGAATTTCTTTACAAATGTCAGTGACCAAATTCATTTTCATTGCCACATACGCTTTTTTCTTTCCTGCTTAGAGCATCAGCTACCACGTTGGCTTTTCCCGGGTGATAGAGGATTTCACAATCATAATCATTTACCAGTTCAATCCACCGACGCTGTCGCATATTCAATTCTTTCTAGCTGAACAAATGTTGCAAACTTTTATGGTTAGTATAAATCTGATACGTTGTTCCCAAAAGATAATGTCTCCAGATTTTCAGAGCAAACACCACTGCAGCTAATTCCATATAATGGGTTGGATACTATATTTCATGATCCTTCAATTGTCTTGACGCATAAGAAATTACCTTTCCTCTTTGCATCAAAACACATCCCAATCCTAACTTTGAAGCATCGCTGTAAACCACAAAATCTTCGGATCCATCTGGCAGAGTCAACACCGGTGCACTGCAAAGATGATATTTTAATAGTTGAAAAGCCTTTTGCTGTTCTTATTCCCACTGGAATTTAACATTCTTTCAAGTCAATTTGGTTAATGGCACGACTATCTTAGAAAAGTCCTGGATGAACTTACGGTAATAGCCTGCCAGTCCCAAAAAGCTTCGGACTTCAGAAGGAGTTTTCGAAGCTTCCCACATTGCAACTGCTTCTATCTTAGCTGGATCCACCTTTACTCCAACTTTGGATATGACATGGCCCAAAAATTGAACTTCCCTTAACCAGAACTCACATTTGAATAACTTTGCGTACAACTTTTCTTTCCTCAACAATTCCAATATTAGACGAAGATGTTCTGCATGTTCTTCTTCGGTCTTAGAGTATATTTGAATGTTGGTCCCGTAAGTGTTTACAAGAAGAGAAATAGTTTGTAGAAGGGGGGATGAATACAAACACAATATTTTCAAATTTAAAATATACATTGATAGAGAAGATCAATACAGATTTTACAAGATTGTTTGTGGAATGATAAGGTTATAATAACCTATCTAAACAATCTTTGGTTACACACAATGCTTTAGCAATTACAAGAAAAGAAGTTGCTAAAAGAAAGATCCTTTACTTAAGCTAGAAGATGCTTGAAGTAAGAATTAAGTTAGAGAGAGATGCACGCTCTCTGCATGGAGAAGAAACACTTCTATTTATACCAGTGCATTAAATGTCCATTTAATACAATATGGTAGGTTTAGAGTGCGTGTCAAGCCTTAAGAGGAAGGCTTATCCTTTGCTACAGTGAATAGTACAAAAGCACTATTCAAGAGCAGACATCCTTATCTAAAGTTGGTGGACAAAGAGTCGACTAGTCGGCTCCGTACAATACAACTTTTGTAAGGGTATGGGTTTTGTC
>NC_037541.1:9336420-9338353 GCF_001531365.2 Cynara cardunculus var. scolymus
ATCAGAGGGCAAGGCCTCTGGTTCCCTAGCTTGGGTTTGTTGGGTTGATGGTTGTTGCTGTTGGGATGGTTGTTGTGGTGCAGCGGATCCTGTTTGTTGAGTAGCAGCCGCCTCTATCTCCCCCTCATGAGGTCCAAGACCTTGATCATCGGGGTCTTGGTCTTCATGCCTTGGACGTTTGTAGGGACGGCTGGAAGAGCAGGATACTCTTGATCTATTCTTCTTTTTCCACATGTGAATATGGGAAGCGAGAGTGCACACTCGATCCTTTCTGCGCCGTTCTTCCATTGTGCGAAGGAGAGTGTTTATACGTTATTGCTGGCATTGTAAGCTCTTACTCAGCGTAGTGGTGGGTGCAACGAATCAAGCAGCAAACTTTGCACTTATCTCATTGACAGAGGAGATAAGCGCCTTGGACAGAGCCCGTAGGTCGGCTCTAGTAGCGAAGTCTGTGCCAGGAGAGGGAGGAGGTGGCACAAAGGTTGTGGCAGATGATGGAGGTTGGGGAAGGTTGGCAAGAAGATTTCTCACCTCTGCACTGAAGGATGAGAAGGCTGCTTCATAGGAGGGTCCTGCAGAGGGAGGTGGGGCTTGAGTTTGTGGTGGGATTTGGTTAAGTATGGTGGCAGGTAATTGGGTGAGGGTTGTTTGTATGGTGGCCATTTGGTTGGTGAGGGTGGCAAGAGTTTCATGGATGGATGGTGTGGATGAAAGTTGAGGTTGAGGTATTTAGGAGGTGATGGAGGCTGGTAGTTGATGAAGGGTGCGAAGGATGGTTTAGAGATGGGTAATGATGTAGGTTAGGTTTTCATCGGTCTCAGTTGCCTGAGCCGTGAGGGTGGCGAGGGAGTGGATAATGACTTGGTTTCTTTGGGTGGCTAAGGATGATATGGTATTGTGTTGTTGGGTGTCTATTTGGTTTAGATGGCGTTGGAGGATGGCAAGGGATTGATGGAGGTCTGGGGTATCAGGTGAGAGTTGGTTCTCCATAATCCCTTGTATTAGGAGTTTAAGGTCATCCAAGGATCGCATCACTTTATCAACAAAGGCTTGGAACTCAGCCTTAGTGACCAGATCTGCTAATGGGGTAACCCCTGCAGCAACAGATGCTGCAGGTTGGGCCTCTGTTCTTGAGGCGCCCTCTTGGCCTTGTGCGAAGGTAGGCCGTGAGGGACTTCCATCATGTCCTTGATAGCCTTCTAGAGAAGAACTATCTCGTGATGTTGGTACATCCTCTTCCTCTTCTTCAGCTTCAGAGGCTGAATAAGTGAAGCAGATGTGTGTCCCTTTTGGTAGATCAAATACCGAAGGGAGTGGTGCATGAATTGTAGATCACTCTGAACGATCTATGGGATCAATGTCAAAAGCAACGAATGCTTCTGTATGTGTGCGGGGTAGTGGCGAGCCCTGAGGTGAAGGGGCTCTTATCTCTTCATCACCTCTCTGTTGAGAGAGGGGTGATGGTATATGTGGTTCCTTGGCTTGTTCATCTCCAGAGGCCCGAAGGATGGCCTCTGGATGGCTGGCTTGGGTTTGGTGGGACTGGGTCGTCCTGTTTCAATACCCCTTTGGCTTTGATCGCCAGGGGTAGTAGATGTGGTTGCCCTTTGGATAGGAGGGTGGGGAATATTTTGGTGAAGGCCGGGGGAAGCACTAGCATCATCATCATCATCTTCATCATCCGATGAAGACGATGCTTATGCTCCCTCGCTTGGAGGGGGGACAGCTCTAAGTGCTCCGGGATAGCTGCCCTCGGTGCTTGGGACAGCATGGAGCGTTCATAGGCTTGGCGTATCTCACTTGTCGATGGAATGACAGTGAGCATAGCCCGGGACAGCAGACGGTTTGTTGTGTATCCTTCCTTCGATAGCGTTGGGCGATGTCCTTGCATCTTGTAAACCGGGGTGTATGGCTCTATGGCAGGTAGACCGTG
>NC_037541.1:9343888-9347717 GCF_001531365.2 Cynara cardunculus var. scolymus
GCGTGGTTCTGTGGATAAGGGTTAAAGCTAATCACGCGCGTGTCAGAATCGGGGGCGCACGTCATCAATCGTGCGTCTTCCCAACTCAACGTGTCATAGTTTTGATTCGTCACACCTTATAGCCACTCATCACGTTATTTCTCCCAACAAACGGTTCAGTTCAAATCCCTCACTATAAATACCCCTTCCCCCCAAAGCGTAAACCTTTACAATACCTTTCTTCTTAGACGAACCTGCAATTTCTCATGCTTTACTAAAACCTGCAAATATGTCGTCTTCCTCAGCCTCAACCCAATCTGTTAACGTTTCAAGCGACAATGAAGTAACTCAAGCCCAAGCATTAACGTCTCACGCTCTATCTTTTGTCCATAATCGATACGAAAAAGTCGTTCTTGTGAAGAAACCAAACAATTACTACTTCGTTCCATCTTCAACAGGTTTCCCTGATTTCACCTTCCCCCTTCTACAAATTCTTCGAAACTATTCCCTATATTATGCACTTTCAGCCACCAAACCTACACCTGAGTCATATATCACCCAATTTTTGTTAAGCTCTTACATAACTACCTTGGACAACACTGGTTTAAGCATCGTTGGTTACGCTTCTCACCCAATCAACAAATCCTTGGTGCCTATGGAACTGAATGTTGACAAACTTCGAACAGCCCTGCATCTTCCCTCTTTGGAAACTCTAAATTTGGACGCTTTCGCCCCAACCCCAGCAGATGATGAATTAATTCAATTTCTTGAATTTCATTCATATGCTGCCAAGACCCAAATMGTTAAAAGGACACAATTCAAACGCAAAGGACTTCCTCCAATCTGGAATACCCTGTTCTCCATTGTGAATTGCTATCTAACAGGGAAGGTCGGTAGCCATGACCAGACCTCTCACGCAATGCTTTCAATTGTTTATGGAATTTATTTCAACCTGCCCCTCGACTACGCACAACTTATCTTTGAAGACATGGTTGGACTAATCAAGAAAAAGTACGCGACACAGAGGAGTGAGAAGTCGAAAGTGAAGGCGCAGAAGAAGGCTAAAGAAGACGTCAACCATCCGAACCTAATTCTATAGAGGTTCTTTGGCCTAGTCTTTGGGGAATTGATCGCAGAGAAGCTGCCCTCTGCCGAGCCTAACGCCAAGTTGTATCCATTTAAGGAGTTCCATCTGACAGAGCATGAGCTAGGGTACAAAATCCCCAGACCTCTATCTAAAGCCATGCTCAAATACCTTAGTCATGAAGATAGGAAATCATACAGACGTGGATTCAGGAGGCCAGAGCCGGTCCCTAAAACCCCTCCACGCATAAGAATCCCTTTAGGAAAGAGAGTTGAAAAAATGAGGGTCGAGGGAAGAACGGAGGAGCCAGCAGAGGCTAGAAAGGTGAGTGAGGAGAGACCTAGAGTAGAAAGTCCCCCAGCAAAGAAGCCAAAGAAGACACATAATGGTGTTGACTCTTATGTGAAGAAGGTAGCGAAGAAGAGACCCGCAGAAGAAGAGGGTCCAAGTAGTCCTCTGCAGAAACAAAAGAAAAAGAAATCAAAGAAGGCCCAACCCGCAGAGGTTGTGGTCACAGAGGCTGTGGTACAACAAAGCCCTGCAGAGGCTACTCCAAAGCGCAGAAGGTTGCGTAAAGTGGTTCACGAGGAGTCCCCAACAGAGCAGATTCAAGACGTTATCTTCCAAATTCAACAAGAGTTTAAAGCGCCTACGGAAGTAGCTGATTTGGGGACAGAGGTCGTCTTAGACGACGAAGAAGAAGAAGATTTGGAGTTATGAGAGGGAGAAAAAGATACCCAAGGTACACAACCTAGCCCTCCTCCCAGTGCTACCCACGTTTCTATGGACCCTGTTCTAGAGGGATCCCCTATTGAAAAAGGCGTTGCAGAGGACATTCTTCCGTCCTCTATCGAATGCACTACCCGGCAACCACAACTCACTCCAACATCCTCTCAAAAGGATGGTGGTTTTAAAACAAGAGTCCAATCGCCCAAGGACTCGTCACAACCCAAAGAGGCATCTGTTGCCTCTCTACACTTGAGTGACCAACCAAAATATGCTTCAGAGGCATATGTGAGAGTCACAGAGACTGAGGGTCTAGAACACCCAAAGTCACAGAGACTGAGGGTCTACAAGGCACGATATCGATAGAACACTGGTAGGCTCTCCTCTTGGAGAAGTCCGAGGATCCGGTGGAAGTCCCCGAGCTGACTTCGATAAACCAGTCGCTGAGGGCGCCTCACACTCCGAGGCTACTGGGTCACCATGTGTTGGTGATCTAGGTTCCCAGGATATCTATGTGACGAAGGAGGAGTTACAAATCTTCACCACAGCGATGTTCCAGAGGTTGGACGAGTTGAAAAGCTTGTTCACCTCTCAATCGACGACAGAGGCCCTTGCTCCAATAACAGAGGCTCTGAAAGAGTTGACATCTACAACGTCAGAACTCAAGGCAACACTTTCAACCCTTCAGAGCTCTGTACTTCATAACGACGACCTCACAGAAGCCTTCAGCGCTCTGTCACTCAACCCTTCTTCAATCCAGAAGCTGAAGACAGAGTTATCAGAGGTGGCCGCCCAGTTTGCTGCTGATTTCATCTCTGCAGGCTACACAGACTACTCCACGTTCAAGGACGAGATCAAGAACATGTTCTCCTCTGCGGTCACATACGGTATTGATACCAAATCTTCCAGGGCAAACATCAACCATCTAGCCACTCGTAGAGAGCTAGATGCAATGGTTGAAGCCCTAGGAGATATCGTGAGCAAGAACACAGACCAACTTCTTAAAGAGGCCCGAGCTTCCAACCAATCTATCAGAGACTGCACTTCAAAGCTCGTCAAAGAGGGTGACTCCTTCAGAAGTGAAATCTATCGAAGTCTCTCTAAAATGAAGTGGGCCTTGGAGATCGACATAAACAACGCTTCTGTGCAAGCAGAGCTGGTGATCGAGAAAATGGAGAAGGCAGCTACCAGAATCTTAAGGCGATTGAAGAAGGCTCCCCTTATTACTTGCAAGGCAGAAGCCACCAAAAACCATGACGATCAAGGAGGTGATGACCATGATCGTCATGAGGGGGAGAAGAAGACTGAGAAGAAAGCTGAAGAGCCAAAGAAGCAGACCTCTGCCAAACCACTAAAGATAGTGGACTCTGCAGCAGCCCTGTTCTCAAAAGACAAAGCACCAGAGCCTAAGGGGAAAGGCAAGGGCAAAGCTGTCGAGGAGTTGCCACAAAGGGGATCGAGCTCTGAATCGCTAGAGCAGATAAATAAAGAAGAGTACGATGACCCAGAGCTCGTTCAAGCGTTAAAGGCTTCTTTGGTAGAGGCTCAAGCAAGAAAGGGCAGAGCCCCAATCCACAGAGATGGTGAAGGCTCATCCTCCAAGGTGGCAAAGGAGGAAACGTCCACGGGTACGTTCGACGCTCTGTTAGGAACTGTCAAACCTATCCTAGCAGAGGGGTCCACCTAGAGGCCAGTTCTAGAAGAAGAAGAAACCAGGATACCAGAATCCGCCATAGTGGGAAGGGTGTATAAGATCTTTGATTCGATGAGCAAAATCCCTATGCAGAAGGTACGTACAGAGCCTGTAACGACTATGGAGGAGATTCTGCGGTGGCGCTACTCTGTCGTAGACATAGAGCCCCATTATGACCCAGAGCTTACAGGTATACCCTCTGCAGCTGCGAAGTTTCACTTCTCAAAGCTTACAAAGCCACGCAAACAGGTCTTCTCAGAGAACGTGATAACCTCTCTTGAAACAATATCTCCAAGAACGATGCTGAAGAAGACCGTGCTCTATGCTCAATATGTGGTGAAGAGGGA
>NC_037541.1:9348187-9363573 GCF_001531365.2 Cynara cardunculus var. scolymus
TTTTGTATTTCTTTCAATTTTATGTAATTCTTTTCAGAGGTTGAGTTTTATCTCCTCTTGTAATTCTTTCAATTAATCATTTCTTGCATTTATTTGTCCATTTTTACTTTTTCATACTTAGGGGAAGATTGTTAGCTCCAATATTTACTTAATGTAAAAGTATGAAAAAGTTTTCTGCAAGTGTTGACAGAAGGGTATCTTCCACAGAAGACAACAGAGGACAAACAACAAAAGTTGTTTGATCGTGCAAGTCAAGAATGACAGAACCTCTGTTGTCTCTCACAGAGGTTCTGGAAAATGGTCCTCTGGCAATAAGAACCTACAAGTCTTCTACAGCAGAGCCTCTGAGGTGGCTCACAGAGGGTCTGCGGATTCGTCTTCTGTGAAGATCCTGTTCTGCTGTTTTTCAAAGGTGGTTAGCTGCACATGCTTCTCACGTGACTAGGTCTTTAATCGAATTTATTTCGACGGCTTGGATGATATCACTTGTCTAGGTCATGTCAGAAAGGTTGTTAGGAACTAGTATAAATAGCAGCTTAGGCCTTTGTAATTCAGTGTGCTTCCGTATTGTAATCGTCTTATTTTCAATCAATTGAAAAACCTTTGAAGCTATTCTATTGCGTTCATCTTCTTCATATCAATCTGTGTGTTCTTGATTAATTAMTYTDTTGTGTTCTTATCATTGTTTCCGCTGCACTGTAATCGTTCTAAAGATCATCCAGAGTAAGAGATCAAATATCAAGTCTGAATTTATAGGTCCTAACAGTTTTGTTTTAAGAAAAGACAATTAGATATACCTTAGAGATATTACTTACTTAAAAGGTTCAGTGATATAAAGAAACACTAAAACATTCTTTTAAAACATTTTGCATCTGAAGGAATTAATTCTCAGCGTTCAGCATTCCAAGTTCACTGATCAAGATGTTAAATCTTGTCTCATCAAGAGGCTTTCTAAAAAGGTCAACGAGTTGGTACCCAGTAGGTACGAAGTGAAGTTCAATATTACCATTCATAACATGATCTCTGATAAAATGATAGCTGAACTCAATATGTTTAGTCTTGGAGTGAAGAATTGTTTGCAATTGCAATGACACTGGTGTTATCATAATAGATTGGGATCTTTAAGAGTTGAAGATCATAGTCACAGAGCTAGTTTTTCATCCATAGGATTTGAGCACAACAGCTTCCAGAGACAATATATTCAGCCTCAGCAGTTGATGTGGACACTGAGTTTTGCTTCTTACTTGTCCAGCTCATCACCTTTCCACGTAGAAGCTGACAGTCTTTAGTGGTGCTTTTCCTATCAATTTTGAAACTTGCAAAATCACTATCTGCATAACCAATTAGGTCGAAATCTGAGTCCTTAGGATACCATTAGGAGTTCCCTTCAGATATTTGAAGATGTGTTTTACATTAATCAGATGGGATTCCTTATGTTCTGATTGATATTGTGCGCATAAACAAGTAGAGTACATAATATCTGGACGACTAGCTATGAGATACATCAAGGAGCCGATCATTCTTCTATGAACAATAACATTTACTGGCTTTCCATTTGGATCCTTGTTCAGCGAGAGAGGAGGAGCCATTGGAGTCTTCATAGATGAGCTGTTGGTTAGACCAAATTTTTTCAGCATATCCTTGACATACTTACTTTGATTGATAAAGATACCTTTATCTAATTGTTTAATCTGAAAACCTAGAAAGTAAGTCAGTTCTCCTATCATGCTCATATGATATTCTTTCTTCATGCGTTCAACGAACCGAAAACACAAAGAGGGATTAGTGGAATTAAAAATTATATCATCAACATAAATTTAGACTAGAATGATATGACCCTTGACTTTTCTAAGAAATAGGGTCTGGTCAATCTTTCCACAGACAAATTTCTCATAGATGAGAAATGAGAAGAGGGTATCATACCAGGCACGAAGAGCCTGTTTTAACCCATAAAGAGCTTTATCCAATCTATAGATATGATTTGGATACTTGGGGTCAAGAAACCCTGGAGGTTGTGAATATAAACTTCCTCTTAAAGTTTTACATTTAGAAAAGCGCTATTTACATCCATTTGAAGACCTTAAAGTCTCTAGGGGCAGCATAGGCTAGAAAGAGTCGAATGGCTTCGAGTCTAGCCATTAGTACAAAGGTTTCATCATAGTTGATTCCTTCTTCTTGCCTGTATCCCTGATCAACAAGACGAGCCTTATTTCGGGTTACAATTCCTTGTTCATCTAACTTACTACGATAAACCCAGTTGGTGCCTATCATAGTTTTGTCAGATGGATACGATACAAGGTACCAGACTTGGTTCCTATCAAACTCAATGAGTTCTTCTTGCATATCCTTGACCCAAATAGGGTCAATGATAGCCTCATTGATCTTATTGGGCTCAACTAAAGAAAGAAAGTTGAGAAAGAGATATATATTACCTAGACCATATCGTGTCTTAATACCTGCACTTGGATCACCAATAATTTTGATGGATTGGATGGTCTTTCGTCTATTGTTGAGCTGGTAGAGGATTATCTTCTGATATTGGAAGCTCAGACATAGAAGATGAGGCATCAGCAATAGATTCTTCAGCAATAGGTTGGAATACTAAAGGAGCCTTAGAGAGCAATTCAACAAGTGATAGAGGTTCAGAAACTGAAGGAGTTTCAGTGACTGAAGGGTCAGTGTTTGAAGTAGAAGGGGGTAAGTGACCAATGAGAACGACAACAATCCCTGAAGAGGATTCAGCTTCTTGGGGGTTAGCGTTTGGTTGATTGCTGAAGGAAGCTTCAGGTTGTCCGTAATAAGATATCATTCAGTTATCTAACTCTTGATCATCTTCAAAGATGGGTTTAGAGTTAGCTAATTGAGACTCATCAAAAGTGACATGAATAGATTCCTCTATTGTCTGTCGTCTTTTGTTGAATACTCTGAAGGCTTTGGATACTAAAGAATATTCAAGGAAGATTCCTTCATCAGCTTTGGAATCGAACTTTCCAAGTTTGTCTCTATTGTTCAGAATATAGCAAGTACAACCAAATAAATGAAGAAAGTTGAGAGAAGGATTTCTGCTATGGAAGAGTTCATAAGTTGTCTTCTTGAATCTCTTGACGATCGACAACCGATTTTGAGTAAAACAAGCAATTCTGTCAGCTTCAGCCCATAATTGAGTAAGGATACGAGATTCGTTGAGCATTGATCGAGCAGCCTCAATGATTGTTCGATTTTTTCTTTTAGCGATCCCGTTTTCTATTGTGGAGTTCTCATAGATGATAAGTTGTGCGAGACTCCCTTGTTCATAAAGAAGTCATCAATGGTGTTGTTTTTAAATTCAGTGCCATGATCACTCCTGATAGACCGTACTTTGATGTTGTTCAGTTGTTCTATGCCTTTGACAAACTAAATGATTTCTTCAGGTGCATCACTATTAGATCTGAGAAAGATGATCCAAGTGTACCTGGAATACTCATCAATAATGACAAATATATATTTCTTTCCAGCTATAAATTGCACGTTGATTGAACCAAATAAATTCATATGCAATAGTTGAAGATGAGAAGTCACTGAAGAGACTTGCTTAGATTTGAAGATAGCCTTTGTCTCCTTTCCTTTTTTGCACGCTGAGCAAAGAGATTCCTTTACAAAGGATTTCTGAGGGAGGCCAGTGACAAGATCCTTTCGAGATAGCTCATTCAACGTCTTGAGTAGATATGAGAGTCGTTTGTGCCATAGGCAGTTGATATCTGAAGAGTAAAGATTGTAAATACTGGTATCATACTTCAAATAGGTGATGTCATTGCTCGTATTCATGGTCTTAGGGATTTAAAGAGAAAACAACTATTCTTAGTGAAGGAAGAATCCATGTTGATGACATACACATTCCCTAGATAAGAACCTGTAAGAGCAAGCTTGTCATCTTTGTCATAGACATAACATGAGTTCTTAAGAAATTTCACTATGAAATATTTATCACACAGCTGACTGATTCTAAGAAGCTTGTGCTTCAGTCCTTCACTATATGCAACATTTTTTAAAGCGGTTACACTGTTGGTTATTATACCACATCCCTTGGTATATCCTTTTTCGTTTCCTCCAAAGGTCATGGAAGAGCCTCTTTCATCCTTGTAGTCAGTAAGCAGGGGTTTGTCTCCAGTCATATGTCTTGAGCATCCACTAAACATATTAAGATTGTTTTTGTACCCATTTCTCAATGTGTCCAGCAAAGTTAGAAGCGACATCTATTGATGCTGAACACTCAGGGTCATCAGGTGTCTTTACTGAGCCTGAAGAAGAGGCTTCAGTGATCTTCTTCACTTTAGTTGTTTTCACAACTTTGGTGGCAGATTTCGCCTTGGCTGATTTTTAAGCCTTGGCTACTTTCTTTACCTTAGCTGGTGGACCAGATTTGGTAGCTGAAGAACACTTGCTGGCAATATGTGAAGTTTCATCACACTGTCCACACTTCCTATAACTGAAAGCAGCTTTAGGGCCAGAAGGGTCTGAGAGAATAGAAGAGGGAAAAGCTCTAAAGATTCCTTTCTCGTTTGTTCGAAGAGGAACAACTGAGGGTTTGGATACCTTGGGTAAAAGATTCACTTTCACCTTTGGCTTAGGTTTCTAAGATGGTTCAAATACCTTGGTCCCTGAGGAAGAAGGTTTACAAGCTGAAGGTAAATCTGGGTCTATTTGACTTGTTAGCCTTTTTGGGAAGAGGAGTTATGACAATGTCTTTACCTTTGTCTTTTCATCCTGAACTCAAGGGAATTCCTTCTAGATGAGTCTTAGTGGAAGATTACTAAGAGGAAGAGGTGTCAGGAATGGAAGAGACAAAAGTGACAAACTTAAGCATAGACTTTTCAGTGACACTTTCTTCCTAATCATAGGAAAATCCAAGACCACTTTTTATCTTGGCAGGGATCTGAGCATTAATGATCTCAGAGGCCTTGATGGAGGTTTTGCACCACCCTTCAATGGTAGCCTTCTCAGCCTTGAGTTCTACAATAGTTTGCTCACGCTCAACGATAGCCTGCTTACGTTCGATGTTTATGGTTTGGTTTACAATGACCTGATCCTTAAGATTTTCTTCAATATTAGTCAATTATTTGATCTTTGAATGACATTTTTGTAATTGTTCTTGAATATCAAGATTAAGATTTTCAGCTTTGGACTTGCCATTCAGGGCATTGTAAAGATCAACCGTCGCGTATCTAGTGCAGATAGGCTATTAAGAAGGAGGAGGAGGAGGAGGAGGAGGAGGAGAACTGAGTGATAGATACAGAAAAATAGAAGGAATAGAAGAACTAGAAGGGTCAACTGAAGGGCTATTAGAGATCAAAGCTAATAGAGAGCTTTTTATTTCCCTAGAGTCTTTAAGAAGATCCTTCTTCAGCTGACGAGATTGCTCATGATTAAGCAATATCCCATAAAGGGTACTAAGAAAGAGAGAGGACATGTCCTTGGACATCTAGAGACACATGTTATAATGATCCCATGATTCTGGCGTTCAAGGAATTTTTTCAGTGTCTCTGAGTTGGAATATTCTCTTCCAACTGTCCTCAAATTGATAAAAAGACAATTAAAACATTGATGTACTTCAGACAAAGTTTCAGTCTTTCCACAAAGAAAGCTTTTATATTGTCTTACTAGATTAATCTTCTTCGATTCTTGTACTTCAGAGATACCTTCATATTGAACACATAAAGTGTCCCACATGGTTTTCAAGGTTTTAAGCTTCATCACTGAGTGATATACCTCGTCAGGAAGAGCCATGGCTATTATAGACCTCGCACGAGTGTCTAAAGCCACCTTCTTCTTATCTTTATCACTCCATTGATGAGGGAGTTTTGGAATCTACCGTTCAGGAATTGCGGCAGTCATAGCAGTTGCAATAACTGCTAGAGAGATAGCGGATGGAAGATAAGGTCAATTATCTATATAGTATGGGATCTCAAGATCCACACTTCCAAGAATAAAGACATCCGATTCTTCCAAAGACTGAAGTTGTCTCTGATGAAATATGGAGGTTTGGCTATCGTGAAAGTGAGTGCTAGTGTTTTGCAAACCCATTCTAACAGGAATAAATTATCTAACAAAGAAAAGATAATAAACAACAATACAACACAAAGAACAAACACCGCTCTAATACCACTTGTTAGTCCCAACCGGATCTACAAGAGTTATAGGTAATCAGTTTGTAGAAGGGAGGGGGTGAATACAAACACATAAACATTCACTTTTAAAAATTATATATTGATAAAGAAGATCAATACAAATTTTACAGGTTGTTTGCATAAGAGATAAGGTAAAGAACCTATTTAAACAATCTAAGATACACCCAATTATAAATAGCAAAGAGAAAAGATTTGCTACAACAAATAAAGATAGGAATAAAAGTTTTCTTCACTTGTTCAAAGTAGTTTTTTCTCTTAGATAGAGAGTAGTTAGAGAAGTAACTTATTGGATAAGCTAGTAGTGAGGAAGAAATGATAATTGAGAGGAGAGCACTCAACTATTTATACCCATTGCATTAAATGCAATTTAAAAAGTATAAAGCACGTGTCAAAAATTTTGGAGGAAAGCTTGTCCTTGGCTACAGTAAACAGTCTTTTTGCCTGTATATGAGCAGTCCTCTTTTCATAAAGTAGATAAGCACTATAGAGTCAATAGAGTGGCTCCGTACTGTACTATACTCTAGAAAATGTATAGGTTTGTCCTTTGTGTGAGGAAGGACAAGACAAAAACAATCATTCTTGGTAAGTTTCATTTGATCGTTGAATACTGGAATGACCCTGAAAGGTCTCTTCAGTATTCGTTGAAACTTGCGCAAACTTGACACATATGTAGACGAGCTTGTAGTCACTGAATACCGCTTCAGATCACGAAATTGCTGATCTCTAATATTCAGCTTCTGTCTTCGACATTGCTGAAGGATCTGTGGTGTGAGTTTTGTCTTCTTGAAGTATAACAGTCTCTGAAGGATTACAATACACGTTCAGCGATCACTAAACAGACTCAGTGATGATCGCTGACACTGAATAATAAAAATACTATACTTCAATAGGTAAAATGAATCATCATCAAATCAATAAGATAGAGGGTCAACAATCTTTCATAGGTTGGACAGTTTATGTCACGCTAATATTTAATTATATAGATGACGGAACATGGATTGATCTGTCTAATTGGGATGTCATATTGGATTGTTTAAGGCATTTTATTTATTTTGTTGGATATTCATGCATAAAGATTTAGCCTTCTATAGGTTGAAAGATCATTTTGCATATTATTGGGTGAATAATAAGATTTGTATTTGTTAATCCTTCTTATATTTCTATCATGTAGTACATACTAAGGCAAAAAGAAAGTTCCATTGTCATTGAATATGTGATCTACAGAAATATGTAGCTTTTTTGCTGCTTCGTCTAATCCCGTCATTTCTAGATGATTGAATACGTGATCTAATTAAATATTAGGTACCTCAACAAAAAATAAAAATATTAAATAAACATTTAACTAAGAAGTTCATGATTTAATTACAAAAATATGGAACGTAAGGCTCATAAAGTCTTTAAAAAAGCAACAATATGCAACATCAAGTTCTAAGCTACTAAGAATCGTGCAATATGTGAGATCCAATTTAAAATACAAAAAATTAGTTGAAAAATAAAATGTAATGTAAAATAACAACTTCTCTCTCCTATCTCTATGTTTTTCTCCATCTCTCTATCTCCTATTTTTTCTCTTATCTCTCCATAACATACACTATACAAAATGGCTTTTTGTGACGGTTTTAATAAAATAGGTTTGTGATGGTTTGATTGAAGACCGTTGCAAAAAGTGACAAAAAAAAGTTAAAGAATTGCGTTAGTAACAATTTTTATAAAAGAACGTTACTATTAACAAACACCTAGAAACATAAAGCAAAGGTTTAGATAAAAACGTTAATAAAAGGTCCCTTAAGGTAATAGTTTAGGACGGTTTTTAAAAACGGTTGCTTTATGTTGTGATGGTTTTTAAAAACCGTTGCCATGTAAGACCCTTTAGTAATGGTTTTTTTCTAAATTGTTTCTCTATGTCGTAACGGTTTTTAAAAACCGTTATCAAAACTAAAATAAATATAACAACATTTATTTGGAAAACGTTTTCAAAAGTTAGCAAGTTATATGGCAATGGTTTTGCAAAATTTGTGTCACCAAAAGGTATTGTATGGAAAGGGATTTTGAAAGATTTACACCACCATATGTCATGCTTTTGTAACGGTATCAAAACATTTACATCACCATATCTCAAGCTACATTGACGTTTTTGAATGATTTACGTCACCATATTTCATGCTATGGTGACGGTTTTGAAAAAAAAAATGTCACCGTAAGTCATGCTATGGTGACATAAATAAAACATAAAAGTTATGCAACGGTGACAGTTTTGAAATAAAAAAGCCACCCTATGTCATGCTCAAGTGATGTTTTCAAATAATAAACGTCGATATATGTCATGCTAAGGTGATAATTTTAAATAATGAATGTCATTTTATGTCATCCTAACCTGACAGTTTTGAAATATGAACATCACCCTATGTCATGCTACAATGATGCTTTTGAAATCTAAATGTTATTGTATGTCATGTTATGATAACGATGTTGAATGATAAATGTCACATTATGTAATGTTACAGTGACAATTTTGAATGATGAGCGTCACCATATGTCAATTAAAATGACGATTTTGATGAAGTTATGTCACTGTATATCATGATGGAGTGACGGTTTTGATAAATTTATGTCACTGAATGTCATTTTACGGTGATGTTTCTGAATGATAAATGTCACTATGTGTTATGCTAATATTACAGTTTGGAATAAGAAACATCACCGTATGCCATATTTCGGTGACGGTTTTGAAAAATAAAGGTCACCGTTTGTCATAATTCGATGATGGTTTTGAGAAATTTATGTTACTGTTTGTCACGATACGGTCACGGTTGAGGATTTTATGTCATATATCATGATACAGTCACAATATTCAGAAATTTACGTCATCATATATCATATGTAGTAGTAATGGGCACAAACTGATCCAAAAAACCCAGTTAGTTCAAGCTTCGGGTTGACATGTCATTTTGGATGCATTTGTTTCTAAATAAACCAATCTTTCAATTTTCAACTTTTTGGTACATAACGTTAATGTTTAAACATATTTTTGGTCGATAAAAAATTAAAAGAAAAAGAACTCAGACTAGAACCGGTTTGGTCTGATCCAGCTTGCCAAAAAACCCAACCTGGTTTTCGCCCGATCCGATAAATCTCGCCCTCAGACCGGTCCGACTTAGATAATCTGATCTGAACATGGAAAACTGGTATTTTACCTGCTGAATAAAAAAAGATTGGTCCAAAACTATTCCGGGTTCGTCTGTGTATTCGTCCCGGTCTTTTTCCCGGCTTCAATAAGATAACAATATTTATTTTATGCAATTCAAGAAAAAGAATAGTCCAACAATTATTTGCTAAAGATTAATGATTACAAAGATACCATTTTAAACATGAAAAAATGAAATTTGTTTTTAACTTTAATAAGACAAAGGCTTTTGATAATTTGTATCACAAACAATGCACGACATATAAAATACCAAGTATTTTTTTAAAAGTTTGGCAGTATAATTGCTATAAAATTAACATTTCTGAAACCTGTATAATGGCACAAAATGCCAACCAATGAAACAAAAATGGACAACTATGGCATAGATGAATCAAACAAAAACAAATGAAACAAATATATAAATATAACAAACATGCTAGATAAAGTTATTTTCTAAAGTTGTTCAAATCTTTACATCTTCCGAACGGAGTTGTAGGTGTCATCAAATTATGTAGGATCGTCTTCCATCATGCGCTAATATTTGTTTTTTTTTCAATGCCTGCTAAAAAATTGGGAGGAAAATAATATGAAAGCTAATGCAAACTAACTTGCAAAACGGAATAAATTGAACTCAATAAAGCAATATGAGTTAAAACAATGATCATACACACACTACACGTATGTCCCAAACATTAAATTCTTTTTATGTCCGAAATATCCAATTGAATACTTTGTGTCTAAAACATTAAATCCATTTTATGTCCCAAACTACTTTATGTGCTATAGAATCATGATTATAGGTTACACTTGACTCAAACTACCTAATTGAAGTCAATAGACTTGAGAAAAAGCCAAATGAAGCACCATAGCGTCATAGGACTGTCGCCGATAGAACCATGGCCACTCGCATGGCCTTTTTGGCTGTTTTCCTACTGCGGGTGCACCCCCTATCCATCATGTGTAACTCCTTATGGATGTTTTTTTGCTGCTCGTACAGCCTTAAGACATAGGACAACCCCTTGTGGTTGTGGTTTGTTGTTGTCTCGCACTACTTGCGCTTTTCACACACACACTACTCGCTTGTTTTTATGATCTCAAATTTACACACACTTATAACACTTGCTTCTATGCTACACATATTAGGCAAGTGACTGATTAAATGTCTAAAGTATGGGTGTAAGCTAGTTTGGGCGTGTAACAAGCAACTACTTGATTGATCTTGCTTATTTTTTATTTACCACTTGGTTATCGGGTACTTTCCTACCATACATATTGTTTATATACATTGATTTTATAGTCAAAAACTAAAACAATACTCAATGAACTCCACAACGCTGAATTCTTCTCTTCCAATGTACTCAATGAACTTCGCATGTTATCATAAGGGGCCATAAGCCACCTACGAACCCGAGTCTGAGATAAGAGTAAAACATTCTTATTTGTTTACTTAGTGGAATGGAATTCTTATAAGGAGAGGATATTGTAATGTTTAGTTTTAAGTTATAGTTGGTCGGGTTTCGAAATTAAATAGCTATGGAAAGTGCAAAAGAAAAATATGGCATTTATTAGAAAATGAGGGACCAATAGTAAAATATTATTCATCTCCTTGTATAAATGTGATTTTGGTCCAATAAGATTTTGAGGGTGGATGTAATTCATGTGGAGGAGGGTGTGCATGTCCATGCACCACCTCAACCCCCGTGCTTTTACTAAACTTACTATCTATAGTAAGTAGAATGGTACTGTTAGGGGGTTGGTGAAAAACTTTGGCAAGCCTGATTAACAAAGGAGAAGAATTAGAGCATTCGATGAGATCTCAGACAAAGGTGAGTTCTTATAAAGTTTTTATACCAATACTATTACTAATTTTCATCACACAAAGCCATGTCTGATATGGACCTTTGTCGCTTAGAGTGTTGTCGATAAGGCCTTTATCGCTTACGGTGTTGTCCGATAAGGTCCCTTTATCGCCCAAAGTGTTGTCCGAATTGGACCTTCATCGCTCAAGTGTTGTCCGGATTGGGTTTTCATCGCCCAAAGTATTGAGCCTAATACGAACTTTAAAGCCCAATACGATATTCACTAAAGCCCAATATGTTCCATGAAAGCCCAATACGTTCCATGAAAGCCCAATATGTTCCACTAACGCCCAATATGTTTTCATTAAAGCCCAATACGTTCCATTAAAGCCCGATACGTTCCATTAAACCCCAATAGAACCGTTAAAGCCCAATACGATCCATTAAAGCCCAATCAGTCCATTACAACCCAATACGTTCCATTAAAACCCAATACGGTCCATTAAAGCCCAATACGATCCACTAAAGCCCAATATGTTCCATGAAAGCCCAATCGTTCCACTAAACCCAATATGTTCCATTAAAGTCTAATACGTTCCATTAAAGTCCAATACATTCCATTAAAGTACAATACGTTCCATTAAAGCTCAATAGAACCGTTAAAGCCCAATATATTCCATTAAAGCCCAACTAACATCCACTAAAGCCCAATAGAACCTTTAAAGCCCAATACGATCCATTAAAGACTAATACGATCCATTAAAGCCCAATCAGTCCATTACAACCCAATACGTTCCAATAAAGCCCAATACGATCCATAAAGCCCAATACGGTCCATTAAAGCCCAATACGTTCCATTAAAGCCCAATACGATCCATTAAAGTTCAATCGGTCCATTACAACCCAATACGGTCCATTAAAGCCCAACTAACATCCACTAAAGCCCAATAGAACTTTTAAAGCCCAATACGATCCATTAAAGACCAATACGATTTATTAAAGCCTAATCGGTCCATTACAACCCTATGCGGTCCATTAAAGCCCAACTAACATCCACTAAAGCCCAATAGAACGTTTAAAGCTCAATACGATCCATCAAAAACCAATACAATCCATTAAAGCCCAATCGGTCCATTACAACTCAATACGGTCCATTAAAGCTCAACTAACATCCACTAAAGCCTAATAGAACCTTTAAAGCCCAATACGATCTATTAAAGACCAATACGATCCATTAAAGCCCAATCGGTCAATTACAACCCAATACGGTTCATTAAAGCCCAACACGATCCATATACAATCCATTAAAGTCAAATACAGTCCACTAAAACCCAATATGATGCATTAAAGTTCAATAGAACTGTTAAAGCCCAATACGATCCCTTAAAGCCCAATACGGTCCATTACAACACAATACGATTCATTAAACCACAATTAACATCCATTAAAGCCCAATACGATGCGTTAAAGACCAATAGGATCCGTTAAAGCCCAATACGATCCATTAAAGCCTAATAGGTATTTTAAACCCAATACGGTCCATTAAACCACAACTAACATCCACTAAATCCCAATAGGATTCGTTAAAGTCAATAGAACCATTAAAGCCCATTACGATCCATTAAAGCCCAATACGATCCATTAAACCCCAACTAACATCCACTAAAGCCTAATAGAGCCGTTAAAGCCCAATATGATCCATTAAGAAAAGAAAAGTTTGAAAATTGGGAAAAAATGAAAAACCGCCGGAAAAGGCCACCAGAATTCCGCTGGAAATCATTAATTTAAAAAAAAAACTTGGATAGTTATTACCGGCGGAAGTCAACATAAGTTGACTTTTTTGTATAAGGCCACCGGAATTCCGCCGGAAAATTTTGAAAATAAATATTAATTCTTATTTATTTTCCGGCGGACCTTAATTTTAAAAAAAATTTAAATATCCGCTGGAAATCCGTCGGTAAATTATTATAATTAGATTTAAATACAAGTGTAAAATAATTAATTACGGACTCCGCCGGAAATATTATTAGAATAATTTTACCAGAAAACTCGCCGGAAATACTCATTATTCTAGTAGTGAAAATATATTGGAAATAAAATTTAAAGAAAAAATATGTAAGTATATATAATATTGGATTTATTTGGTGACTAAAAAAAGGATCATTGTAAGAAACAGTCTTCTTGTGTGTAAGCATATATAATGATAACTTAAACCTTTGAAATATAATAGGTCGAAGCTCGAATATCTCGTATTTAAATAAATGAAAAGAAAAACAAAAAGTGAAGGGATTTCCCAATTCCACGTTTCTACCATGTGATATGTAGGGTTATCGTTATAGGCTGAAAGGTTCACATATAATTAGAAACGAAACATATGACAAACTGTCCGACATCTAACATGTTGGAACTAAAAATAGCATTGATGGGTCCAAATCTTCTTGCTTGAATATGTATTTCATATATATATATATATATATATATATATATATATATATTATATGCGGAAGTTCAAATGATAAGATCAACATTTTACGAAACCATGAGAACACCATATCACAAATGATAATACACATAAACGGGATTTTTTTTTCGTTCTTTAAATAAATTTTTTCCGGGGTTCCGTCCCCTTTACCAAAAAATAAATAAAAATACACGTAAACGGATTTGATGGTGTACGGACGACTTGACTTGTGACTTAGTTCACGTCTCTGATTTAGTGCTATGTTAGATAAGGGTGTTCTTGTGTCTTCACAAAATATGGTATTTACGTTTGTACCTCCATTATATATATATATATATATATATATATATATAATTATTTTCATATTAACTGTAGATTCTTGAAACGACTCAGGCTCAACAACATGACTGGTATCGTATTACGATGTAAATTGGTTTGATTTAAATGCATGAATGTATGGACCCAGATCAATTGGCAAAATGGTCCATTTTATATGGGGAAAAATCGAAAATAAATAGATGAACAGGGAAACAGGGTTGCAGGGTACACGTGACATGCATGTGGTTGGTGGTCAAGAGTATAAAATTATGTACTTGTGGACCCATTAAAGTATCTATTGGATAATAGTCATCATAATGAAAATCTTTTTTATTGGTATTAGTTGTCTATCCGCGTAATATAACGGGAGCCGTGAATTTTAACGATTTTGAAGTTTCGCTGGTTTTATTAGAGAAGATTTAACGATGATATAAGTTACACTTGGTCTTTACATATTAATACAATTTGAATTAAATAAGAGTTATGGTTCCAATTATAGTCTATCGATGAAATAAATTGTATGACAGTTTAAAAAATCCACTATACTTAAAATCCAATATATTTAAACGACTCCACAAATATGTTCGATTTACACCAAGAGCAAAAAATCAAGAGATCGAGAGCGAGATTGAGAGTTCTAGAGTAATTGAATGAGATGAATGAAAGAACTTTTAATAATTCATGGTGAATATTAGTTTGAATCTCACCTTGGGATGAAGAGAAGACATAGAGGTATGAGTGGGTGAAGACATGAGTGAAAAATATCAAAAGTATCTTGGGAACATGAAAAGAAAATGTAATAATATGCATTGGTAACTTCGACTATATGTTATTTTAATTGTAAATTAAGAGATTTTAAGACTGAATGCATAAAGTAGTAGTACTTAATGCATTATGAGTTGTTTTGATAATTTTTAAAACTTTGTGTGTAAATATATAGTAATTTATACATTAAAAAATTATTTTTAAAACTTTTAATAAATCTGATTTAAAAGATAGTATAAATTATAGATACGTATAATGGTCATTGTTATAATAGGTTTTCCTATAGGAATTTTTATGTTTTCTTTTCTCTTATTTTAATTTAGAAATAGAACATGCATCTATTAAATGCATGAAATAGTATCATATTCTTATAACTTTCATTTTTTTATTATAGTAATTTATTTTTAAATTATTTTTTATTAAGATATTATATTATGAAAAATTTACCCATTACAAAATAAATAATCTGTTATCTTTTAAACAAGTTAACATCTTACTTTTCTTTGTTTTTTTGGCTTAAATGAGATGATCTAACTAATATATAATTCTGATGATATGACTTAAAAGAAAACCTCTTTCAAATTATTTTTAATGATTTTCACTTTTCATTGTT
The DNA here is from genome assembly GCF_001531365.2 of Cynara cardunculus var. scolymus. Taxonomy (NCBI): domain Eukaryota; kingdom Viridiplantae; phylum Streptophyta; class Magnoliopsida; order Asterales; family Asteraceae; genus Cynara; species Cynara cardunculus. Next base: position 9,363,492 of record NC_037541.1, read on the forward strand.
ATGATTTAAAAAAATATTTTAATTTTTTTTAACTTTTTCTTATTAAATTGCATGTAAATTAAATATTTTAAAGTGAAATATT
>NC_037541.1:9363900-9366389 GCF_001531365.2 Cynara cardunculus var. scolymus
ATATTATTTAAAAATATTAGCGAGATAATTGTGTTTTCTTGTTTTCTTAATAATGGTATATTAATTTTTTCAATTCATTTAATATGTTTATTAAATAATATGTAAAATCATTTTTTTTAAATATAATGTTGTAATAAGAAATGTTATGTCAGCAAAATTTTACATGTGAACATCATATGTGAAAAATGACATGACATGAAGACCTGATAATTTATGTCATGTCATTTTAATTTCAATCAAAAGGTTACACATTGCTATAACATCGATGATGGGAGACAAAAATTTTAATTCAAAGTTAAGATTGGAAACGAATACTAAATTTAGGTAAACATGTTTGATTAAATGTACAATGTCTAAATAATAAGATATAAAAACTAAAAGTATAATGTTGTAATAGATACTGGTGATGCTATAATAAAATAATTTTGAAAATACAATACTGCTATAAAAAATGTCACATTAACAGTACAATACATGTGGACAGATTACATGGACTTTGAGGTGGCATAAAAACTTGGTATAATAGGTAAATTTAAATTAAAAGGCTACCCAATGCTATAATAAGTAAATTTTTCAAAGTACATTATCCTAATAGAAAATAACTTGAAAGTGTATATTGCTATAATAAGAAAAAAGAGAAATACAGTACTATAATAATGAAATTTATGAAAGTAGTTTGTTATTTTGTACATTTTGTCTTATATTAATATATTACTACTTGTATACCGGCTACACACCAATGACAATCCATAAGTGCCTTGTTGCTGTTGATTTGCTACTATTGCAATGAATAAAAGTTAGTCAAAACCATGTTCTCAGTTCTTACAATCTCAATCCTTATCATCTATGTGTGTTGTTTTATTAATCTGGATATTCAACCCGTTCTGCGTGCCGACTTATCTCAGGGCGATTACCTGTTTTACGGGTAGCCTAGAGTCATCGCATTTGAACCTCCATGGTCACAAGAGATTTTTATTTCTCCTTGTATTTGAACTTGGGACCTCCAACTTCTTTTGACCTTTGGAGCCACAACTTAAACCATTCAGGTACCACCCTTGTGGTTTATCATTTATGTGTTGTTGATGACCTTTGTAGGTGATTCAAAATTCACAAGATTTTGATCCATTGATTTCCAACTTAACTGTAAAACATCATTTCATATTTGAATATAACCACATATTTCATTTAACATGAAATACAAATTAACACATTGGTCCCAATGTATACAAAATGTTACACTTAAAAGTAGCTACAAACTTTTTCTATTCGCATCAAGTACAAGACTTGTAAGCATAACAAGTTCTCAAGTACATGTAACATAATAGCTTCCATAAATCCACATGTGTAAGCAATCGTAATTTCTTCATATTTTTCCCTTTCCCTTATCCTCCAAATATGCCCGACCTTTAATGCATATTCTAAAATACAAAATGAGGGTTAGACCATGAGGTCTAGTGAGAAATCCCTTTTGATTGCTATTACAGGGTGAAAATCACCAAAACACTTTTAGAAAAACCATATTTGTATTGATAACAAATAAACACTGTTTTATAGAAGCAAACCTCTTTGTCGCATCACATAGACGAGACCACATCCTTTTTATCGCATCAAATAACCAAATAATCAATTTGTCACATCATACTCATAATACATCAATCTTATCACATCTTATTGATGCGATATAGTAACTCCTCGCATCATTAGGATGTGATAACCCAATCTTGTCACATCACACTAATGCGATAACCCCCATTTGTCACATCCAACATATGCGATGAACACAATTGTCGCATCCAACATATGCGATGAACACAATTGTCGCATCATATAGATGCGATAAACTCCATTTATCGCACTAGACATGTAACGCCCCAACCCACACATTGCATGTAATACATATTTCATACCAAAGAAATACATATTCATATACATTCGGGTCCACTAGTACAAGAAATCTACTATGACCAAACACAAGGTCCAAAAATTCAAAATACTATYTTGTACTAATCATCAGAGCTATGCATCAAAAGCAAATCTTCAACCAAAATGCACGAAAGAAAAGTACTAAATTTTTTCCTTTCCTTTACCTTCCACACTTCCTGCAATACACATTTTTAAAACACAAAACGAGGGTTAGACTATAAAGTCTAGTGAGATACCCTATTCATGTCATTGCAGGGTGAAGGATCACCAAAACCTTTGCAAAATCAAGTATTCATATAAATAACAAATATATGAATCCATAATACTAAAATACCAAGTCATTTCTCAAATTCAAGCAATCACTTAGCTTATTCAATTCTCATACCTTTTGAACCAATCAGGTTCCGTAAAATGCCACTTTTTAAACCTTTTTCTCAATAACGAGGTTTAACAAAGTTTCAGGCCAAAACAATTCTTTTCTCCACAATAACATCCAATCTATGATTTTCAAATAAGAACCTTGATCCTAAATCCTTAAATCACAAAGAAATAAAGATTCCAGATCT
>NC_037541.1:9366489-9370311 GCF_001531365.2 Cynara cardunculus var. scolymus
GAGATCATCTCCAGAGTTAGACTCTGGTTCTTGAGTATTATTTGAAGACATAGGAGAAGTAGATGATGTAGCATGAGCTTCTGTAAGAAATGTACCTACAGCATTGGAGTCTGCATGATCTTCATCGCTTCTGGATATTGATTTTCCATTTGATTCGTGTCCAAAAACTACTTCTTCATCGAAGATGTCTTCAAATAATTGAGCTAACTCTGATTCACTGGGTTTGCTAAGTGATGAATTAGATGCTCTTCGTTGAAGTTCGAGTTCTGAACTGTTGTGTCCAGAAGTCATTGGGATAGAGTCATCGAAGGACACGTTGATACTTTGAATAACAATACCAGTCCTTTTGATGTAGATTCTGTAGGCTTTGGCAGTTTGAGAATATCCCAGAAAGATTCCCTCATCGACTTTCTTATCAAACTTTCCAAGATATTCTCTATCGTTGAGTACAAAGCATTTGCACCCAAAGACATGAAAATATTTGACGTTTGGTCTTCTATGGTTGATGAGCTCATATGGGGTTTTCTGGTGTCTCTTGTTGATGATTGATCGATTCTGGGTGAAGCATGATAGAAATAGCTTCAGCCCAGAACATGATTGGTAACTCGGATGAATCAAGCATGGTCTTTTCTACTTCCACAAGGGTTCGATTTCGTCGTTCTACTACTCCATTTTGTTGTGGAGTTCTTGCTGATGAAAAGTTTTGAGTAATGCCTTCATCGAAGAGATAGTCATCGATTTTGACATTTTTTAATTTAGTTCCATTATCGCTACGAACCTTTACTAACTTTTGTTGTAGAAGGACTTGTAGCCTTTTCATCACTCCAATGAGTAGGTCTGGAACATCTGATTTCTTCTTTACGAATTCAACCCAAGTGTATCTGGAGTATTCATCGACCAATACCATCATATACTTCTTTCCAGAGAATTTTGATGCCATAGCCAATTTTCATCGCTCTTATAAGACACAAGACAGAGGGTATCTTGTCCCATGGAGGAGTCAAAGTCTAGAAGATAGAGATTTCCTTCTCTCTTTGCCTTGATGATTGTGTACCGGGCTTTGTTTCTATGATGCAGAAACCTTTGCGAAACCTGGCTTCAAGACCCTTGTCGCAGAATTGACTTATGCTTAGTAGATTGTGGTTTAATCCTTCAACATAAGCCACTTTGCTGATGGAGATATTGCCTTTGATGGGAGTGCCATATCCCTTGATTATACCCTTGCTGTTATCTCCAAAAGTCATCGAGCCTCCAGATTTTTCGATGAAGGATGTCAGCTGACTTTTATCACCAGTCATGTGCCTGGAGCAACCTGAGTCCATGTACCATGGTTGAACATGCTGGTCCTGCAAGACAAATTAAGGGGATTTAGGTACCCATTTCATAATGGATCCTCGTTTGTTAGTAGGGGATGACACACTCTTTTTGTCGCCCTTAGCCTTTGCAGGCTTGGGTTTATTTGCCTTTCTCTTGCCCTTGGATTTGAGCTTTTTCACGTTTTCATTGGATCCTACTTTATATCGATAAACATGTTGTGTGAAGGGACATTGATGTGTCAACATGTGATTCCTCAGGTTTTGTAAAAGAGTTAAACATTGACAAAAGTGATGCTTTGGTTGTGTTTGTCTAACATTCTTTTTATTCAATGAAAATAAAGAAGTAAATCTAGGTGTAAATCCTGTCCTAGCATCGGTTGTTTTTACAAATTTCCTATCTAGTTCAGATTTTTTATTTGAAGAAGGCTTTGGCTTTACTTCTTTTCTTCTGAGGAAGGTCGTCTTTTCTTCAGCTAGATGGAAAGAAGAGTTGTGGTTAATTTTATTAGAGGGAGACCACTTCTGTTTTTGCTCACGAGTAAACTTGATGAACCTAAAAGGAGTACTAGGGCCTTTTGAGTTATCTTTGGTAGATTTAGCATCTTTCACTTTTCCCTTTCCTTTGTCTGAAGATTTCATTGATGAAGGAATACCAGAATTTCATTGAGGACTTAAAATTTTTAGGTTTCTTATTCTCAATGTTCCTTGGTGATTCACAACTTGTCTCTTCTTCAGATTCAGAGTCGAGAAAGTCTCTTGCTGATTTCTCAAAATTAAAATTAGCATGGATTGGAGCAGAAGATGTGGGTTCAGAGGTTGATGCTTCAGAAAGATCTTCTTGATGTTTTATCGAAGTCAAAATCGATGAATTCTCAATTTTACTTGGGTGATTCATCGATTCAACAGTTGATGGTTCCTCATTCGGATTCTCCTTTTTCATCAACAGTACTTGCTGATGGAATAGAGTTGACAAGCAGAGATTCTGGTTTTACAATAGGGTTTTCAACAATCTCTGGTTTAGAAATGTCATTTCTTTCATCAGAATTCTTACATGTACTTTTCTCATATACCACATTTTCAAAATCCTGTCTTGAAATGACAGTTTTTCCATCGACTTTAACTCTTTTCAAATTTGCTTTTGGTTTCTGAGTAAAGTCGGGTTTTTGAATGCATCCAAGTTTGAAGGTGGACTCAAGGGTGGATTTCTTTGTTTCGATAAAGGATTCCAATTCATTGAATCCAATCACTTGAGTGTCCGTTTGACCGTTTAATTTTTCAAAAACTTCTTAGGCATCTTTATACTTTTTCATCAGAAGTTCATTGGTTTGAAGCTTCTGATGAATAATTTTCCGCTCCTTTTGAAAGAAATCTTTAAGAGCAACTGAGTTTGGTCTCTCTGTCTCAGATTCCTTTAAGGCCTTAGTTTTCTTTTCTAGGTCCTTAGTTATTCGCTTGTTTAATTCCAGAAGTTTGTCTTCTTCTGATTTCTTAAGGGTACTTATGCGAGTCTTTTCCTTTGCTAGTTCAGCCTTTTCTTCGGTCAGAACGTCAGTCTCCCTTTTGTAGAAACTTGCTTCTTTTTCCGCTTTTAGTCTTTCAGATTTTTCATAACTTAATTTTTCTTTTAATTTCAAGAAATCTTCTGAAAGTTTGATTTACCCTTAACTCTAGTTCTGATGGAATAGAGTTGGTTTCATTTGAGAAAGACTCACATACCTGGTCATCAGAGTTGGAGGTGGATTCTGCATTGGACGTGGCCATTAGACGGATGAGTGCTTTCTCTTTATACTTAATTTGCTTTTGGTTTTTAGACAGATGAGTGCTTCGCTCTCTGGAATTATACTTGTATTTGTTTTTATAGTAGTCAGCATCCTTAATCAATCGTCCTTTGCATTCCTTGGAAAAATGACCAAGTTTTCCGCACCTGAAGCATCGAAGGTCATTTTTCCTTCCATACTTGTCCTATTTCCTTTCCTCTCTTCTTTCTTCTCTTCTCTCTTCCCGTTCTTCTCTTCCATCTCTTCTTTCGTCCCTTTCATAGAATTTGGATGGTTTTCTATCATACGATGACTGGTATCTTTCCCTTTTGAACTCTTTTCGCTCATAGGGTTTTCTGATGAACTTCTTTTGGAACTGTTTTGTAATCAAGGCCAACGATTTGGCAAAAGCTTTAATCTCATCATCTGATTCAGAAGTTTCCTCTTCAGATTCTGATTCTACCACCAATGCTTTCTTGCCTTTCTTCTTATGCTCTTTGGCAGGAGTCCTTGATTTTTCTTTTTCCTCGGCAGCAAGAGCAAGAGGTCCACCGATGGATACCTTTTTCTTCATAATGTTGCTCTCTTGTGCTGCAAGTGTTCCATACAGGTCATGAAGAGACCAACTATCTAGATCCTGGTTTGCTTGTAGGGACATAGATAGCTGAGTCCATTCATCGCCTAGACTTTTTAGGAATAAAACGTTGATGATATCGTTTCTACGACATTGATTTATCAATGTGTTGAAG
>NC_037541.1:9370666-9377947 GCF_001531365.2 Cynara cardunculus var. scolymus
CCAATTTCTTTCATCTTTGGGCATGTAGTAAGCTGGAATTTCAGCTGTGGTGTTTGTTCTTGGAACTCTTGGGACTAGAGTTTGAGGAATGTAGGGACCCTCCTGTATAGATCGAAGGAGATTCCTATCCATTCCTTCTAGAAAATTTACCATTCTGATTTTCCATTGTGGATATTCCTCTCGTTGAAGAGTTGGAGGCTTTGTGAGAGAGCCAACAYTATAAGCAGAATTCCAGTTGGCCATTGAGAATGTTGAAGAAGAAGATATACTTTTTGACGAGAAAGAAGATCAGAAATTGAGAGATTTTTGAATGATCGTTTTGATTGGGAAGTCAATCAATAGGCTCTGATACCAATTGTTGATCCCAAATCTCTCAATAACACTAATAATCTAGTTATGAATAACCAAATTATAGTGATTTTATGAAAGAAGTTATGAAGACTCGAGAAGAATAATAAGAATATTTATGAACAGTCTTGAGCTTCAAAAGTTTAACTTTTATAAAATGAGAAACGTAAGAGTGATACGTAAAAGCGACTCTTTTTACAATAGATCTAATCACCTATTTATACTAATCAGCTAAGAAGAAGATAACTATATAATGTTATTTTCTAGTAAATCCTCTATTAACAGATAAGGTTTATCTTTTGTATGGATAGGCGCTAATATTGAGATAAACTCGAATTCCAGCTGTTGACTTGTCATCTCCAGCTGTCATTCATGATATGATGATTTCATCCTTATCTTCAAATCTTCATTGCATGCTTGGATGAAGTGCTGGAAAATCTTCTAAGTGTTGATGACCAGAGAATCGATGAGAATGCTCTTTCCATCGCATCCTTGGACTGTCTATCGGTCATCTGGTTGAATTCCAGACTTAGTCGTTTCTGCCTTGATGTCTTCATTGGTCTTCTAGTTCTTCATCATTTATAGTTTTTCATTACTTTTTACATTATGAATTGTGGGGTTTAACAAATAGGTTATACAGACCAAGACCTCACCTGGAAGAAATAATCTACTCTAGAGTCTGTGTTTAGGTTAGGGGCAGAGCAAAAACCCGATTTTCCAGCTTTTTATAAAAATTCACCTTTTAAAAGATGTAGACTTGAAAATGGGGCCAGAATTCAAAAATTGAAATAGGAAAACATTTCTTACTCTTCAAAAGGTATGCAACCGGTTGATTTAAAAAGCATACAGAAGACAGAAGGAATTTTTTATTTTGGCTCTCATAATCCTGAACATCTTAAAACAAATTGTGATGGAGTTAAACCCAAACCAGATAAAACAAGGACTTCATCGAAAGATGATTTTTTTTAAACTCTGGATCCAAAATTAATGAATGATTTCGCAGAGACGAGATGAGACAAGTCTTTTGAGCATGATCTGGTAGAGGCCTTGGTTTATCCCTCTGAAGGTCATGCAGATAATTCTGAGAGTAATTCCTCGGATACTTTTGGAAGTTCCTCATCAATGCAAAAGAAGAATGAAGGCGCTAGTGCATGTTCACGAGAATCTCAAACTCTCAATGACACCTTTGCAACTCAAAATCCACACAAGGATTTTCTTGACTCTGACTCCAAATCAGAGGTGGACTCGAGTGAAGAGCAAGTTGAGGCAGAGATAGTGGCATCAGGACCAGAAGTTACTGAACTTCCAAGTGGAATATCCAATAAATCTGTTTCAGCAATGGAGCAGAAGAAAACGATTACCATAAGTCCTGATTTTGTGGACATGTGATTAAGAGCTAAATCTTCTCTAGAGCTTGAGAAGGAGAACAAGGCTAAGACACCTAAACCTGTTACCTCTGCATCAAAAGTTTCTAAACCTAACTCTTTAAAGCCTATAAAGTTTACTCCATAACAGAAAGGAAAATCCACTGCTAATTCTGTTTTAAATTCCTCTGTTTCAGAGAGGCCTCTGAAGGCCAAAGGAGCAAGAAGGGAAAAGGAAGGACAAAGCAGACAAAATCTAAAAATTCTAAACAATCAAAACTAGATAGGAAGTTCGTTCGAACTAACAAAGCTAGGAATGATTGTAATAAGATGTTTTATGAATCCAATAAACCTTTTTGTCATCAAAAATTGTTTTTATACTTGTGAATGTCTCTCTCTGTTGCAAAAGTTAAAGCAGCACCTTTCTAATCCTAACTGCATTCCCTCTGGGTCATCAAAGAGTAATTCCAAGAAGACCTAGAAAAAAAAAATACTAAGGCCAAATCTGGCAAACCAGACCGTAAGTCTGGTAAATCAGGTGTTGAGACAGATCCTCTCCCTCAACCTAAAGAAAAATCTCCAAAGCCTAATAATCGAGAACCATCATGAAATGGGTACCTAAATCCCTATAATTTGTTTTGTAGAAGCCGCATGTGGATATTTGGTATCTTGACTCCGGATGCTCAAGACACATGACGGGCAATAAGAGGCTACTCTCCTCATACAAAGAGAAAATTGGAGGGCGAGTAACCTTTGGGGACAACATGCAAGGAGAAATAAAGGGCTATGGAGATCTTCACCAAGGTAAGGTTTATGTCTCTAAAGTTGCTTATGTCTTTGGGCTTAAACATAATCTCTTGATCATAAGTCAAGTTTGTGATTCTGGCTATAATGTCAAGTTCCAAAAGGAAGGTTGCTCAATTATGTCAAAATCAGGTCATGAGTTGCTAAGAGCCAAACATAAGGGTAACCTATACCTTATGAACTTTTCACCAAGAGATAATTCAGAGACACTCTGTCTCGTATCTCGTAAATGTGAAGAGGCATGGCTCTGGCATCACAAGCTGTTTCACTTGAATTTTCAAAATATAGAGAAGCTTGTGAAAAATAATCTGGTTGACGGACTGCCAGCAATAAAGTTCGAAAAGGACCATCTCTGTCTTGCTTGTGAAATGGGAAAACTCAAAAGAGCATCCCACAAAACAAAGACAAATGTGTCCTATGTTAGACCTCTGCATATGCTTCATGTGGACCTCTGTGGTCCAATCTCTGTGTAGAGTCTGTCTGGAAAAAAGTATATCCTTGTGCTTATTGATGAATTTACAAGATATACTTGGATTGAGCTTGTAAAGAAGAAGTCAAATGTCCCAGAGCTGCTGATCAAGCTAATGACAAAGATTCAAGTCCTTCTACAGAGCAGAAATCAAAAGCTGAGAAGTGATAATGGAACCGAGTTCAAGAATGCAAAAATCGATGCATACCTAGACAAGGAGGGCCTATCTCAGAACTTCTCTGCTGCAAGAACACCACAACAAAATGGTGTAGTGGAAAGAAAGAATCGTACACTAGTTGAAGCTGCAAGAACAATGCTTGCAGACTCTGGTCTTCCAAACTATTTTTGGGCAGAAGCTATCTCAACCGCATGCTTTATTCAAAATAGAGCAACGGTGGTTAAGAGACACATGAAGACTCCTTATGAACTCATTAACCAAAGAAAGCCTAACGTTAAATTTTTGCACATCTTTGGTTGCAGATGCTTTATCTTGAATGACCGTTCATCTTGGCAAGTTCGATAAGAAGGTCGATGAAGGCAAATTTCTTGGATACTCTACAAATGCTAAGGCCAACAGAGTCTTCAACCTACGAACCAAGACTGTCATGGAGAGCATCAACGTCTCGTTCGACGATAAAGAGCTCGTGACTTCAGAGTACCTCAGCTCTGGACTCGATCTAAACTCAATGACTTCCAATTCTCTATCAAAGTCATTGGAATTGGAACTCAGGCAATTATTTGAAGACTTCTTTGGTGATGAGGACATCTCTATGCTTGCACCCAGAGATGACTCTGAACGTGTTCATGAAGAGCCACAAACTGCAAGTACATCAATCTCTCGCCCTTCTCACACCTCTACTTCCTCTAGTGATCAAGCTAATCCACAACTAGAGCCCTCCAGCTCTGGATCAGAGCCCAGTCCTTTAGAGCCAAAGCAAAACATCTCTGTCACTGAACCTGATTCCTCTGTACCAGCATCCGAGGGGGAGCAAGCAGAGCCTTCATCACCTTTCATGAGCCAAATGCCAAACATATCCATGGAACATGATCTAATGACTCCAAATTCTGTTCCACTCCCAACGACAAGATGGACAAAAGATCATCGTCTTCATCAAATCATTGGTGAACCTTCAAGTGGTGTGAAGACAAGAGCTGCCACTGCAAATGAATGTTTATTCATAAACTTGTAGAGCCTAAAAAAGTTCATGAAGCCCTACAAGACCCTAGTTGGGTCGATGCCATACAAGAAGAGCTCTAAAAGTTCGAAAGAAACAAGGTATTGACTCTTGTTCCCTTACGAAGAGATAAAATTGCAATTGGCTGTAAGTGGGTTTTCAGGAACAAAAAGGATGAGGATGGCATCATAGTCAGGAACAAAGCCAGACTCGTTGCAAAAGGCTATTGCCAAGAAGAGGGCATAGACTATGATGAGACCTTTGCNAAGGATGAGGATGGCATCATAGTCAGGAACAAAGCCAGACTCGTTGCAAAAGGCTATTGCCAAGAAGAGGGCATAGACTATGATGAGACCTTTGCTCCAGTTGCRAGGCTAGAGGCTATACGCTTATTCCTAGCCTTCTYTGCACATAAGGGATTCCGAGTCTATCAAATGGACGTCAAGTCAGCCTTCCTAAATGGTAAGCTGAAGGAGGAAGTCTACGTTCAACAACCTCYGGGGTTTGAAAGTTCCACACACCTAGAGTATGTCTACTTCTTAGACRAAGCTCTGTATGGACTTAAACAAGCTCCACGAKCCTGRTATGAACATCTTTCATCTTTTCTTTTATCAARTGGTTTTGAAAAKGTAAARTCGACACCACTTTATTTATTAAGAGRCATAAAGGTGASATGMTCCTAGTCTAGATTTATGTGGACGACATCATATTTGGTTCAACGAACYAGAGACACTGTGATAAGTTCTCTGCCTTGATGAAGAGTGAGTTTGAAATAAGYATGATGGAAGAATTAACATTCTTCCTCGACTTGCWAGTAAAACAAAGGGAAGATGGTATCTTTATCAACCAATCTAAGTATGTCTCTGACATATTAAAAAAGTACCAACTTCATAACTCTTCAATCATGAGAGTCGCAATGGGGACTAAGTTTGACATAGATCCATCTAGAAAACTGGTGGATGTCAAGACTTATCATGGCATGATTGGATCACTGCTATATGTCATGGCTAGTCGACCAGATATCATGTTTGCTACTTGTCTCTGTGCTAGATATCAAGCAAATCCTAAGGAATTTCATCTATCTACTGTAAAAAGGATCTTTTGATATCTAAAAGGGACTCAATTTTTGGGTCTCTGGTATCCTAAGCATTCTGGGTTTGATCTTATCGCGTATATAGACTCTGATCATGCAGGATGCAAACTTGACCGAAAGAGTACTTCAGGAGCTGTCAATTGCTTGGTGACAAGCTCATCAGCTGGACGTGCAAGAAGCAGAACTGCGTATCTACTTCAAATGTGGAAGAAGAATATGTAGCCGCAGCAAGCTGCTGTTCTCAAGTAATTTGGATGAAGACTCAACTCAAAGACTATGGCGTTGAGTTTGACAAAATTCCAATCCTCTGTGACTCTGAAAGCGCGATTGCGATCACAGCAAATCCAGTACAGCACTCAAAAATGAAACACATCGATGTACGTTACCATTTCATCAAAGACTATGTAGAGAAAGGTACGATTGAAATGTTCTTTGTTAATACAGATCATCATTTATAAGGCTCTTGATGAAAAGAGGTTCAATTTCTTAGTTAGCAAGTTGGGTATGCTCAATCTTTATAAACTCAGACAGAGCCTATGTATGTACTATACAAAGCCTCTGCATCCTTCTCAAGCATATTTCTGTTTGATACATGGTTCTTTTCTTTTGACTATGAGACAGAGCTTCTGCATTCTCTATGCAGAGTCTCTTGCTTGTTTCTTTTGTTTTTTTTGTCGTATAGAGCTTATGTATATTCTATACAGAGTCTCTATACCTTGTACATCATGCTTGTACATTTCTTATGATTTTCTGATCCAAGCATAGTTCAAGGGGGAGAAAGCTCCGCTAGCTTAACTCAAGGGGGAGCACCRGATCATCCACCATACAGAGCCTCTATATGTACTATACAGAGCGTCTGTTTTTAAAACTTCACTTTTATAAGAAAGAAGATCTTTATAGTCCAACCATGAGTCTCTGTATGAGTTCCTAAGGTATGTAATCTTTCTCTTAACCATACTNAAAACTTCACTTTTATAAGAAAGAAGATCTTTATAGTCCAACCATGAGTCTCTGTATGAGTTCCTAAGGTATGTAATCTTTCTCTTAACCATACTCTGGTTTCTTTTCTAAACCAATGTACAACTCTCATGTAAAGCAACTTTGTATCCTATATACAAAGCATTTGTCTCAAGATGGTTGTTATCCTTTTCTTTGACCTAGAGTATGTGTTCTCCTTTTTTTTCTAAGTGTTTTGAAAAATCTCTTATCTTTTAATGGAAGGCGTACGGTCTCATTTAATTTTTTAATATAAGCTGTCATTTACAGAAGCTACTACCCGTATCCCTAATTTTTCAAATAAGGGTGGCGGGATTCACAGCCTGTCAATCCACGTGGCTTCTCCCCATAGGCTTGTGAATAACCGCTTCATTTTTGACGCTTTGAGGACTGATTACACTCGAGTGCCTTAAAGGAAACCCTTATTTAAATGATTGATTATCCCCAAAATCTTTTTTCTTTACGCTTTCAAATTTTCTCCAAGTATTTTCTCTTTTCACTGTCTTCAAGAATTCAAAGAACTTCACCGCCATTAACGAACAATTAATCTCCAAAATCATCAACCATCTGTTCGATTCAATCTATTTCAACCATAAGTAAGTTCTTTAAACCCATTATCAGCTCTAAAACAAAAAATCAAGAACTGATTTGACGAAACCCTAATCTTTTAAAACCCTCATCTTCTTCGCCAAAAAAAACCTGCAACAATGTCTTCTTCCGCCTTAGATAACTCCCAAACTCATACCACTACCCTCAAATCAATTGAGGAGACAAACCAAAACATCATTCCCCTTCCACTAAAACCTAGCAACCATGACCTTTACCTGAACCTGGACAGTTTCGACTCCAAGCTTCATCCTATTGTTGATGTTCTTCAACATCACTTTCTCAACCCAGCCCTCACAAACACCGATGACGTCGTCCCTGAACGCTTTTATCAGGAGTTCTGGCGATCCTGCAACATCACTGACTCCCAACGTGGGATTGTTGGTGAATACTACGTACCCTCCACCAAGGAGTACGTCTCCGTTC
>NC_037541.1:9378837-9385434 GCF_001531365.2 Cynara cardunculus var. scolymus
AGAGGAGAGGAGTAGAAAAGAAGAGGCTCTGACACCACAGACTTAAATCTTTAAATCTTCCAATTAGATGGAATTTTAAATTTAAATCTTTTTTTAGGATTATATTCTTGAGAGTTATCCTTTGGGATAATCATTAATTTTCAATAATTACCCTAAATACCCCAAACGTCATCCTTCCACGCGCCTGACACCACAAAAAAGTATGTTCCCTAGAAACCCTCCAAATTACCCTTCCATCCACCCCACGTTGACACGTGTCCCTAAACCACCTGCGCCATTACGATCCTGAGCTGTCTTTATGGCTCATGATCATAAATCTTTTCACCTTTTTCCCAATCGTCACCCACCATCATCACCGTACCATATTTTATTACTATTTTAAAATACAACCCCTCCTCTCCCTCTCACTATATAAACTCGTCTTCCCAGCCATTTACACTTTACGCTTACAAACAACTCTCAATAACTAAAACAAAAAAAACCTACAACTTACGACCTGCCACCATGGTGTCCTCCACCTCACACGACTATAACAACAACGACAGCCATGTACAATCGACTGGCGCCGACAGTCGAACTATCATTTTCCTTCCCATCAAGCCCAACAATCACGCCATCGACCTTCGTCCTCAACGTTTTGAGGACAGGTTTGCAATACTAATTGAATTCTTCTAAAACTGTATCCAACAACCGGCCCTCACTCTCTCCGACAACGAGGTGTCGGTCAAGTACGTTCAACAGTATTGGTAAACATGTGACTTCTACCCGGAGAACCGTGGAATCATGGGCGACATTCATGTCCCCAATGACATGGTTTGCTCGATCAAGATTTCCCGCGCAAAAATCTTGAGGGTCCTTTTCATTCCTACCCGACAGGAGCACGGGATTGCACAATACGCGGAACCACCAACAAGTCGCGACATTCTGTGGTTCATTAAAATGTTGGGCAACAACCGGGAGTTTTTAAACGCCTCCAACCCAAGCCAGCCATCCAGAGGCCACTCTTCAGGCCTTTGGAGATGATTTAGCTGAGGAACCACACCATCCATCACCTATCTCCCAACAGGGGGTGATGAAGAAATAAGAACTACATCGCCTCATAGCTCGCCACTACCCACACACACAAAAGCATGTGTTGCTTCTAACTTTGATATCTCCATTGACCATTCAAAGCGATCTTTTGTTCCTGCACCTCCCCCTTCGATCTTGATCTAGCGAAGGGGACACACATCTACTTTCCTTCATCGGACTCTGAATCCGATGAAAAAGAAGTTAATGTCGCAACATCAAGAGATAGCTCCTCACTTGAGGGCTATCAAGGACATGATGGAAGTTCTTCTCTACCTACCTTCACACAAGGCAATGTCGAAGGCGCCTTTGGAACTGAGGCACAACCTACAACATCTGTTGCTGTAGGGGTTACCCCCATTGCTGAGTTGGTCACAAAGGCCGAGTTCCAGGCGTTTGCTGACTCGATTCTGTGATCCTTGGATGACCTTAAACTCAACTTGGCAAGGATTGTTGAATCCCCTCCATTGAACGACCTTACATCGATTCAGCAATCCCTTGCGTCCCTCGAGGCTCAATCGACGGACAACACCACCTGCCTACAGATCTTTCAACAATTGGTGGTGCAACAACACAACACCATATCCACTCTCTCAACCGCCCTCAACCAAACCCTCACAACCACCCTTGCAACCCTCACGGCCAGGTAACTACGACCGATGAAGCCATAGCCTTCCTCATCTCCCAAATTAACACCATAAACACCACCCTCACCACACTCCCAACCACCATAATTGCCCAACTACCACAAACAGTCCCTCCTCCACCACCCTCTGCAGCTCCATCATTCGATGATGCATTTACCTCCTTTGCTGTAGAGGTGAGGAACATGATATCATCCATCACCATCCCACCACCCGCATCAACCTCAACTTCCGTCCCTCCCCCCGCCTCAACATCCACCTCCACCCCAGAAGACGTAGCCACCAGAGCCGACCTGAGAGCACTCCCAAAGGCACTTATCTCCTCGTTCAACGAGATAAGTGCAAAGTTTGCGCACAGGGCTACAGAACCGGCCAAGGCTCTCTCCAAGAGCCTTGAGATCCAGTAGGCACACACCAACTCCATCCTCCTATTGATGGAGGAGACTCGAAGAAGGAAGTCCCTGAGGAAGTATCTCGTTTCCTTCAGGATGACTAAGAAAAGGAGCAGAGCCTCCTGCTCGACGAGCCGCCCCATCAAAAGGCCAAGGCATGAGGATCCTGACCAAGATGATCATGGTCTAGGTCCTCATGAGGGGGAGAACCAGGCACAGGAACCGACGGCAACCGCTGCACCACCACCTCCACCAACTCAAACCCAACAAACCCAAACCACCCAAGGAACCCAAGCAACTCAAGCTAGGGAACTAGAGGCTCAGCCCTCTGAAGATGTACATAATGTACATATTCCCTTAGCTTGCACCCAAGAACCCATACCTACAACCATTGAGTTCTCACCAATTGTGGTGAGTTCTTCATCATCTGAAAACCCACCTTCTCCTTACCCAGAAATAAACCAACCCTTCACTCCATCACCAATACCTCCCCTAACAGAACCTTCCTTCACCATTCCTACTCAACCAGAACCCTTCATTAGCCAACCTACTATACCTCAACCAGAGCCAACCCAACCAGAACCCACAGAACCAGAAATCACCCAACCTGAACCATCACAACCCTTAACCCAAACAGAACCCATAACCGATACACAACCCTTAACCCAAACAGAACCCACAACCCAAACACAACCCATCACCCAACATCAACCACCCATCACCCAACCATCCCCACAGGTGCAAGCGAACATACCCTCCTCATCAAGGCAACCTCCTTCTCAAGGCGTGGTCGATAAAATCATTGCAAACTTTGAGTCGCTAAGGAGAATTCCACCAATGCCCCCAAGGAAACCAGTCATGATAGAGAACATCCATTAGTATCTCTACCATGACCGCGATGAACAATTGGTCCTCAATCCCCCCATGCTATCTCCTGAGTTGATGGATCACTTGCGCCACAGATTCGTAAGACGGATGACCTCTCCACCACAAGTCGTCTTCTCGAACGATAGAATCAAAACGGTCCTAGACATCAAGATGAGAACTTTCGCTAATCGAGCAATTAAGTACATCGAGTATACTGTGGAACGCACACATGGGATGGTCAGCGTCTTCAATGACAATGACTTAATCAATCTCAATCCATGGGACTTGATCGACCTCTATGGACACACAGCTCAACGATAGGACAAAGGGATCAGATATGGGATGGCCAATCGAGCCATTTGTTGGGCATMTATTGGCGAGTCTGATTAAACAATATATCTAGAAGGAACCAAAGATTTGTTTAAGATACAGTTAGAACAACTAGAATCAACTAATGCAAGACAATTGATAACAAAACCATCTATTCAAATTTTGCATTTTACTTTCAATGATTTTAAATTATCAKAATTGCAAACAACTTGCACATAGTCTTGTTGAATAAGGTCTTTATTTTCATCGATGGTTTTCTTTCCTTTTATTAGTCTTTCAAAAAAGTCTAATTTCTTTTGAAAAAGCTTTACCGTGTCTTYAACGCTTTCTATTATTTTCCTTAAAACTCCAATTTCTTGTTTATCGAGATCTCTAGCAACATTTATATAGTATGGTTCTATTTTTATTAAATCTTTCTTTTCTAGGCATTTTATGCAAGATTCAACATGGCAATTTAAACATTTTGCTCTTAGTCTTTTGTGCTGAAAAAGATTGCAAATAACACAAGAAATATTATCAGTTCTAATATATTTTTGCCAAGCATGATAACAAGAAATTTCTTCTAAATTAACAAAGTCTAAATCATGGTCTAAGTCTGGTTTAAAGGTCTTTTCTATTATTTATAAATGGATTCAAAAATTTCATGCAATAAACCGTCTCTGACATTTTTGTCTTTATCATTAAAAATGTATTCTTGATTAGAAATCTGTTTTGACGAATACAACTGGTCTTCTAGATTAAAAAAAAATTCATCATTTAAAAATATTTTTAACTCTTTCCAAAAAAATAATTTTACCAGTCTTGTTACAAAGTAATTGAAGATGTATGTCTATAAGGAGAGAGAAAGAGAGAGAGAGAGAGATAGAGATGAGGGTTCATATGAGAAGCACATAATTTGAGAATTGGGGAACTAAAAAAATTAGTATCGTGGTCCCAGATATTCGTCGTTCCCCTTTAAACCCAACTTTATATATATATATATATAGAGAGAGAGAGAGAGAGAGAGAGAGAGATGTTATTCTACACCCTTTGTCATTCATACACCCTATACAACCCTCATCTCAACCATTCAATTTTTAATCAATTAATTGTTTCCTAATATAAAGTATTAATCATAATTAATAAACTCTATTCATATTCCATAAATATTCAAATCATAATAAATGAACTCCAATCATTTCTATAAATATCTCAATTAATTGGGTTGCAAATGTTGTACAAATGCACAAGGTTGTAAAAGAAATATACCTTATATATATATATATATATATATATATATATTAGTTAAAAACATATTTTTTTATTGAAAAATGTGCTATAAAACAATCTATTAAAATGATTTTACTATAGTAAATTACATTTTTATTGCATCAATTTTTCTAATGTCTATTTTTTCTCATGACAAGTTTTAATAGACATCTTATTTTTCGATGTTGACTATTAGATCAATGATGATCTTGTGAAAAATATTTCTATACTTGTTTCTTATAGTCAAATGATGCCACAAATTGAAAAAATTTATGGGTCCATCCCTGGTGTGTTGCTCAGTTGGCAAATGGGTAAGATGACTTTGCCCAAATACAATACATGTCTTAGGTTCGATCATAGATTTCCTGCTAGTTCCAGCCGTTGAATGAGCTATTATCCTTGTATTGGTGTCCTTGAAGGCGCATTTTGTGTGGAACCAATTACGGTTAACAGTAATCAAGCTTTTATCCAAATTTGATTGGTTATAATTATTTTTTAATATCGAATTATTTGACACCTACTAATTTTAATATTTGATAAAATTCTATGAAGTTATAAGAATAATTGACATTATTAACAATAGACCAAATATAGGATATGTTAAAGAATGAGACGGAATAACGATTGCCATTCCGAGGTCTTAATCCTTTGTTCTATTTTGCAAGTTACAGAAATATGGTTACTTTTGTATTTTTCATGTTTTTGTTACACCGTTGGTCCTTATATTTTGGTTGCTTTTATGTTTTTGGTCCTAAAAATTTAATAATTACAACGGTGGTCCTTATTTTGTGTTTCATAACCCAAAAAAGCCTTCCGAGTTAACTCGGTTAACTTCGAGGTCCATAACTATATCATGTGTCCCTCATGTGAAGGGCAAATCTGTCTTTTAATCCCTATTTCTTATTTCTTTGATATAAATAATATATATATATATATATATATATATTATACATTATACATACACAAAATAAACTAATATTAATAAATTACATATATTGATATATACGTATACATATATTTATATATATCCCTCTCCAAGAAAGTTTCTTGCGAACAAAATCTCCTTCCATTTATCTTCCTTATTGAACACCGCTGTTCCAACCTCCCGACGAATCCACTCCCCCTCCCCTTTCTTCAAAGCATGTATGTATGACTATGCCCTTGTTTCCTGGGATTAGAAGAACATTGTTGGAACAAGAACAAAAAGATGGAGAGCCATGGGTTTAGAAGAACATGGCTACAAGCGAGAGAACATCATCGAGAAACAGATAGAATCAAGAGGCAAAATGGATTGTGATTGGGTTTATTTATGAACAGCAATGACGTTCGAGAAGAATTGAAGCGAACCATGGTTAACGCACATGTGTATAAACAAAGGAAGATGATAAATTCAATGTACGAACTCGTTGATTCTTGTAGATATGGTGTTGGCTAGACGCGGCTAAGATAATCTTGTAGAAAACCATGGTTCGCATGAAGGGCAAATGACTAGGTTAACGGATAGAAAGGGAGGCATTGAATTATTATTACAAAAAGGAAGTGTGGGTATCTCTGCTCGTTCCGTTCCAAAAAGACTTAATTTCTAATAAACGTAATTGACCCAATTTTAGATCAAATTTGGTTAATTTTTTAATTGAATGTTTTGTATCTGCGAGAATCTCTTCGATGGAAGGTAAGGGTCAATTTTATTGTAGAGCTGTATGCAATTCTTATTGTGCGCCTTGTGAGCGCGTTTGGATCTGCAAAGGAAATCACTTGTACATGATCCACCCTCACAACATGTCGCGGGTTGGTAAGAAGTCAGTCTTATTTGGTAAGACTATTGAGTTGTGATTGGTGTAAACTCAATAGAGGAATTTGGACTCTGAAACATGAGATAAGGACCATTGTTATGATTAATGAATTTAAAAGACCAATACCAAAAATCAACCAAATTATAGGGACCATTGGTGGAATTCACTCATTACATTCATTTATATTATATTAATATTTAAGTACTTAAGAAAATGTTGAGTAGACTTAAATGAGACAACAACATGGTAACTTAG
>NC_037541.1:9387174-9393614 GCF_001531365.2 Cynara cardunculus var. scolymus
ACAACATATTGTGATATTGCCTTATAATATTAGGCTCTTGTTCTTTACAAATTGCAATGTAGTTCCTTTGAACTTTTAATTACTTTGAGGTTTGACATTAGACTTAGAATTTAGGTTTTAAACCTAGTAAGTTTCTGAGTTTTGCTCTTTGCTTACTATGACACTAAGGGGCCGTTTACCTAAACCCTTACCAGGTAAGCACTTACCGGTAAAATTCAACACTATCGCTTACTTACCAGGTAAGATTTTATTCACTAAAACGCATCGTATGCAACAATTTATCCCGGTAAGCGCTAACCATGGTAAGAGTCATCATCTTCACTTACTGGTTAAGACTCTCGATTCTTGCCTTCGCTCTTACTAGGTAAGATTATTAGTTCTTGTCATATTCATCCGATAAAGTAAAGTGACTTGGTAAGAGCTTATCCAGGTAAAAGTCATCGTCCTCACTTACTGGGTAAGACTCTCGGTTCTTGCCTTCGCTCTTACTGGGTAAGATTATTAGTTCTTGTCATATTCATCTGATAAAGTAAAGTGACTTGGTAAGCATTTACCCGGGTAAGAGTTTGGTAAACGGAACCTAACTTTCATATAATTTACTATTTTAGTTGAAAACTACTTGCAGTTTTCCTTGTCTTTTAAGTTCCAAATATTGAATTAAAGGTTCTATTATGCCAATTACAATTTAGGGTTTTGGTTTTTACGTCCCTTACCTTGTGTTTTTGTTATTATAATTAATACAAATCGATGTGTCTAGCTTGACTAGGTTTCAAACCCTTTAAAAAAACCATAAGTTTTATCTGCTTTAAAAAAATTGACATAGGAATATTTTTTTAACATATTGAACTCTTGAAAATAAGACAAATCTCACCTCATTATGTCAAAAGCTTTAGCATTTGAAAATTACCTATGCACATATTTAGTGCTAAAATACATATAGAGAGGTACCATTTATTACTTCATAATTTCTTTAAATAAGATAGGCTACCAACTCATTAATACATGCTTTCAAAATCATAAGACATGTGTTTATTATCATACAATCAAATGAGTAATTATTTAAAAATCCAAATTTTATTTTTACACTATCTGAACTGGGTTGATGGTAAAGACTTATACCGGATTATCTTTTGTTTTCAATGCCGCCCGATACTTCACTAGAAAAAACCCGACGGCATGTCCTACCACCACAAAAATAAAAACACCAAGATTGTATGACATCACAGACAACATTACAATGTATGCAAGAGCCATCCGAAGTCCATAAACTGAAGTCTGAGTCAATCCGCTGACGAACGGATTTGCCCCTGTCTTGATGGTAGGAAAGACCGAGAAAAACTCAACTGCAACGGCAAGGACAAAGACAAAAAGCAACCCCGATATGTACATGCCTAACTTGCCATTTGGCCAGTCATTGAATAACATGATGACATCTTTACCCCAGAAGAAGGTCATGTGCATCATGGCCATGTGGTTCATGGTGGCATTAGGCATGGGCATGGGCATGGGCATGTCATGAGACATTTTGTTCAAGGGGAGAAGTTGGAGAAATGTTTTGGTTTTATGGTAGTTATGGAATTTTTGCTTTGTGTGAATGTGTTTATATGGAGGAGAAACCAAAGTGGATTTACATTGGGAAAATCAATGGAAAAGTGTTCAAAACAAAGAAACGGCATGAACGATGCTACTACTAGGTTTTAGTTTTCTTTAATTAAAAAATAATAATTATTTTATGGTTTTTTAATACAATTTAATCATTTTTCAATGGCTAAAATTAACGGATTAAAATGTAATGAAATTCAGTTTAGTTTTTATTTAGTGTAACATTTTTTTTAGTAAATATAACAATTTTTTATAGTTTTCTATTTTATATATACTTTGACTGAAAGCCTGGTAACATTTGATGATGGAAATGTCACGTTATCAATCTTTTTTTAATATACTCCAAGTTTTTCTAAATCGAGATTTACCTCTTATATTTTATTAAAAATTTTACACAACTTTATTTAATAAATTTCTTGTTATACAAGTATTTTTTTTCATGTATAACTTTTTAAAGCTTAAGAAGAATGAACCTAAATTAAAATAGTCACGGTCGACCATACTATCTGGGGCCACCCCTTCTTCTCCGGACACCTCATTCATTGGCCACCCTCCGCATTGATATATGAGTAGTGTGTAGCCAGTGAGAGGGATTTCTCTTCCAGAACTTTTTGATTTGACGTCTTGGATTATTTTCAATTTAGAGGCATAATGTATCGGTGTATCCATATTTCTCAGTTAATTGATTTATATAATCAACACGTATGAACAAGAATGATATCAATAGTAATCATAGTCATCTGTCTATTGATTCAAATCTTGGAGAATTATAATTAGATCTTTTGAACAAAGTATACTTGAGAGAATTACAATTAATTATTTGAGAAAAGCTATATCACTATAAAAATGCAGAGTATCAGCGAGGGAAAAATCCCTCGCAAATCCCTCGCTGAAAAGGCATTTCGTCGCTGATCCGTCGCTGATACTCCGTCGGTCAAATAGTCGTAGGTAATGCTATCAGCGACGGATATCAGCGACGGATTTGCGAGGGGACCTTCGGCGACGGATTTGCGAGGGGACCTTCGGCGACGGATTTGCGAGGGTACCTTCGGCGACGGATTTGCGAGGCGACCTTCGGCGACGGATTTGCGAGGGGACCTTCAGCGACGGATTTGCGACGGAACTTTCAGCGACGGATTTGCGAGGGAATTTTCAAGGATTTTCAGCGACGGATTTTCCCTCGCTAATCCGTCGCTAATTTGTATAAATTAAAAAAATAATTTTTTTGAAATTGCATAATTCCTGTATTTATTTATAAAAAAACCTGAAAATAATAATATAACAAACAAAAACTGTGAACAAATTTTAACTAACCAATTCATACGATTTAAAATATGGATTCATACGATTTAAAATATAGATTCATACAATTTAAAATATTCAATTCATACAATTTAATCTTCAAATACATACAATCTAACTATCGGGAAGTGTGGGAGGTGGGAAAACATATCCTAACTGCCGCATAAACGTAGCAAAATGCTCGGATAATGCGGCTTGTTGGGCTAATGCAGCAGCTTGTCTGGCCTATTCGGCCTCCAAATCTGCCCTATTCTTCCGTTCGGTCTCCAGTTCCTCTTCTACCCTTGCCAATTTCTCTCTCAACTCCGCTACCTGTAAATATTAAATATTCGACAAAATCAGCAATTTCTTCGCAATTTTAGTAAAGAGAAAGTTTATAACAATATAACCAACGTACCTCTGCTCTTGACTCGTATGATGACTCGCTACTGCTACATCTACCCATCATAGCATAAGAGGGATCCTAGGTGGTCCCGAAACCAAATATTTGGCCTTTCCTCCGTCCTCCGACACTTTGCTCCCAAAGAGATGCCTCATCAGGGAGAGGGTTGTCGGTACTAGATTGTGATTCACCCCTAAGCGATTGAAATCGCTCCTATGGTTCACCAAAACAAAAACGGGTGAGGTTATGTATGTAGATATTTCAGCAGCATAACGACTGTAAATCAAACATAACCAATGCATGTATTTAACAACTAAGCATTCTAATAATACCAATGTTCGAAKTCACATTCTCAACCTACTTACTTAGCCTAACGTCTGCCCAAAAATGGCAGCCCAAACTAATAGCATCACTAAGTTTATTGAAATATATTACCTTAAACCTACCAAACGTATCTATTAACCAAAGTAATRGTTTTAGAAAACTTACATGATACCTAGCAGCTTTCGGGTAACTGAACTGAGGAGGATCGGTAGGCGGGTCGGACGAAYMWTGATCGAACTTCCGGTTCGTGCAGTGAGTGCGCTCAAACACCTCAGTAGCAGTAGGCTCACGACCCATTACTCGTGCCTACATTAGACAATTAGGTTAAGTTGTTCCTAACATAAAGAATGAATTACATTTTCAAAAAAGATTAGATACTCACCATCCTGTCTCGATGTTGTGCCGTACTAATTGATCCCCCAGTGTGTCTGGACGACACCCCCTCAAACTGGGTGTTCCGATTGGCCCGATTGATCCTGGATTTCCTTTTCCAAGCCTTGGTATCCCAAACCTGTTAAAAACAGAGCACATATATAAGGCGAAAGTCGGTACACATGGTAGTTCGAAAAGCTCACAATAGAGATGCATACCGTGTCAATCATCTACAACCAAAACCTGTCTGGTATCCATACGGGATTGTGTAATCTAATCTGTGAGAAGTCCTCACCATCCCATTGTTGATCACCAGGATAGGCATGTGCCACGGCCCAATCACGTGCAGAGCTCATCCAATCAGAGTACCTGTTGTGCATGGCTTTGGTCCATAATGAATGAACCGTGTCATCCAGCTTAGGTTCCCACTGGAACTTAGCCTACATACACAATGTTTGTATAAATGTAAAGACAATAACCTTGTATGTATAATTACATTAAAATGGTACACCAACCCTAAAGCGCTGGAACATCAAGTCACGTGTTTCCTGAGGTACTTCATTCCATCTATGCCACGGACCAGCAAAGGAAGACCTGAAGATAGTCGTCATCTCTCGGACAACATGGGCATCTTTAAACCTATACAATTAAAAAAAATTACAACACAAAGACATTCATATTATTTTATTATGCAATACAAAGTCTTAACAAACATCTACTTACCCATGGCCTAACAAAGACAGATGTCTTTGGTGGCTCGGATGACTCGGTGTCGGTATCTCTATGTTGGGGCCTCTCCCCGACCCCGAACCTGTCGAAGTTGGGGTCTCAATGGCCACCTCTTGCTCATCTAAACCGCGAAAAGCAGTATCCGAAAACTCTACAATGTCATCGGCACGGGCAGAGTTGCTACCTCTACCAGACATGGGGCTGTCGCGACTCCCATGACGGCCTCTACCACGCTTTCGGCGTGACATCACCTGAAAGAACAAACATTAGATTATATCATGAAAAAAGATAATGACAAATCGCGATTATATATGTACAACTGTGAAATAAGCATACAGAAGACAAGCTACTCATCAGAAGAATGATCARATAACATCGGTTCATCTTCATCATTTGAATCATCATCTATGTCTTCAAATTCTGGTTCATCTTCGTTATCTTCGTTCGATTCGTTGCCACCTTCATCTTCAATTATATTATGGAGTATGTTTACCTCCCTTGTGGCAAGACGAACATCATCGAGCTCGCTTCCTAATGAGAACGTTGTATGAGTTACCCTTTCGTTGACTTGAAAGAATTGTTCTCCATCCACATGATCATTGTTTTCAACATMGTTAATCATGTCGGACACTTCATATATACCACGAGCCTTTGTCTTGACAATTGCCCACCAATCTTTCAAATCCTTTGTCATCGAAGGATATGAAGTATAATAGACTTGTTCTGCCTGTGATGCTAGAACGAACGGGTCGTCGGATCCAAGTCTAGTCTTATATTTGATAACTACCAACTTGTGTTTAGGGTCAACTCTAACCCCCGAGGCAGTATCAAACCAAGTGCATTTGAACATGACAACCACCTGTCGCACTGAGCCATAATACTCTAAGTGTAAAGGTTTGACCACTTGAAAGTCAAACCGTAGGTGCGCATGAAATTGGCGGTCTTTGAAAGAGTTGAGAAGCCTACATGTCAAGTGTTGACTACTAGAAAGTCAAACCGTAGGTTTAGAATAGTTCCGGATGACTTTAAAACTCTAAGTGTAAAGGTTTGACCACTTAGAGAAGCCTATTTTTTTAAAAATTTCGCTGGCATAACGGCAATAAAATGAACATTTCCAAATGAATTAAGCCTAACGTTTGCCTAACAATTGGCAACCCAACTACAAATATATATATATATATATAAAGAGAGAGAGAGAGAGAGGAGCGATCAATTGAAAACCACTCCAATTTGTGAAAACCGTAAAAACTACTCTCATCCATCGTTAACTTACGAAATTTTTTCATGAAATTGTTAATCTTGTGAAATTGTTTCATATAATACTTTTTTTGATCAAGTTGTTTCAGATGTGGTTATGAAATTGTTTCATATACTACTTAATGAAACTGTTTCATGTATTTCTCTAAAATTAAAATAATGAAGATGATAATATCCATGATTAACACCCTCTACAATAAAAATGGTGAATCAACCTCTTATAATTATAAAAAAATGAACAAAATGAAAAATTAAGATTGGTTGAATGAGGTTTTCACGGTTTTTACAAATTCAATGGTTTTTATTTGAACTCATCCCTATATATATATATATCTATATATATATATATATATATATATATATAATCAAGCCTAATGTTTGCCCAATAATTGGCAACCCAACTACAAATATATATAGATAATCAAGCCTAATGTTTGCCCAACAATTGGCAACCCAACTACAAATATATATA
>NC_037541.1:9393714-9404242 GCF_001531365.2 Cynara cardunculus var. scolymus
AGTAGCAGCAAAACCAAATGAAGGGGAGAGTGACCCCCTTTTATATCTACCAAATGGGGAAGGTCGGCTACCGCCTTCCCCTCCCCCTCTTGCCACCTTAACACAAAACACACACATATGCATACACGTATGCATAACTCTTACACACATATACATATGCATGTAATGCCTACCATATATATATATATTATTATATACATGCATACATCTCCACATATGCACCACTCCATATATATATATATATTATCATATACATTCCCATCAAATATGTATATATATATATACATATATATATATATATATACTTCTAAATGCACATATTATTTTATGCACAAAATCACATTCTGCACATACTAGTACGTATCAATTTATCATGCTATCACGTAATCATTTTATCAAATAATCACATATAATTTACCTTGGGTAATAACCAGGATCTGGTTATCACAAGACAGATGTGATAAACTCATTCCTCGCATCTCAAGAATGCAATAATATTTTTATTCGCATCACAATGATGCGGTAAAACCAACTCATCGCATCACACAGATGCGATAAAACTCACTCTTCACATCATACATATGCGATATCAGTTTTCACATGATTGAAGAAGGTTTTCTTCCTTTGGGTAAAAGGGATGTCCATCTCTCCCTTTCTCCTATAAATTGAAGCATTTACTCTCATTTGAAAAACACATCTCTTGGAGCATTTACTCTCAACTGAAGATCTGGATTAGTAGTTCAAGTTTAATGTTTTGTATTTACTTCTTGTCTCGTATTTAATTTTCAACTACGTTTCTGTTCATTGCATGCTCACTGAGGGCAACAGTTTTAGTAAAATTTCAATTCAAGTATTTCTTATGCATTTCTCTTCTTCTTCTATGTTCTGTAATTTCATTATGAGCTAATCACCCACACCAGAGTCAAACTTAAGAACTTGTAAGCACACTTATGTATTGCCATTTTTATTAATTCTTAAGCTTAGTCACTTTAAGTCGGGACTTAAGCTCAACGCGGATAAGCCAATTAGTTTGAAGTATTAGTATTAGATCTTTGATCTAGAGATGGACGGATTTGAAATACGGCTTAATTGATGCACAAAGATTTGAGAAAGTCTTTGATAATCACGTAGAGATTCGGATTTTGCATGTTTTTAACTAATGTTCAAATATTAGTCGAGATTTATACTACAAAGAGATTTGAGTATAAATCTTCAGGCTAGTGGAATTAGATATCTTTTTATCACTTAGTTAATTCGGTAAGCTTAAAACTGAAAAAAGTGGGCACTTTGTGGGCACAATATATAAAAAATCACTTTCGAGAGATTGGGGTTTTTACAGAAGTCCCATGAGTTTCTGAACATACTGATCCTACAATCTTCTTAAGGGAAACTTACACCCATACCCATCTATTAATTTAAAAGATTTGTTTTGTATTCTAAGCTTTGCACCAACAAAATTCAACTTTTATTCACAAACCGAAACATACTCAAGAAGTTCATGAAACTCTCTGATTCTCAGTAGTCCAATCCCTGTGGAAACGATCTTGGTACTATACCACTTTATTACTTGAAACGATCATAGTGTCGGCGTGCACTTGTATCGCTACTGTGAGAACTTTGTGCCCACTGTGTAAACACTTACGATTCCAAGCCATCATCATGTATCTGAAAAGAAAAAGTTGTTAGCTATTTTCTATGTAGCAATGTGTATATTTGAGACCGGTGTGTAATATTTTTATTTCATGTTAAATAAAATATGAGACTTTTATGCAAATATGAGATGGGGTGTTATAAATCATGATGATGCTAGCAAGAATTCTCATGTACGATACATTCATTATTGCATCTGCCAGTGTTATTATGAATTTATAGTTGCATGTGTGTGTTTGAATCACCGTATGGTAAACTAAGGTTTGTTTTCTTATATTTTTTTTTCTATTAGGGTTTGAAACTAAGGATAAACGGTTGAGTCTCATCATCTAGGTTAGGTGAAGGTCTTGAACCTTTCAACGCCTTCCCTTTAGAAGTATGCTATAGGAAGGGTAATATATGATATCAATGCTTAAAGGAACTCTTTGTTGAAGTTTATTTACCTTGGATCAGAATTGAAATTGATTAGGGAGCTGAGAAAACCAAATGTGTTTTTGGGTCCAATGAGTGGATCAATGCTAAATTTAGATGACGAACTCTCCTTTAAGGTTGGAAGGACTGTAACACCTAGAATTTTGGACATTTATGTTGCATTATTGGGAAATTGTATTGAATTGCAATATTGGGAAATTGTATTGAGTGAATTTTATGCTAAGTTCCAAGAAAAAGGCAGTTGAAAGTCAAATTAGTGGTCAAACCGGGTTAGAATGTGCGTTTAGCTGCTTGAAAAGCTGCATTAGGGTCTGTTTGAAGTAATTGTTGGATAAGGAGGATTTTTAATGCGACTTTAGCCGCTTGAAAACCTGCATTTGTGCCCAAATTAGTTTTAAAGCCAATTTTGACTTAGGGTTTCTCATTTTCTTCACACACTTCATTCTTTCCTCTATGGTGGCGATTTTAGGGATGCTTGGAGGCAAGATTAGCGTATCTCACCATGGTGTGGAGGCTTGGAAGAGTTTCATTATGGATATTTTTTTGGTTGGAAGATCTCGTTCTTGAAGAGGTAAGATTTTGGGTATTTTGAGATCTAACTAGGGTTTGTTGTGGATATGATATTTTGGTAGTTATTGGTACCTTCCTAGACTTGGATGGTAATCTTGGGAAGAGTTATGGAATTCTTTGCCTAAGAAGCTAAAACCTTTGTCAATGGAAGCTAAAGATCTGAGTTGGAAACTAGGTCTCACCTAACCTAGCAAGGTGAGTTTAAGTTACTTTGTGAAAATTTTGTACATGTAAAAAATGTCAATTTTGATGTCTTAAGGTGTTTTACTTGATATTTATCGAATGTTTGATTTTTTATGAGATTTACATTTTTGGTACATTTGATTTTATAAAACTTGTAAATGTCTACATTTGGGGTTCTTGGACATCTATATAAACAAATCATAAAAGTGTACTATTTTGATGTTTTATTTCATGAATAAAGATTATTTGGTGTTAATGCACTCTTAGTATCTTTGGTTTACAAACCATTTGGAGAATGCATATTATTCTTTTGTAAGGTTTTTTGGAGATACAAATACTATGGTTTCACTTGAGCAAGACAAATGATGGATTCAAAGTTAATCATACTTTTGGAGCATGTGTTTACGAAAAAGTGGGTTTAATACATTTTATTGCTTATGTTGGCTATTATTTGAGTAGTCAAATAAATGTGGAATCGTTGAGTTGTTTTCGGCTCATTTGAGTTTTGGTGACATTTGTCCATAGTCATATAACTTAGTCGTGTTTGATATTGATGTCCTCATTTTGTAACCAATGCTCGTGTAGGTAATATGATTGTCTCGACATTGTAAAGGTGAATTCTTATGACTCGGACTCCGAGACCATGAATATGGGTTTAACCCTTATACATGAGGGTTAAGTACCATATATTTTTAAGTAGGAAGTTTGAGAGTCCTATCTTGAATGCTAGTTACTAGATACTAAAGGTCGAATATGAACCTTGAAGTTGGAACTCAACTAGAGAACGTGTGAGCACTAAGATTTGGTATCCTTGAGCTGATACTCGGGAGGGAGCGTGTACTAAGGGTGCTGGGACCTATAGGTGACGCCCGGTAGGGGGTGTGCACTAAAGGTATTGAGATCTTGAGGTGACACTTTATATAGTGTGAAGTAAAGTCAACGATCTGAGGTGCATTTCGATAACGTTGATACATGGCCTACTTTTGTGTTCTGCCACAATGGAAACTGGTCTCTCCTGTCAGTAATTTTAGATAGAGTTTATCCATGTTTTTTGTGACGTTTTATGTATGAAGTGTTATCTATGATTTACGGTATTGGGGTATTGAACGTTATCTATATTTTGGTTGTTTTGGATGATAGAGTTTTATCCATGTTTTTAATATTTGGGTATTTGACTTTATTCACGTTTCGAATAAGTATTGGATTTTAGGCACATTTTTTAAGGTGTTTTGATTTGGGGTTTTCATCATGAAATCCGTGAGTTTTGGGAAAGATTTTTTCTTTTATATTTATTATACTTCATTTTGGAAATTGTGATTTAAATGACATCTTTTCAATTTTACCGTTTTATATCAAAAATGAAAATTGTTTGAACTCATTAGGTGTTAAGCCTAAGGGGTTGTTTGGCAGTCGTTGAATGGTTTGATGCAGAATGATTAAGTGGCTCTCATGATGTAATGCAAAATGAAATATAATTATTCAGTAATTATTTACAACGAAATTAGGGCGTTGAATGGTTAAGGAAGGCCATGATACAAAATCATTAAGATGATTTTAGAATCATTAAGAAGTAGACTTTTTTTTTCCAAACAAGATTCACATGTTAACGATTCAGAGGCTGCCTTTTAATGGAACTATTAAGTGGTAAACAAACAACCCCGAACTCTTTTTATTTATCGACATGCTCATCATCAGGCACTTGTTGGGGAATGGTACTAGTGACACCATGATGAGTGGAGTGCTAGTTAGAGGGACGTGAAGAATTTAGCCATTTGAGATCGTCGTCCGTGTTTTAGATACAACTATTGTTGTTGGATTTTAATAACACCCGACCTTAACCTAGACTTTCTATAAGGCTTGGTTGATTATTTATTGATGTTAAATCTAGATTCGCTATTGTGTTCTAAAAGGGATTTGTCGTACGTAATTAGAAAATTTTAAATTAGTCGTGTTTTTTTTTCCAGATTTGAGAGTGTTACAAGAACCAACTACCAAAAAGAAATTTAGTTGTCAAGATTAAATAAAAAAAATTAAGGTATTTTAGAGAGAGAGCCAGTTAGTTACCATTAAATTTCTCAAGTGACTGAGTCATAAGTTCAGATACATCAGTCACCAATATTTCTCTCTCCAACTCTTCGGAACATAACATATTTCAAGAAGAAACATAACAGGTAATCAAGTAAAATTAAGTGTTTTTGTATAAAAAGGGAGGTCTAAATGAAAGGTCTGAAACTCATTTTCACCTCATAATAAAAGTGAGTCCCTAAATCATAGTATTAAATTCATTTCAGCAGAAAACTTACCCAGAAGAAGTATGTCTCCATTTGCTAGTCACCCATTACTAGCGATAATCAGTACATCTAGGAGTTTGGTCGATAAAAAAGATTCAAGGGTGGTGCCTGATAGGTTTGAGCTTGACTTCAAGGGTCAAAAGTACCACGAGGTCTCAAGTTCAAATCCAATGAGGAAAAAAATCCCTTTGTGGCCACGGAGGTTCAAATGCAGCGACTCCGGACTATCTGCAAAGCAAATGGTCGCCCTGAGATGAGATTAGTTGGCTCGTATAGCGACTTGGATATCCAGGTTAATAAAAAAAAAAGGATTAAACACAAATCTAGCACCTAATCTATATATTGGCCTCTTTTTACGTTGAAAACTAAGCTTCTCTTTGACTTCATAGCTAGATTATGGTAATATTTGACGATCATGAAGCATACAATACCTTTTAAATACATATTAATTAATATAGTATAGATATATTACTAATATATTTATCTATGTACAATTGTATACATACAACATTGTTGCACCCACCCCCTCGACAATACATCTCCTATGGCCTCTCTCCATTTCCCTATAGTCACCGCTCCCTAACCAATAACCCTCCCGTCCGTTTTCGTCTTTCGTGAAGAACTAAAATCCTCCCCTTCACTAGAAAACTGAAAATCCTTTTCTTACGTCTCTGTAGAAGACGACCCATCGACTTATATCGCATTTCGAAACATCATCCAACCATTAATCAAGACTTAGACTGATAGCAAAAATAACACACGTAAACGGTGGCACAATAGCAATGCAAGTGTACACCGCTATAGAGTTCCCTTTCTCAAGTAATACAAGGGTAAGTAGAAAAGATCGTTTTCCACAGGTCTACTAAGAATCAAATATTTTTATGAACTTGTGCAAAGTTAGATTTATAATGAAATGTGAATAATCCGACCTCTTCTCTTTGAAAGAAGGGGTGCTTTCGGATCAGTCAATCAATGTCTTAAAATAAAAAACGGGTATGGGTATAAGCTTTCCCCGAGAGTATGATAATAACTTAAATGGTTGATAAAAACGGTGCCAAAATAATCCCATTCAATTTCCCCCCTCTGAAAACTACGTCGTATAGGAACCGATTACGGTTTTCTCATAAAGTTTCCACAAATGCTAACTTTCGGTTTGGTAACCATACTAAGTAGATCTTAATTCCGCCAGTATGGAGAGATTTGCATATCTTTATGACACACCAACTCGACCGACATCTGAATTTTAATCTGTTTATGCAAAAACTCACATCTCTATGCCATTATTGAAGATTTTCTCAAACCTCCTTCCATCATTCAAGCCGTATTTTGGATCCACTATCTCTTGGTCAAAGATCTAATATTAACACTTACAAGTGATCAGCTTGTCTGTGTTGAGTTGAAACTTCAACTCGAACGACCAAACGGAGCAGTTAGCAAAAAGTGGTAACACCCAAGTGTTACATTTCTACTCTTGGGTGTGGCTTATACCCACAACCAAGGGAGGGGATTTAGTTACTGCTCATAAGTAAAAACATATTGCAAGAAAAGGAATACCCGAACATAAATTGCATTAAACGTAAAACTTGCCATTGTGATCAGGTCCCATAGAGCGAACATAAATTAAAATAGATCAGAAATTAAAACTAGCTAGAAAGCAAATAGAAGAGCTAAAGGGTTTTAAGCTGCTTTTTAGTTACAAAAGATATTTTATGATGTCCCAAATGAAATGTCCAAGCTCGCTTTTTATAGGTGAGGAAGAAAGAGAGGGTGAAAATGACATGGAAGAAAGTGATGCATCATTGGTGTCTTTTTCTCCAAGCTTGTCTTATCCTCATTGTCCTCTTGCTCTTCACTTCTATGAAAGCTCCAACAGTGACCAAGCCATAAGCCAACATTCTCTTTCAATATTTTAGCAATGAGTCCTGGAAAGAAGATATTTTTGCAGGTCCAACGACTGCTTACCACAGCGGTGACTCGTCACTATCGCTTAAAATGCCAAACTCTGACTTTTTAGTTATTTCTTAACTTAAGGACTGATTTAGATCAATAATATATTAGGAGGCTCAAATTGGTATTTAGGTTAGTCAAAGGAATAAAAAGAGGCTAAAAAGATGACAAATAACTCTCAAGAAATGAGGGTTATCACATACATAACATGCTAACATCGACAAAATTTCAAAACCATGACCTAGATCTGATGCTTCATTCAACCCTTTTTCTTTGATATTTTTTTAAAAAACCCAAAACAATCTTTTATTTCGAATTTTTTTTTAAATCTTTTATTTCGATTTTTTTTTTTAAATCTTGTTAAAAACCCAAAAAGAATCTTATTAATTTATCACAATAATTTTACATAAAACATACAATTGTTTCGTCTTATAAGCTAAAGTCTTATAAAATGTATTTAACATTCTATAAAATTGATTTTGTTGTAGTGTGTAAAGATTTATTACGAGCGTGGGTAAGTTGGTAATTTCACAAAATTCGTTTATTGTAAAATAGAATTTTTTTTACATAATTACCATTCGGTCCCTATAATAGTATGACCTCCATTGTCCAAATCGAAGACATTATATTGAAGACAATACATTATCATACTTTGCCCTTCTCGTGAAAAAAATATTTAGGCTCAAATTCAGCACTTTTATTGCTTAGATTTTAACCCAATTAGTATGCGCAATGTGTTCAAAACATCCATCCATTAAATCATCTTTTTTTTTCTCAATACTAAAAACGTGTGAATATACATTAACTTTTAAGAGCGATCACATCTCATCTTGCAACTTGACGTTGCAATACCGAAACCAAAACCAGTTAAATAACAACTACGTATACGTAATGAACTTCCATATGCCGATTGATCATTTGCAGCCTTCTTTGAATACCACAATCGAATCTTGAAGTATTCTTTGTATTAAATTTTACCCTTTTGCTTGAAGGAACTTTTTTTTAATTAACCTGGATATCCAACCCGCTATGCAAGCCGACTAATCCCAGGGCAACTACGTGCTTTGCAGATAGCCCGGAGTCACCGCATTTGAACCTTCGTGGCTACAAAGGGATTTTTATTCCTACGTGGATTTGAAGCTGAGACTTTTGACCTTTGGAGGCAAGCTCAAACCAATCAAGCACCACTTTTGTGGTTATTGTAGGAATTTGTATCATATAACATGAGTTCAATATATTGTATTTACCAAAATTTGTTGCACTATAATTGTCAAACGTAAAAGGGATTTCAAAAAATATGTATCTCAATTTTGTCTGAGAAAGTGTTTGTTTCATCAATAGTATTTCTCTCTATATATATAGAGAGAGAGAGAGGGGTTTGATTTATGAAAATGTCATTTTTATATTGCTTAATTTGTAGTCCTCTGAAATAATTTAGTTAACTAATCATACTCAAGCTCATCAAGTATAATACTTCAAAATTGAGGCAAAGATAATGTCATGTATAGATATTTCAATAATATTAACACTATTTTTTCTTTTTAATAAATTGAATCTTATATTGATTTTGAATCCGCAAGGTCTTTAACATATCTTATCTACTAGAGAAATGTTATACAATCCGGTTGTAAATGATATACTACCCGGTTATGCAACTGGTCCTATAAGAGGGCTAGTAATGTCACGGTTATGCTATCTAGTTTGAACAATCGTGTTGTATTTGTCTAATGGAGCCCAATTTTTATTATTCCATCGGGTAGTATTTAATTAGTAAGGGGCGTGAATATTGCTTAATATAACGTACAATTTTTTAATTAACCGACTAGTATTTTTGTGGATATGGCTAATGGTACTGGTTATTTAAGAAAGCCGGTAGTATTAGTGTGTGAAAGTACCACAAAAAATAGCATAAAAAGTCACTAATCAAAGAAGTAGCTGGAGCATCGCATATGATCAGATTGATACCAGAAAATCACAGATTGCAAATAATATGAAAATAAAAATAAATAAACACTCATAATTAGAGTTGGTATACCACAATAATCAACGAAAATGTTGATAAACAAAATAGATATCACTACTAGAAGAAAAGGTATCAACCATGGATGATGGAAATCAGCGGAGGGCGTAATTCGTCGCTAATTAGATATGGATTAGTGACGGATAAACCACAAATATTCTGCCTCGCAGATCTGTCGCTAATTACAACAGAATCCATTAATTTCTCCTTAGAAAATGAAAAAAATAAAATCCACATGTCCGTTGCTAATTATCGACGGGCTTATCTTTTTCTTGTTTTCTCATTTGTATGTGTTTTATGTATACATGTGTATGAGTATATGTTATATGTAATATGTATACATGTATATGTGTTATACATGTGTTATATGTATTTGTTGGTCCATGTTATATGTATGCATGTGTATGTGTACATATGTGTTTTGTGTTATATGTATATACCTGTGCATACACATACATGTTATAGTATATGTATGCATATATGTATGGTGATATATATGAATGTGCGAACTGTATGTCTATGTGTCTATGTGTCCACATGTATACATACATCTATGTGCG
Organism: Cynara cardunculus var. scolymus; assembly: GCF_001531365.2. NCBI lineage: Eukaryota > Viridiplantae > Streptophyta > Magnoliopsida > Asterales > Asteraceae > Cynara > Cynara cardunculus. The sequence continues at coordinate 9,403,368 of NC_037541.1, forward strand.
TTGGTTGCTAACCACAATCGATCTATGTATATAGTTGTATATATGTGTATATGATAAATCATGGATACATGTATATATGTGTTGTATATATATATACATGCATGTGTATATGTGAATGTATAGGTAATGTGTGTGTTGTTTGGTAACCGTATATGATGTATATATGTGTTATATGTATGTATATATATGCACATGGAGAATCTTTATGGACTCTCTAGGGTTTGCTTGGTGTTGAACGTTTGAAGATGAAGATGTGGATGTGGTTTTCGATTTTGCTTTGGTGATGCTTATGCGATTCTTGTTTTGCTTGGCGTTTTGGTTTGGTTATGCATTCGGTTTGTTGCATCCACGGCTTCCTTGGTTATCGATCTAGGGTTTGTATTGGAGGCGGCCTTCGGTTTCATTCTTAAGGTTGGTTTTCGATTCTCTCTTTTCTTGGTGGCTTTGTTTTGTTGGCTTGTCTTTTTGGCTAGGGATCTTGAATCCGCTTATTTTGGACGTGTGGTATTTTCTCACGGCTAGGGTTTGGGTTTTGCTTGTTCTTTTGTTTCGTTTGCATGCTTTAGGGTTGTTCACGGCTTTCTTGGTTGTCGTCTTCTCCTTGTTTGCATTCCTTTTTTTTTGGCCGTGTAGTGTCTCTCTCACGGCTAGGGTTTCTCGATTGACGGTTGTGGGTTGCATGCTAGGGTTTGAGGCCGTTTGTGTCTTGCTCTCGTTTTGATTTCGGTTTATCGTCCTTTGCTTGCTGGTTTGCGTATTGCTCTTGGTTATCTTCTTTGTTGAAGTCACGGCTTCCTCTTGCTTGGCCGTATAGGTTTTGAAACGGCTAGGGTTTCTCTTTCCTTGCTTAGGTATCTTTTACTTGGCAGGTTAGA
>NC_037541.1:9405583-9406588 GCF_001531365.2 Cynara cardunculus var. scolymus
CTCAATGTTCGAAATGCAAGGTTTTTGGACATACTACGAATTCTTGCCAGAAAGGGGGTCCTCGTAAACAACAGGAGATTACCAAGGTGGTACAAAATGATGGGTTTATAGAGAAAAAGAGTAAACAATGGAGACAGAAACAAAGTTCAGGACYTAATAATGGTGCTCAGGCCTCTTCTTCGGGAGATCCTTCTCTTTTGCGTGAAACTTTGGTGGGAGTTGGCACGCTTAAGCCGATTCCTGATAAACAGACTACTTTGGGGGTTACTCAAAAGGATAAGGAAGCAGTTCTGGGGGTTGATTCTGATCCATCCATAGGGGAACGTCGGGATCCTGCTGAAAGTCAATTCTGTACGGTGGATGCTGGGCGTACGCCAAAAGGTAGGGATGAGGAAGCGAATGTGACTTTTCGATCAAAACGGGGTCCGGAACTTGTTAAAGGAGTGCTTAAAGCGATGAAACCAAGGCGTGGTGCTGTGTCTATTACGTCTACGAGTAATAGATTCTTCCCTCTACCTTCTGACTCTAGTGATGATGATGATATGGAAATAATAGACACAGAGGGGCACTCTTTGGATTATAGCAAAGGGGCHAGATCCACTCCAACTTCTCAATGATAAAGATTGCTGCGTGGAATATTAGGGGTCTTAATTCCCTAATAAAGCAAAAGGAGGTACGTGATCCTATTTATTTAAAGCATTTGTCTTTATGTTGCATCATTGAGTCCAAAGTCATACATAGTCATTTGGGGGATGTCTGTGGTAAAGTTTTTGGAAATTGGAGTTGGATCTTGAATGGGAACTTGTGTGATCAAGGTACTCGTATTATTATTGCATGGGACCCAACGGTGTTGTCCGTTCTTATGATTGAGCAGCACCAACAATATGTCCACTGTGAGATTAGGATTTTTGGGCAGCTTGATCCTATTTTTATTACCTTTGTCTATGGGAGTAATTCGGGTGTGGATAGGCGTGAGCTCTGGCGGGCTTTTGGAGAATTCCATGT
>NC_037541.1:9408731-9410292 GCF_001531365.2 Cynara cardunculus var. scolymus
ACTTATAGATTCATAAATGGCCAGGGATTTCACAATAACTCCACGGTATCTGAGGTAATGCAACGTTTTGGTACTAATTGGCCGGTGGATTGGCTTCAACAATATCCTCAGCTGCATGGTGTTATGATTCCGGCTCCCAGTCAAGAGGACGATAAGGTTAGCTGGATTGATAACAAACTTTCACGGGGTGACTTTGAGGTAAAGAGGGCGTGGAATACTATCCAAGAGGTGMAGCCGGTTGTGCATTGGTCTAAACTTGTTTGGAATAAAGCTTACGTTCCTAAACATGCTCTTTGCATGTGGATGGCATGTCAGATGAAACTGCCAACTCAAGATCGTATTTGTCATTGGAAGCATGAACCGCCAGATTTAAAGTGTGTTTTTTGTAACCTTGTGATTGAAACGCACAATCRYCTATTTTTTGAATGCAAGTATTCCAGCAGTATTTGGGACGCTATTAAAAGGGAGGTGGGACTTCTGAATTTTCCTAACAATTGGGAGGATATTCTTCAGAGAGGGTCCACTCATAATTGGAGATCTCAGTCTACGGTTCAAAAACTTGGTCTTTCAGCAACGGTTTATCTCATCTGGAGGGAGCGGAACAGGAAGTTCTTTGCCAATTTCAATCWTTCGGAAGACAAAGTTATTACGGAGATCAAGATGCTGATTCTTCATCGAATGGCGTGGAAGACAAGGAAGAGGATTAGGAATCCTAATGGCATGTGAGCTCGTGGGTGGTGTGCTTTTTCGGTWTTGGCTCTTTTGGGTTTCGTTTGCCTTTTTATTGTTGGCTTTTGGTGTTGTTATGTTTTGGTGTATTTCCCTTTGTCTGTTTTGGCTCCTTATKACTTGGTTTGTGAGTCAAGGTTGCCGTAGTTTCTCTTGCTGATTGTATTGTTTGGGTGACTTTTTTACTGTCTTTATAAAATTGCCTGGGGAATCTTCCCCTTTCAGTATATATGCACATGTATATATAGGTAATGTGTGTGTATCATTTGGTAGCGTCATATTGTATATGTATGTATGTGTTTTATATATATGTTGTATGTGTCTATACATATGATTAATGTGCATATACTGTAACTAAACTTCGAAAACTCGATTGGATTTGGTTTATTACGTTTGTCATTTCATAACGTTTTTGGTCCATCTTCCTAAGAGTTGTTAACTTTTTTCGTTAAGTCCAATTAGATTTGGGGTATTTTAGCCATATTAAACATTTTTCTGTTAAGTCCATTTATTACCACACGGTTAAATGAGGGATATTTTAGTCATTAAATTATAGAGAAATATAAAAAATGACTAAAATACCCTTGATTTAATAAAACTTAAAGGAAAAAATTAACGACCGTCACAAGGAGAAATCAAAATCGTTAATCTTAATTATTTTTAATAATTTAATAATACAATAAATAGAAAAATGTTTAATTATTTATAATTAGTTGAAATAATTCAATAATTTCATAAATAGTAATTAATAATGAATTAATAGGGTGGTTGTTATAGGTATTTTATGACACTCTTTTTTCCTTCTTTTCTTGAAAAACTAAGAACCAATATA
>NC_037541.1:9410392-9415769 GCF_001531365.2 Cynara cardunculus var. scolymus
ATTCCTTAATAAATTATAGCTCTAGATTATTTAATATTTTATTACTTATTAATTATTAACTAAAAGAATAATTATAAATAATTTAATAAATAATAAAATTTGAATAATTTATAATTAATTATTTTTTAAACGTACTCGTATAACGTCCACATGATTAAATAAGGACCTTGATTTCGTTTTCTTGCCACAAAGGAGGTGAAACCTACTTGATACTATTAATGAAGATGTCAGACGAATCTGACGACGATAGTGACAATGGACCAGGAAATGAAGATAGTGACGAGAAAGTAGATTTGGAAGACATTGATGAAGATTCAGATGACGAAGATGAAGTAATGTTATCTGATAATTTCTGAGAGTAACTTGTATTTTGTATGTTTATATCACAATTGTATAATTGTGATTTGTCCTTCTGTACCTTGTGAAAAAACCAATTCTTGTTTACCAACCATACATTGTCTAACCAAATCAAATTCTCTCTCAATTCATCCTATTTCATTAGATTCGGGATGTGATATTGTTTCAGAGGATGAACGAGATAATCTTTTTTTGGATAGAATATAATGTTCATTTTTCCAGGCAATGTCTCGCCAAAAGCGAGGTAGTAGTAGAGGTCGAGGTAGAGGTAGTCCCAGCTCCATAGGGGCAATGCCATGACGAGTTTATGGATGCTTCCATCGACCTCGAAAATCAGCAACATGAGATAGTGGTCCCATATTTGAGTGGTTCGGGGTCGAGGAGAGGCCCCAACGATTCAATGTCGATGCCACATCATCCGAGTCAGCTACTGCACCTAAATCTGGGAGGCCACAGGTAGGTAGATGTGATATAAGGCTTTATATTACATAAAAAATGATATGAATGTCTTTTGTGTTGTATATAATTTATAATTGTGAAGGTTTCCAGATCCCATGCTATCCGAGAGGTCATGTCCATATTTAGGTCATTGTTTCGTGGTCCGTGGTATCATTGGAAGGAGGTTCCTCAGGTTGACCACGACTTCTTGTTCGAGCTTTTTCGGGTTGGTGTACATGAATCCTTTTTAAGCTAGTTGTATACATCAAATTATTATTTTTACCATCATACAAATCTTGTGTATGTAAGGTAAGTTTTAGTAGGACCTAACGTAGGAGGTAGAGGTTATGATGCATGGGTTCATATCATGCACAATAGGTATGGTCATTGGATGAGGGTGGACACGAATGGGTTGTAGTAAGGGACCAGGAAGTGGATGGGGGTGAGGTGGGATAGTGAGGACTTCACATGCCTTAAAGAACACCACCCTCCCTATATCTCAAAGGAGTTTTGGTTCAGGATGTTGATCAGATTTTTATCTCTATTGTGAGCTTTGTGCATTACCTTTGTTTTATACCTACTTATGTGTTATGTTTTTAATAGGAATGGGATAACGACCGTTAGAGATCCCAATCTAGGGCCATAACGCCAAACAGGCAACCCCTTTAAGAGAATGTTGTCCAGGAACACCAGGGTATTGATCAGTTGTTACACCCCAAAACCATATTTGCATATAAAATATTTCATATATCATGAAATACAACTTTACTCATTCAGTCCCACAATATACAAAAGCTACATTACAAAAGTAGCTACCAAGTATTTCCACGTAATCACAATACAAAACTTGTATACATAACAAGTATTCAAGTACAAAATATATCATATCATCCCAAAAGTTAATGCACATTTTAAAACACCAAAATGAGGATTAGACCATAAGATCTAGTGAAAAATCCCTTTGATTGCTATTACAGGGTGAACATCACCAGAACACTTTTTTAAAATCCATATTTGTATAAATAACAAAAAAACAACATTTTATCAAAACAAACCTCTTTTTGTCACATCAAAATAATGACAAAATATCCACTTATCGTATCAAAAACTAAAATAAATTATTTATTGCATTTCACAATGACTTGTTGCATCATATAGTTAAAGCCATAATTTTCTCGCATCACTTGGGTGAGACAACACCATTTAATCGCAACACACTGGTGTGAGAATCCCATCTCATCGCATCACATAGGATGCGATAACCCAAGTCATCGTATCACACAAATGCGATAACTCAAAGTGTTGATCCTCTCTCTCTATGATTTGATGATAATCATTTTTATCTTACGAAGTGTACTATCTTTGTATTCAACTTCAACGGTCATGTAACACCCCCAAACTCCACATTTGCATATAACACATATATCATTACATAGAAATATAATTAATATCATAAGGTCCCACTAGTACAAGGATTCCTATATGTAGGATTCCTATATGTACAAAATCTACATATAAAAATTTCCAAAACAAATCCTGTACTATCACATATAATACAACATGTATCTTCAAAAGTAAATAATAGGTCAGGAAAATATTCACATTTTCCCTTTCCCTTTACTATTCCCGGATCCCGCTATTCCTACATTGCATAATTTTAAAATAGAAAATAAGGGTTAGACCAGAAAGGTCTAATGAGTAAATCCCTTCTTTGCAATTGCAGGGTGATGAACACCAAAATATAATAAAATATCTTTGCTCAAAAATAATTGCAATACAATCAAATAATGCAGTCCTCAATGATATGTATAAGAAGATAAACTTAAGAACCTCAGTTCTATTAATAAAAATATATCTGCTTAAAAATCCAACATTTCCAATATGAAACAAATATGTAACAACCCATATAGTCCATGTACAGATAATTCACATCATCATACTCAACATACTAAAAATAGTATTGTTACAAAACATGGACTAATAAAAACTTTCGTTAATACATATATGAGTAACAAAATGCCATCAACACTAAACTTTTCCCTTTCCTTTATCCTGTGAGGTATGATGATCTGCAAAACCGGTTAGTCCAACAACTGAGCGTTAGACCAAAAAGGTCTAGTGAGTGTATAAGTCTCAAACAAACATCATACATTCTAAACAATAAGTTTAGAATCAAACCTGTTTCGATACATAAACATATTTATGTCTCTCGCGGTTACACCGCCATTACAACTCTCTCGCGATTACACCGCCATTTCATTTCTCTCGCGGTTACACCGCCATTTCATCTCTCTCGCGGTTACACCCCCATTACGTCTCTCTCATGGTTACACCGCCATTACATCTCTCTCGCGGTTACACCGTCATTACATCTCTCTCGTGGTTACACCGCCAATACATCTCTCTCGCGGTTACACCACCATTATATCTCTCTCGCGGTTACACCTCCATTACAAACACACTGCTTCGGTCTATCGAGCCTCTGGTTTCAAACAATACTTAGAAAATATTTCGACAACCAGGACCAGAGCCCCTCTGGTCTCTCTTCCAGAGCTGCTGGTCTTCACGACCAGAGCCTCTGGTTCTAAACCACACTTAGAAAATATTTCAACATTCCGGACCAGAGCCCCTCTGGTCTCTCTTCCAGAGCTTCTGGTCTTCACAACCAGAGCCTCTGGTTGAACCAACCAGACTTAGAATATAATTCGACAATTAGGACCAAAGACCCTCTGGTCTCTCTTCCATAGCTTCTGGTCTTCACGACCAGAGCCGCTGGTTGAACTAATCAGACTTAGAATATATTTCAACATCCTCGACCAGAGCCCCTCTGGTCTATCTACTAAAGCCCCTCTTGTCTCTCTTCCAGAGCTTCTGGTTTCACAACTAGAGCCTTTGGTTTAACTAACCAGACTTAGGATATATTTCAACATACTCGACTAGAGCCCCTCTGGTCTCTCTACCAGAGCCCCTCAGGTCTCTCTTCCAGAGCTTCTGGTTTCACGACCAGAGCCTCTGGTTTAACTAACCAGACTTATAATATATTTCAACATACTCGACCAGAGCCCCTCTGGTCTCTCTTCCAGAGCTTCTGATTTCACAACCAGAGCCTCTGGTTGAATTAACCAGACTTATAATTAAGTCCGGACAACACTTGAACAGTTTATTGTCCATATACAGATAATCCACATACATATTATATTCATAATGACCAGTTCCAATTACTACTAAATTGTATGTAAACAATTTATACTCAAAGCTTTAATACACTCACCTTAGAAATCAGATATCCTAGYTTTGAATTCTCTTCTTCTTTTTCTGCCAATCCGTAGGATTCACCAAGGAGTTTTTCCTAATATAGAAAGTGTTTCAAAGGTGTGCTAAGCTTCTTTTTCTTTCACATACACTTGCTATTTATAGTAAGTGCATGACCGCCCCTCAAAGGTCGGCTAACATAACTACGTCACCCACACCCACACACACAAACTTCTACATAAAATATTCAGATAAACATAGGCCGCCCCTCAAAGGTCGGCTAACATAACTACGTCACCCACACCCACACACTTCTACATAAAATATTCATATAAACATAAAGATTTAAATTATTAAATCTAATAAAATAACCCGAATATTACACATTCCCTCCTTAAAAGAATTCCATCCTGGAATTCCATTTAAGCAAAAAGGTAGGGATACTTCATCTGCATCTCAGACTCTAATTCCCAGGTGGCGTCTGGTTCCTTATGATAACGCCACTGAACCTTTACTAACCCAATTTCTTTGTTTCACAATTTCTTTACTTTATAGTCAGTAATCTGTTCAAAGGTTTCTTCAAAACATAATCTCTCGTCTACCTTAATTTAGGTAATGGTACTGCCACATTTGGACTTATTAAACACTTCCTCAAATTTGACACATGAAACGTGTCCTGAATTCCACTTAGTTCCAAAGGAAGTTCTAATTTGTAGGTCACTTCCCTAACCCTTCCAATAATAGTGAATGGTCCAATATATCTTGGACTTAATTTTCCTCTTTTTCCAAAACGTACCACTCCTTTCCAAGGTGATACCTTTAACATCACTCTATCACCTTCTTGAAATTCAATCGGTTTTCGACGTTTATCTACATAACTTCTTTGTCTATCTTGTGCCACTTTCATCTGTTCTCATATTACTCCAATTTTATCCGCAGTTTGCTGAACTAATTCAGGCCCAGCTAACTGTTTCTCACCTATTTCATTCCAACACAAAGGAGTTCTACATTTTCGTCCATATAGAACCTCGAAAGGTGCTGCCTGAATACTTGAATGGTAGCTATTGTTGTACGCAAATTCCACCAGAGCCAAATGACTATCCCATGATCCTCCAAAATCAATTATACATGCTCTAAGCATATCTTCTAAAGTTTGGATAGTTCGTTCACTCTGTCCATCAGTTTGAAGATGATAAGCTGTACTTAGCTTAATTTGCGAACCCATTTCTCTTTGGAAGCTCTTCCAAAACATAGAAGTGAACCGATTATCTCTATCCGAAACAATTGATAAAGGAACATCATGTCGTGTCACTATCTCATCAATGTATAA
>NC_037541.1:9415869-9481683 GCF_001531365.2 Cynara cardunculus var. scolymus
TGAAGGTTCTTTGGTATGAGTGTTGTCTTCTTGAAGTATTGTGTCTCTGAGATTTACAAAGCAAGTTCTTCAGCGATCACTGAACATACTCAGTGTCTGATCGCTGGAACTGAAAATACAGAAACAAAATTACATCGATAGATAAAAGGGATTATCATCAAATCACTGTGAGAGAGGATCAACAAGGACCTTAAAAATAGAGTCAAAGGAGAAAGAATATAGATCAACAAATTCAGAGAAGAGAAAGAAAGTTATAGACAAAATTATTTGCATGTTGAAAAGCAATATGAAGATCTGGAAAATGAATAACCAATTTCTCTAAAAGATATCTTATTTGAAAAAAGGATTTTGAAAAGATCAAAGTTGACAATGAGGTCCTAAGAGTTCAATATGAATTTATCTCTAAAGAAAAAATTGACTTGTATAAAAAGATTGAGTAATTAGAGGAATTGAACTTCAAAAGAGGACAGACTGAGCAAACTCTAAGTCTACTCACTAGTAATCCAAAGAATACTATATTTTACAATCCAACTATGGGATTAGGACTCAATGAAAACTGTGTTTTGAAAAAAGTACCTACAAATCTTTATGATTTCTCTGGAATGGGAGGATCTCAAAACCTTTTTGAAAATGGTACTACAAAACAGACTTCTGAAAACCTTGTGGAAAGAACCCTTCGTGGACACTTTTTTGTTAAGTCTGAATCCACCTCTAATGAAGAACTCAAATGTGAAGTATCATCTGAAAATCCTATCATTTAGAGTTGTGAAAAGAGCTTTAAAAATGGACTTGATTTTGATTATTCTAAACTCAATAAGAGTTATGAAAGTAAAGAACCACAGTTTTCATATAAGGACTATGAAGGACAATATTCAAAATCTGAACTTAAGTCTAAAATTAAAAATCCATAGATAGTTCAGATCTCATAATCACATGTATAGAATAATGAAAACTTTGAATCCAACTCTGAAAAGGTTTTCCATACTTCCGCACAGAAGTCTAAGACTCAAAGCTTAAAGTCAACCAATCTTTCTGAATTTATAGAGGATATGACTCAGGTCAAATTTGATCAAATGATGAATAAGTTTGAATGTGATGAGAGAATAGAGATGGAAACCAACACTAAATTTGAATTTGACAAAGTTTCTTCAAAACCAACACTAAGTCTTCAATTATTCCCATCTCTAGTTTTCACACCAAACCAAAATTCTTTGAAAAGGGTGAGAATTCAGGTTGTAAAAAGCAAATCAATTTGAAATATTAAAACTTGAAGTCTAAAACATCTAATTCAAAGTCTTCATCTTTTTTCAGATAAAGGGAAAAGGCCTTTAAGCAACAAAGTCAAGAAGAATGGAAAGAGGAATGAAGAAAAGAAAAAGTCTGTAGTTATTGATAATTCTAAGTCTGTTAAATCTTTCAAACATTTGAACAATAGTACTTTTGCTTTTGATAAATATTATGGTCATAATTCTTTCAAGTGTATGTGTGCTAAGATGATATCTATACTTAAGAAACATGTAAATTGTACTCATTGTGGTCAAAGATCTTTCAAATCAAATTGGGTAAAAAGAAACAAATTCTCTTCACAGAACTCATTCCACTCAAAAATTAAATCTAAATCTAAAAAGACTTTCAAGCCCACAAGGAACCTTAACTCTGAGGACTTGACAGACGTTATTCTTTCAGAGTTTGATGAGTCACTGACTCTTCTAACCAATACTTTTAGAAGATTCGCTAGGAAAAGTAACTTGAAGGACCCCATCTCTGACCATTGTTGACAAGCCAAAATCAACCCACGTTGATAAGGCTTCAATAATCTGTTTTAACTGTGTATGTAAAAGACATTTTGCAAGTGAATATAGGTCAAAGAAAAGCTACAAAACCATCTTCCTCCTTGTCTTCCTTCAAATCAAAAGATGACAAATATCTGAAGCTGAAGAGAAATACAAGAAGATGAAGAACTACAAGTGAAAAGGCAAAGGTCTTGTCGCCGAAAATCTTGACTGGACGGACTCCTCAGATGAGTCCTCATCAGATGAAGAATACACGACTTACCTCTATCTTATGGCCAACATCAAAAAAGTCAAAGATGAAACATATGAGACCTCTTCGTCAAATGATTCTTCAACCTCTACTCAGATATCATATCTAAATGATCTTTCTATCTCTGGCACTAATAGTCTCTCAGGACATGATACGCTGATACTAGACTTTTACAATGCACTAAAGGGCAAAATTAGAGCTGAGAAATTAAATCTAGATCTATAAGAACATTTTGAAAATGTCATTTAAAAATCAAAGAACTTACTAAGATTGAAGTAAATACCAAATCTTTGTAAATCAAGCTATCATTGAGCACGAAAATGCCATCATTAAACTTAGAGCTTAAACAACTACCATCGAATGATGGTGAAAAGCCTCAATAAAGGCATCTAAGATCATCAATGTTTAGATACCTGATCAAGTTAAGAGTTGTGCAGGATATTCTTCTAACTATGAAGATCCTAACACAGAAAGTTACATGCTTAAATTTGGAATGTTTGTCTCATCTATACCTGATACCTCTTCCACTCAGTGTTCCTCTACTTCAGAATCCAAACTTATCACTAAGACAACTCATAAGAGTTCAAAGTGTTTAAATAAAGGAAAATCCATTTCTAACACTACTCCTAAGACCAAGAAAAACCAAAAACTGAAGAAGACTTCTTCAAAGCCTTCAACTAATCAACCATTAACTTCTCATAAACGGATCCCTGGATCTGTTTAGAGATCAACCCCAAAGCTGAGTATTGATCTCACTCCTAAGAAACCGGAGAAACTTGTTGTTCCTCTAAGATCTAAGGAAAAGGGTATTCTTAGACCTGGTCCTACTCATCTTAAGCTTTCTAACTCCTATCCTTATGGACCTAAAGCTTCTTTCAATTATAGGAAGTGTTACCATTGTGATGAAACTACTAACATCCCAAGTATGTGTCCAACGGCTACCAAAGCTGAAAATCAGCTAGGATAAAGAAAGTAACCAAAGCTGAGAAAATAGCTAAGGTGAAAACACCAAAGTTGGTAAACCAACCAATGTGAAGAAAACTAATGAAAGGAAATTGAAATACCCACATCCACTAACTCAGTTGGATCCATTGTGAAATCGGTACCAAGGAAAAATTAATTTCTCTTATCATCAGGTCCGTTCCTGACATTTTATATGCCCAGGGGAGAAGTAAAAGGGGGCCCTCGATAAGTATGATATAGAGTTCAATATATTTTTTTCATGATCAGAATAACATTGAATTCAAAAAATAATAATAATTCATATAAAACCGTTTTTCCAAATATTCATAGACAAAATCAATCAACAATTACTTTAAATTAATATTATATATCATATTATTTTTACATAGCATCATAGATCCATTTCACACCCAACTACATTCGATAATATACCTTTATTATAAAAATTGACATTATTTGGGGCCACCAGCCACACTGTTGACTATTTAGAGTAACACTTTATATAAATCAATATAAATCATTTGGGTTTCCATGTCAAATTATGTTAATGTCTTCATCACCATTTTAAAGTGTTAGGGTTAAAACAAACTTATTAAAAAACATCAATCTTAGAATCAAAAGTCCATCTTGGTTATAATTTGAGATCTTCTTCTTGTTTTAGCAATAGGAGATAACATAAAATCCATGCACCTAAAATTAGGTAAATAGGAGTCAATAATGTATGAAAAAGAATGGTAGTTTTGAATTCGTAAATATAGATATAAGTTGGATTGTCTCATATAGTTGATAACTTTTTTCAAAAGGTTATTGTTTTCTTATTTAATAACAAGAAATTTACTATATTGTAATGCAAAATAATATTCATGTGTATGAAACAATCAAAAGTCACTAGAGATGAATGATGGAGGATACATCAATGTTTTCTAAACAAAGTAGTTTTAAATTTTATTAATAGATAAAAAACTTAGAGAAACAATAAACAATAACATAAAGTGAACATCTAATTAATTTTTTTACATAGTTTCTTCTTCAATGTAATTAAATTAATATTTCTTCTTCAATGTAATTAAATTAATACAAGTTTGGCCCTTATTATAATGGAAACTTCTTTTTGGTTCATATTAGATACTACAAAAATTGTATCTCTGTTATTTATTATTTTTTTTGAACTACTATCATATACTATTTAGTATATACGAAAAAAAAAATATGGGCCCCTATCTCTTGTGGTCCTATGCATACGCCCGGCCCGCCCGCCCGCCCTCCCCCAGGAACGACCCTGTTTATCTTCGAAGAATGTTAAAGGCATCTGGTATCTTGATAATGGATGCTCAAGACACATGACTGGTACTAAGTCCCTGCTATCTGAGTACAAGGAAGAGAAAGGTTCCTCAATAACCTTTGATGGAAATGGAAAAGGATACACAGAGGTTTTGATATACTGACCAATAGAGTAACCGCGTTTAAATGAGTTGCTTACGTTGAAGGACTAAAGAACAATTTTCTCAGCATTTTAGTCCGCTATATGATAAAGACTTCAAAGTGAAGTTCTCAAAGAACATGTACAATCACTAACAAGGATGACAAACTTGCACTGACTGGTACTCACATCGAATATGTCTATTTATCAACATGGATTCTCCTCTCACTGAGAATATTTTCTTTCTCTCTAAAGCCTCTTCAGATGTCAACTGGTTATAGCATAAAAGGCTCTCTCACCTCAACTTCAAGACGTTGAATGACTTGTCTAGAAAAGAACTAGTCACTAGTCTTCCTCAGCACTCTTTTGCAAATGAATCTCTTTGTTCAGCATGTGAGAAAGGAAAGCAAACCAAGGTTAGTTTCAAGTCAAAGCAAGTTTCTTTAGTGACCACTCCTCTTCATCTATTTCATATGAACTTGTTTGGCCCTGTCAACATTCAATCCATCACTGGAGAGAAGTATACAATTATCATTGTTAATTAGTTATATAGGTATACTTGGGTTTTCTTTCTCAAATCCGAAAGTGATACTCCTGAAGAAATTATTTTCATTGTAAGGAAAATAGAAGTATTGAATAACCTTACTTTTCACTCAATAACGAGTGACCATGGTACTGATTCAAAAACAATACTTTGGATAACTTATTTAAAAGCAAGGGAATTTCTCACAATTTCTCAATGGTGAGAAATCGAATAATCATTGAAGTTGCTTGATCAATGCTCAGTAAATTTCATCTTCCTACTCAATTTTGGGTTGAAGCTGTCAACACTGCATGTTTCACTCATAATTGATCATTGATTGTCAAGCGATTCAAGAAGACAACTAATGAACTTTTCCACGGAAGAAATCCCTCTTTCATCTTTCTCCAGATCTTTGGTTGTAAATGCTACATTTTGAACAAGAAAGATAATCTAGGAAAGGTCGATCCTAAAGCTGATGATGGCATATTTCTTGGATATTCTTCTATATCTAAAGCTTTTAGAGTATTCAACAAAAGAAAACAAAGTATTGGAGAAACTATTCATGTTACTTTTGATAAATCGCATTCAACTAACTCTAAACCTAGTCTTGATGATGAAGAAGATTTAAACAATTGGATGATGTCTCACTTTGGAGAACTTGAAGCTTCTTTCAGCAATCAATCTCATGATGAGCAACCATATGTTGATAATAATCTAAACATCATATCTAGAATATGTAATAATATAATTGAATCCTTTTTAGGAATCTCTGTTGTTCCTATTAACCACTTGCCACCTTCGAAGACATCAAATGTTGATCCTTCTGTCACTGAGTCTCCTTTTTCCATTGAACCTTTGTCAATGAATGATTCTTCTCTTAAAACGCCTATGGAAACCATAATGAATGTCTTAAAATCTACTACTAAAGCTTGATCATCCCTACCGGAGCATCTTACCGCTGAAGACGTTGATCTAACTCCTCAGCTACCAGCTTAGAGATGGACAAATAATAATCTCATTGATCAAATTCTTGGTGATCCAAATGTAGGTATTCAGACTCACATGGTCTACGTAATATTTGTCTATTTATAAACTTCATTTCTCAAATTGAAGAAGTTGATCTTGTATAACAAGAACCCAATCTGGATTTTGTAATGCTTCAGATGGCATCTTAGGTTCAATTGAGCTAAGAAAGTGAACCAATAGATATTCATTGGCTGTTGTAGATCGACTTCGCACTCCAATAGATGGTGCACCAATAATCTGATGCATGAGATGATCCTTGGTTCATATGTGAATATTTTGTAAGGTTTGGATCCCAATCTGATTGTTTGTATCTCTAATTGTTCCTTTTGTTGCTTCCCTTCAACAGATTGTATCTCTGAAATAAATAATTCTGAAATAATAGGAATATTAGTCTGAGTAGTAGAGTCAGAGTTTTGATTTAGTTATTTAGAAACTCTAGTTATGATGAATCTTAAACTTTGATTCATAATCTCAATAAAATCAAATAGTCAATTTTAGCATATCCAACTTGCTAATCAAGAAATTGAATCTCTTTTCATCTAGTGCTTTTATGAAGAGATCAACAAGTTGATAATCTTCGTTAACAAAGTACATTTATAGCTAGAAAGAAATTAAGTAATAAGCACTAAAACTTGAAAGCATGCAAGTAGTAAGCACAAAAACTTGAAAGCAAAAAAAGAAGCATAAAATCAAAGCATGGAAGTAAAAGTATGGAAAGTTTAAGAGGCCTCTGCCTTATATAAGGGCGAAAGAGTAACCCCCAAGCATGAAAGGCCAATAATACAAAGAAAGAGGAAAATCAATCAGCTCTAAGCCAAATAGTAAATCTGGTCCAATACAACAAACTTGGTGCCCAAGCTTCGGTACCCCAACTTCCTACGACTTTACCAGCCTAACTTCTCATAGTTCCTGAACAGGATTGGCCTAATCTATCAAAAGTCTTATTTAAATCCCAATTAGGTTTAATCTTTAAAACTTGAGCGATCCGAACTAAATTCTTATGTAGAGCTTCCTAATGCTCAAATCACACTTGAAGAGCTCCAAAAATCGACTCCTAAGCTCAAATAAATTCATCATAAATAAGGAAAGAGTTTGAGGTGTAAGAATGGTCGAAACCCTAACTCTTAAGGATGAGATGATAGAAAGTTACCTTCAATAAACACATTCGAAATCACCAAGAAATGTTTCCCAAGATCCAAAAATTGGGCTTATATCCAAAATAATCCAAGTAGAGAGTGAATGGCAAAGGAGAAGAGTTGGGGTGAAGAAATGAGGAAGAAACCCCAAAATGGGATATTTTTAGAGGTAACATGCCTTAATGCAACTTTAGTCGCGCGAAAAGTTGCCCGAATTCCTGAAAAGTCAAGCGGAAAATCACCCACATTCCAAAGTCGTGTGGAGAGTCGCATTGATCTCTGTTCGTGCGATTTCTCCATTTCTCAACCGTTTCCTGACAATTTCTCAACCATTTTCTGACCATTTCTCAATCGTTTTCTGAAATTTATTTTATTAGTAATAATGAAATTTCGTATGTCATAGTTGGTATTGGATCTAAGACCAGAACATGAAGTTTTCTTTCACTATATATATTGGACAGATTGGATTATGTAAAATTGTAATCTCATAAGACTTATGTTATGTGTAAGAATGTTGTTATATATGATGCCACTTAATTGTGTTTCTCTCAAATTCAATGGCACCACAATTCATTTTTTGTATGTATATACACTATGATTAGAGGTATGCCATCTTTGGGAAACTGTTATGTACTTTTTGGTACTGGAAGGTACTTGTATGATTTAAATAGGGGATGCATAGGATATGACCTTGATCAAAAACTGATAGAGCAATGTATATGATTCAAAAAAGGGATTACTTGAAGACATAGGCACACTGTTTGTCAACGTGGGTTAAGTTCCAGTAAGAAGGATAGTTAGAATGAGAAGCATAAGAAGAGATCTCCACCCATTAGATGCACATTAGTATGAGATGCACTGAGATGAGATTCACCAAGATGCACCAGATCAATCCCCATATCAAACGTGATTCATAGGTGGATTTGAGATAAAAGGTGATCAAGGGTACAGATCTCTTCTAACGCTTATCATCTTAACTCTACTTCTCACACGATTCTTCACCTTGCCAATGTTATGTTTGTTTTCCAAATTCAGATATGATATGTTGCTTTGAATAAGTAATGATGTCTATGAAAATTATATTTGCAATATGATGTATCGTAATTTACATCTTCTATAATTTTGTTAATTTATATTTGCATTGTATTTATTTATTCAAAATTATATCATATAAAAAAGGTGAAATAGTAATTTTATGTTATTCAGACTGTCTATTTTGAAAATTTATCAAACAATCATTTTTCATTGGACACTAAGTCATAATAAGATTCACTGCAACGAAATTGGTTTTTATAGAACACGTAGATTGTCTAAGCTTCCTAATATAATTAATACTTAATTGAACTCAGGTTTATAGGATAAAACTATAAAATGTCTCATCTAAAAGCATTATAATAGATTGATAAGATGTTTTTAGGCATTTTAACAAGTTTTTTAGAACGTATTTAAAATAAAGTGTCTTATTAGCTATTTTATAGGAAACTTTTGAGAAGTATCCTATAAACTCATCTTTTTATAGTACACTTGTGTTTATAAGACATTTTTTTTCAAATAATGTCGTATAAAATAGTTAATCGTATAAAATAGTTAATACGTCACTTTATTTTATAAGCGTCCTACAAAAACTCGTCAAAACGCCTAAAAGTGTCCTATAAATCTAATGTAACACTTTTAGATAAGATCCTTTTTGGTATAGATCTATAAACTTAAGTCATATAAAGTATTTTTTAGGACGCTTCTACATCTTATGCGTTCTATAAAATCAATTTTATTGCAATGACTCTTGATTATTTTGATCATTTAATCATTTTACACCAAAATATTCAGCATCTACCAAACAACTGCTTAGAACCAAACAATTGTATGCTCTACATAATTTGGAATGTAGAGCATTGTAAGTAAAGATGGCAAAAAGTCGGTCCCGATTGGACCCAATTCGATCCCCTCCCAAAACTGCTTTTTTTAACCGTTTCCGTTTCCGACCAAAAATCCATAGCCCGATCTATGTGTGTTTGTAACCAGTCCCGATCCTGGGCTGGGCTCAAACCGGTCCCAAAAAATTTCCCAAAAAACAATTTTGAACGTAAAAAAATCGGTTTTGAAGATTTTATTTTTTTGGACAATATCTTATTGAAATACACTTTAAAATCCCTAACAGTGTCATTCAAATACACCTTAAAAATATTTTTAAATCTTTTTTACACAAAAATGTTATAGATGCTTTTATAATTACATGATTTTCGAGATTTAGTATTGGAACACTTACAAAAACTTAAAAATCATCAAAAAGAACCTTAACAACTTAAAAAAAAAAAAACTTAAAGTTTTTGGTAAAAAAAATACTTGATTATCTTTGTAAAAATCTTGAAAAACTTGATATATACTTTATGAAACTTTACTTTTTTCAAAATGTCGGGCCTATGTATACCTGATCCCAGAAACATAACCGATTCCAAGTCGGGCCATATCGAGCCGTGAATTTTCTAAAAAAATGTAACCGGTTAAGGAGTGATGCGCTAAACAGTTATTATGGGCCGATTGCTTTTGGGCCCATTTTTTGAAGCTAAAGAGTCATTGGGCCTCAATTCAGGTTTTGGCTATGTTCAACATTTTGATTTGGGTCGTGTGGGTTCCTTTGGTTGATTTGCTTACAATATTATGTACGTATAGGTGGTTGATTCATTATAGTATAATTAGGTGGCGTTTGGTTTAACGGAATGATTTTGATCGATATGTATTTTGTGAAAGAATTTGGAGCTGAAACGATTTGGATTTGAAAGGATTTGAAATCTTTGGTGTGTTTGGTTTATAGGATTTGAAATAAAATTGGATTTCATTATTTATAAAAATAAATTATAAATAATTATCAAAATAATTAAATTGCTTTTTTATTAATCGATTGTTATAAAACATATATGTTTTTTTACCATATTCTAAAACAATTCTACATACAAAATTGTACGAAATCCCGTGAAACACCAACTTCATGGGATTTGAATATCCTATATTTGTGGGAATTTTAATGAAATCTTAGGATTTCAAATCCATCAAGTCTTTTAAACCAAACATGAGATTGGAATGGAATTTGAATTCAAAATCTCTCCATATCCAATTTGATCATGCAAACCAAACGGGACCTTAGGTTTATAAAGCGTTAGCAATGTCTTGTGTTAATATATCGCTTTATGGGTAAGTTTATAGGACCAAACGACAAAATTTCATATTTAAAAGTGTTGTAATAAGTTTATAGGATGCTTTTAGACATTTTAACAAGTTTTCCATGACATTTAAAAATAAAGTTTCGTATAGATATTTTATAGCATACTTTTGAGAATGTCTTATAAACATATATTTTCAAGACACTTTTTCAAATATTGTAAAATAAAATAGCTAATACGGCATTATACTTTAAAAAAGTCATTAAAAAAATTTGTTAAGACGTTCAGAAGCGTCATATAAACTTATCGCAACACTTTTTAGATAGGACGTTCTATAGACTTAAGTCATATAAAACAGTTTATTAAGATACTTACACCTTTTTGATCCTATAAACCCTATTTTATTGCAGTAAGTTGTGAATAAATTGATAGAGGATTTCCGTGATTACAATAAATTTCTAGGACGCTTTGAAATTAAAAAAATTATTACTATTCTTTTTTATATGTTTTCATTTTTTTGAAATTTTATTTTTCCAAAATAAGTGTCTCATAAAAAAGATGTATTCATAGCTTAAATTTTAAAAATGTCTGTAGAAAAACAAAGGTAAGGGTCAGTCTGATAGCTCTAAAATGGATATGTGTATATCCTTGAGCCGTATTAGGGCATATTTGGCATTTTACAAAACTGATTTTATTGTAGTATTAATTATCTACACTTGCACAAGAATGGGCTTTTTACGAAGTTCTTCAACTGTTTGAAAAAACACATTTTGCATGGTTCTTAAACCGTGTAAAACGTCTAGTTTTTTACACGGTTTCATCTAATAAAAGTCATGCAACGTTCTCAATGGGTTGTTTGCTGAAGATACGAGTGTGTTCTTAGTTTGCAGGAGGGAATGAGTGTGTTCTACTTTTTTTTTATCATAATCAATCAACGATTTAAAAAAAATGTATTATCTAAAACAGAAAAACAATTGCTTTTTTATTTCTAAAACTATTGAGGAAATTATGATTTTTCGTCCCTGTGGTTTATTATAATTTTGATTTTTGTTTTTGTAGTTTAGAAATTGTGATTTTCGTTCTTTTGGTTTGTAATTTATTTTTATTTTTTTTCTTAGACTAATTGCTACCTTTTAAGGAGGTGGGATCAAAATAGTAAACCACAAGGACCAAAAGAAAAATAAATTGTAAAGTATAAAGACAAAATAAAATTGAATTACAAACTATAGGGACGAAAACTGTAACTTTTAAACAATAAGAATGAAAATTGTAATTTTTAACAAACTACAGGGATGAAAAACGTAATTTAATCTTTATTTTATGTCCTTGATAATCTCATACTCAAAGATTTCATAATTAAAGTAGATACTCATACAAAAGTTCTTCCTTTTATGTGTTTCAAAATTTCATAACCTTTTACCCCATTATTTCCCAAACATGAAAACAACCTTTTTGTAACAATGTCTCCTTAAAAAATCTTAGTCGATGGATCGATTCGATTTATTTAAAACCGTTAGCAAACAAGAAATCATCATATATAGTGGAGTTGTTCATGGAAGGTATGATCTGCTAGACCCAGTTCTGGTTGGTCCGTTTGAAAAAACGGGCTTGAATAACAATTCGTGAAAAAATGGATAGGCTCGAACTGGACTGCTAGCAAAAGTTTATGGGCGGGCTTGGATGATGAAAAGATAATTTTGGATAGACCCTACCTGCCTGTTATATTGTTATAATTGATTAAAGCTTATATATAGTTAGTACTTTACTGTTTTTTTAACTAAAGAAAATTTAGAGGTGGCTTTGAGTTGGACTTACTCTACCAAGTACAAAGCGCTTCCAATATATATATATATATATATTGGGGGGTGGATGTGTGTGTGTGTGTGAGAGAGAGAGAGAGAGAGATATGCTATATAGCAAGTCTCAAATCTCGATCTTGAAATATTATGTGACTAAATATTTTGTTGTTGAAAAAATCCGGCTTTGAAGTTGATAAATCATTGAAGAAATGTCCATACTCCACATTTTATGAAACTTTTCTTTCCTTGCACTATGTACATTGGTATATATGTTTTAGGTCTTCTTTTATGTTGGAAATAAGTACACAATTTGAATAATTTTACGTAACTTGAGATTTTATAAATTTTGTTTACAAATGTGAAAAAATGGCCCATTAACCCGTTAGTTAGCCCAACCTGTTTATAGGATGGGTAAGGGTAAGGGTAAGTTGTCAAGTCTGAAAAAACAAGTCTAGATGTGTTATATTTGACCTACTGGAAAAAAAAATGTTAGATCCTACAAATAACCTAGTCACAAAATTCCCACTTCAGTTCACTTATTACGCTGGAATCTTTATTTCGAGAACTTTTCAGCAATGACAAGTTTTTTCTAAAACAATGTCATTATAAGCCAAGAAAGTTGTTAAAGGCAGTTGTCGATCTAGATCAATGTCATTATAACCCCAAAAAAGTTGTTAAAGTTAGTTGGATCCAGATTCCCCTCAAAACTGACCAAAAGGACACAATTTAACCTGTTTATCTTTGAATTAAAATACAATTTTGGTAGCAACGGATTCCTATTGTTAAGAGCTTTTTAATAATAATCATATTGATACCTTTAACTCTCCTTAAAGCAAAATATTTTCGTACACAATTTACTCGTAAAAATCTAATACAACATGCCCCCTCTCACACCTCCTTTAACTTTGATACTAACATATATATATATATATATATATATATATATTTATATTTATTTATATATATGTTTATGTACATACTTCATCATACTATTTCATCGATTTATAGTTCACACTGATTGCATAATACTACTCATACTAATTCCATTCTCAAATGAATATGAAGTTATACTTTCAGTTGAAATGCTCAAAGTGATGGTACTTCAAGATTTGACTACTTGCCCTCATATATCTCGTTTTGTTCCTATAGTAGCACCTTTCATTTTAGATGCAACGTCATGCTTTTATATTTTTTTGATACTTGTTTGATCATAAACGATGTTACAATTATCTGTTACACCAAGTTTTGATTGAGATTTTGATAGTTTTTCATATAGGGTTATGGTGTTACAATCATCTGTAGACATCATCAACTTGCTATAACATTACACTATGGAAGAAGTATAATTCAAGACTTTAGGGTGTCTTACCTTGAAGCATTAATGATTGCTTCAACTAGGGTATCTTGTAGGAACCATTCTAGGATTGTGCATGTAAGATATATTTTAAGACAGGGTATTTGGTCAGTTTCCTATTAAGAGGTTGTTTACTTGCGGTTTAACGAGGCTTATTGGTCTATCTGGCTTATTCGCACAGCTTATTGGGTTGTTTATGTACGGCTTATTCGCACAGAACATGACTTAATCGCACAGATAGAAATGGTGTGTTGTCCCCATTCAACCACAAAAATGATACCCATATCCCTATTTAAAACACTGCCTCCTTCCCAGATGAGACACCCTATCGTCGGCCTCTTTATGATTTTTTTTTTTGATGTTCAAATAATTAATATTGGGGGGGGGGGTCAATCGCTCATTTATGTTATTCAGACTGTTGGTTCAGACAAAAAATTAAACAACAACACCCATTTATTCAGACAGACAAATTTATCTGAACAGACAAATTTATCCATACACGACTTACTAAAATTTTTGGTAAACAAACCCCTGTATGGATAAGGTTGTCTGTGTAGATTAACATGTCTATATAGATCGGGAAGATTTTTGTTTTTTGGGGGGGGGGGGGCTTTTTTTAAAGATGGAATGAGCGCGTTTTCAAAAAGCTCTCCCTACAAGCTTCAAAATAAATCACTTTCTACATCATTAATTCACTACAAAACAGTCATGTACATTTGACTAAATAAGTTTTGAAAATCATTTAGAAATAAGTCATTATTCTCACAATATTATACTATGTTGGTTAGACAGTGAATTGGTTCTTCATCTAGATTAGGTCTTAGATATATACTAGATGGGTAAGCTAAATGTATTCCTCCTCACACACTTCAATATCAAGACTTGTTACATTTTCAATGCATGATTTGATCTGATTCTAACATAAAATATGAACATATAACACCCATAATAGATGTCGAACATCAAATGTGCTAAAAAATAACAACCTATCATGTAGCATACTCGATGAGTTGAAAATTTCATCTTTTGACGAGGTCTGATGTTAATTTTCAACGTTCCATTTGTCTTCTTATCTTACATATTCAAATATATTATTGTAATTATGTAACATTTTGAATTTATTTGTACCTTATGCCTATACTATTAGGAACATTTACTATCATATTAACTTCTATTTAGATTTCTAAGTAGATCTCTATGTCACAATTAAATGATCTTGATGTAGTTATGGTAATTACTAGATGTGCATAGAAGACTCGGTTTTTAAATCCAACCCAAGCTAGGTCTGAGGACCGATCCTTCAAGAACTCGACATGGGCTCGGGCCGACCTATGTTTTTTGAACATTAATCGGTTAAGGATCGATTTAAAAAAAGATTGGTCAAGAACCAATTTGAACTGGCCAAAACTCCTACAACGATTAGTTTAAAATAAGGGCGTCATGTTAAATGTGAGATTTTGAACAGGGACCCCCGAAATTTTGGAGCTCAAATTTACATGTGTTTAGGGTCTTTTATCGACCTGTGTAAAATTATAGCAAAAATTGTTTAGATTCAAATTATGTATTGTTTAGTTTTAGCCAATTTGCATAGTTAGGGGCAATTTACCAAACGTTTATTCGGGTAAACACTTACCAAGTCACATTACCTACTGGATGCATATGACAAGGAACAAGAATCTTACCGGGTAAGACAAAGGCAATGACCGAGAGTTTTACCCGGTAAGTGAGGGCGACGACTCTTATCATGGTTAGCGCTTACTAGATGAATTGTTGCATAGGATACCGTTTTCGTGGACTAAAATCTTATCCATAACTAAGTGATAGTATTGAATTTTACCAGTAAATACTTACCCGTATAAGCGTTTAGTATACGACCCCTTAATAAAGATATCTAAAAGTCTAATGTAAAATTATAAATAAAATTTTTTTATCTCCTCCATCGAAATAAAAATTATTAAAACGTAAATTTACTTTATTTTCCAAGTTTTTCGAAAAATTATTTACTTAAACAAATTATTTTTTTATCAGTCACTCGTATATTTCAGGCAAATCAAATAGTAAAGGTAAGAGTATTAACTTATTAGGTAAGCATGACAAACATCAAGAATTTACCTTGTAAAATGCATACAAAAACTGATAATCTTATCCTATTAGCGGATAACGGGAACCAATCTTCCCCTTACTTATGGGCAAAAGACATTTACTAATACACCATTTTGATAGCAGTGAATGTTACCGATAAAGTAAGTGAGAGTGCTGACTATTGCCGATAAACATTTATCTGGTAAACATTTACTAAACGGCGAAGATTTGCATTCATCACATTCTCTTATCTACTTTTAAACGAGATACAGTAGTACGTTAAAAGACGTTATTCACAAGCATGGACAGGAATCATCACCTCATGACAAATTGCATATTCATCAAGAATATAGATGTGTTATTTATTAAAAGTGGTGTAACATATTCATATGAATGTGAGATTAAAAAATAAGTAATACGTTTATATTCAAGGCGAAGAATCGTGTGAGAAGACAGTGACGGACCCAAGAATTTTTCTGAGCGGTTGCATATTTTAAGGTCAATCAAAGGCCAACAAATTCGAGGTTTAACCCATGGAAAAATCAACACGGTTTGACCCATAAATCGCACTTGATACGGGGATTGATGTAAGGGACTGTGTATAGGACTGGATAAAACTTAAGAATCATGTCGGAAAGCGCTTTCCAAATACAGTAACTCAATCATGTTAGCCTTTGGTTCACAAATTTCGTATTGGGATAATTTTTGAGATTATTTTTTTCATTTCAAAAAGCTGTGAAAACAAGATATATAACCCTCAGATTCTCGTTTTAGATATTTAAATGAGAGATTGATGGTTATTGACGGTTGAATGGTTATAGCCATTATGGATAAGGTCAAAAGTAGTTACAACCCAATTTAGTTCTGAAACATGCATCTTCAGCGATAAGTTGATCAATAGCTGAAGGATCTTCAACGATAGGCCAAACCTGATTCAGTAACAACTGAAGGATCTTTAGGGACCACCGCCAAGGGGCTCAGCCCCTTGAAACCCCATCAGGGTTGTTGCCTCTAGAACCCTGCAAGGGGGAGCAGTCCCTTGACCCCCCGTTTTTTGGCGATCTAAAGCGATAGAACAACATTTGTAAATGTGCATTTCACACCACCTAACTTACGTATGTTTGCCTCATCACCTTAATCCATCTCAAGTAAATCACAATTACACCAAATTGCTTGATAACACTAAAATCATCAACAACTGATCTGGTACATCTCATTGTAACATACATTCCAAGATGGAGATTCGTTTTTACATTTTTCATCTTAACCCTTTTTTCTCACCGGAATCCAATCTTTATATTCGATATAAATCTCCAATTCACACTATAAACATTTATATAATTATAAGGAGAAAATCACATGATTTGGTACATTGAGTTTTGAGATTTCTAAACTTTTATGAAGTTGCCAATAAATTTATGGTAATACCAATTAAATTATATAGACTTTTGGATAGCATTATTTGTGGGACCAAATGAGTCAGCATTGAATTGATACATTATGTCGTGGGTCCCACTCACCTATTTTTCATAGCCTTGTTTCCATCATACCCTAATAGTTAATAATATCCAGCATCTCCAAACCCAATAAACTGCAAATTTACATAAATACCCATTTTACAAATTAAAAAAAAAAGTTAAATAAATAGTTTTTAAAAAAAAACTTTACACAGAAACTTCATTAAAAAAGATTTTCTACGTAAAATTTATTTTCAGGTAAAAAAAATAGTTAACGGCAAAAAAAAAAAGGGACTATAMAAAAAAAAAAAAGGAATTTACGTAGAAACGTTGAGCAAAGAAAATAGATTTCTTCGCGAAGTCCCTTTTTTTTTACGTACACTCCACCATTTTTGCGTAAAATTTCATTTTAATTTTTTTTTTGTTTTTTCGTCTAAAAATCAATTGTACGTAGAAATTTTTTTCTAGCACAAGTTTTTTTTTTAAACTTTGGTTATTTCAAGAAAAAGCTTTGTAAAATGGCTAAAAAATGAAAATTATTTTATAAAATGGTTATTTACGTAAAATTCTCCAATAACGTGATATTTTATATTTTTTTAAATTAAATTTAGTTTATAATTAATTTTTACAACAATTTTATAAAAAAGATGATTTTTTGTACTTATAGACTTAAACTGTTAATATATTTTCTTTTTTAATTTCATTTTATTTTTTCTTTTATAAAAAATTTTATGTTGTCAATAAATATTATCCAATAAGAAATAAAAATCTTCTTGTGGCCACGAAAGTTCAAATGCGGTGACTCCGGACTACCCGCAAAGCAGATGGTCATACTGAAATTAGTCAGCTCGTATAACGAGTTGAATATCTAAGTTAATAAAAAAAATTATCCACTTCCGTTTTAATATATTTTTCTTGTTAATATAATTTTAGGAAAAAGAAAATCAAATTTTTTGAAAAGCAAAAATAATTGTAAAAATGGTCCCTTGGTTCTCCAAAAGTACTTATCTCTTTTTCCTTTTCTTTTTCTTTTTTCTTTGCCTCTTAATTTTTGTGTTTCATTAAAAGGAACAATGTATAGATACAACATGTGTATGTATAGTTTGCTATCCAATCTCGTCGGATTCCTTGGTTTTTGGTGCGGCTTTGTAAGTCTCCACTTGTCAAAAAGGTGTTCATGTTCAGTGAATTAAATTATATCCTATTAAATTTTTTGTGTATTATAAACAATGGTCGATTTAGGATTTTTGTTTAGTAAAGTCATTTTTAAGGTAGATTAAAGACCTACAAAATCATTCGATGTGTTTTTAACTTAATTACAACGTTTTGAGGGATTTTTAAATTTTTTGGTTGATTTTGAGGGATTTTTTTATTGTTTTTGTTTATTTCGAATAACTTTTTTGGTTTTTTTTTTCATTGATTTCAATAGTTTTTTTTTGTTAGAGTAATGGTTTCGATTGGGGTGGGGGGCCCGTGGAAAAATGTAATGGGGGAAGTGAAAGGTAAATTATGTAAAACCTAAATTTTAACGTATGATTTTTTTTTTTAGTTTTTGACTGGGTCCCCTCCCCCCTTTTTGCTATTGCATCCGCCACTGATTATAGGTACTTAAACGTTACAAGAGGATTACCTGACATATTCTCTAAAATGAAACACAAAATGATGAAATATGTCTAAATTTGAAGATTTCTCCAAAAATGATTACTTAAAGTATCTCCGATAGATTCTTTATAATTTCTCTGAAATAGAGAACCAAAAGTCAAAATCTCAAAAAAAAAAAATTACATTCATTTTCAACATCTTATTCTGAAGAATCAAACATTAATTATTATATTAAAATATTTTATTTATCTATTAAAACATAATTTTTTTAAAATATTTATTTTAAAAGTTTCCTATTGGCGTGTTTTGACATGGTAATCATTTTTGGAGTGATCTTCATATTTGGAGAAAACCACTCCTCTATCATACTTTCTGTATTTTGGAGATAGTTTTTGGAGAAGCTATTGTAGTAAAATATTGGCTCAAAATATCATTTTGCCATTTTGGAGAAGCTGTTGGAGATGATCTTAAGGGAAAAATGATTCTTAATCATTCTACTAATGATATAGTTTGAGTTTAAATGTTTAGAAAAGAGAAATAATATTATATAAATTGTATTGATATTTTAATAATATAATTAATTGTGTAATCTACAAAATAAAGAATCTTTTAGAAATGAAAGTAACTTCTTAAAGATTTTAACTTTTTAATTCTACATTTCGAAGAATCTGTTGGAGATGCTCCTACCAACAGATTCTCCAAAATGGAGAAAATGAAAGTTTTGTTTTTTATATTTTTTCAACAGATTCTTTATAATGTTCTCTAAAATAAAGAAAACATTAAAAAACTCCAAATTTAGATATTTATCTAAAACTTAATGTTGGAAGAATAAAATAATTATTTTATTCAATTTAACAAATGAGGTTAAATTATTATTATTATTATATATAAAGTGTTTTAAAAAAAAGTGCATTGAGGTGATAAATTAAAGAATATTATAATAATATAATTTATGTTAAAATTTCTAAAATAAAAAGCTGTTAAAGTTGAATGTAATTCATTTGAAGAATTTTAACATTTAATTCTCTATTGTAGAAAAATTGTAAGAAAAATGTTAAAGATGCTCTAAAACATCAAATTTAGAGCATCTTTATGTGTTTTTTTAGAGGTTTTTGAGGAGTTTTTTAGAAATGAAAAACCTTTGTAAGAGGTTTTTTATCTGAAGTTCTTTTGTGAGGTTTTGGAAGTTTTTTGTGAGGTCTTGGTTAGAGGTCCTAACCGTACGACCTAGTTTCAGGAGGTTTTATATTTATTCTCATTTTAATTTTATAGTTTACTAAAAGTTTCATATTTTTTATCAGTTGTTGATCGTCTCTCTCAGTGATATGATAATGATTTTTTTATCTTACGAAAACACTTTCTCTTTGTTCAGTTTCAACGATCATCATTGAGTCTGTTCAGTGATCGCTGAACAAGTATTGTATCTCTCAGAGACAAGTGTTATTCAAGAAGACAAAACTCATACTACAAGAACCTTTAGTGATATCGATGATAAAGTTGAAGACAGAGACAAGAAGTTCGTGATTTGATGCGGTTTCAGTGATAACAAGTCTGTCTACACATGAATGAAATCTACTCAAGATTCAACATACACTGAAAAACTGTAGTGTTATTCAGTGTCAGCGATCAAATGAATCTTGTTGACTAATATTAGTTTTTGTCTTATCCTCCTACATATAAATAACAAACCTATACCTATCAAAGTAAAGCACTTGTACCGAGTCACTGTATTATCTCCAAACGTGCTTACCTACTTTGTGAAAGACTACTGTTCATATACGGCAAAAACCTGTATATCTAAAGACAAAGGACAAGCTCACCTCTAGAAGCTTGCCATGTGTCTTGTACCGTCTAACTTGCATTTAATACAATGAGTATAAATAGCTGAGAAGCTCCTCCTCCTCAACAACCATCCAACCAACTAAGCCAAGAAACTCATATCTTGAAGATCAACTTTCTACTCAAGAAAGGACTTCCTCACAAGCACAAGACTTTTTAATCTTTCGAAGTTATCTTTACTTCAAGTGAAGAACAACAACTAGGCTCTTATTTAGCAAAGTTATTGTTTCTTCTTTTAGCAAGTCTTTTCTTTCTTGCTTTCTGTATCTTGTGTGTTTCCTATATTGTTGTAGATAAGTTCTGTATCTTATCTTATCCAGTAAACAGTCTGTAAATTATGTATTGATCTTCTTTATCAATAAAGGATTTTAAAAAGTGAAAACTGCTGTATTTTTTTCATCCCCCCCTTGTTACCTCTAAAGTCTTGTAGATTCGTCTGGGACCAACAAGTGGTATCAGAGCAGTGTTTTATTATCTCTTCTCTTTAAGATAATTCATTTACCATTCAAATGACATTGCAAAAGACAAACATATACTTTCACAACAATAGCTCTCTAGCCAAACCTCCCCTATTCATCAGAGACAACTTTAGTCTTTGGAAGAATCAGATGACTTTTTTTTGAAAGGTGTGGATCCTGAAATTTCATACTATATTGAAAATGGATCTTATGTTCCGTTTGCAATATCTCCAGCAATTCCTGCAAATGCTACGACTGCCGCCATTCCTGAAAGACAGATTCTGAAACTACCTCATCAATGGAGTGACGAAGACAAGAAGAAAATGTCTTTAGATACTAGAGCTAGATCTATAGTAGCCATGTCTCTTCCCAACGAGGTTTATCACTTCGTTTTGAAATTAAGAACATCAAAATCCATGTGGGACATTCTTTGTATTCAATATGAATGTACATCTGAAGTACAAGAATCGAGGAAGATTAATTTAGTAAGACAATATGAAAATTTTCTCTGTGGATTTCTGTAATCATGGAAGATTGGAAGGAAGACAAGAGAAGCAATTGATGCAGAAAATTGGGAACAAAAGTTTGATTACAAGGCAATAAGGAAAAAAAGGACTCTATGCCCTCACAGTAAATCCATACACACACACACACACACATATATATATATATATATATATATATATAGCCAAAGGTTGTTTTGAGAATTCGTAAAATTTGAGATGTAAAAAAGTGATCTTACCTCTTCATACGGATCGGCGATGAATGTTTTTTGCGACGGATTAGTGATGGAATACATTCAGCGGCGGATTTACGACGGAACATTTTCAGTGATGGAATAACGACGAAAATCTTTCAGCGACGAATTAGCGAAGGATATATTTATGGACGGATTAGCGAAGGATGCTTTTAGCGACGGATTAGAGAAGGACTTTTAGTGACGGATTAGCGAGGGACCAAGATCTTTAAGCTATGGATTTTCCATCGCTAATCCATCACTTTTTTAATAATTTAAAGTAACATTTTACTATCTCTATTTATACAAAATATGCCCATAAAATAGCAAACCAATATTGTCCAACAAATTAAAACTAACCAAATTCATTCAAGTTAAAATATATAATTCATACAATTTAAAATATCAAATTCATATAATCTAACTACTGGAAGGTGGGCGAGGGGGAGGGGGGAAAACATATCCTGACTGCTACATAAACAAAACAAAATGCTTCGATAACGGGCATTTGGGGGCAGCGTGTCTGGTCTGTTCGGCCTCCATCTCGGTCTGATGGCATTCCTCCCATAGTCGCACCTCCTCCTGTACCCTTTCCAACTTCTCTCTTAACTCCACTACTTGTAAATATTCAATATTTCACAAAAACCAATAATTTGTTTGCAATGAAAATAATGAGAAAGTATATAACAATATAAGCAACATACCTCTGTTGTTGATCTGATATTGTATGATCTCCCAGTGCTACTGCTACATCTATCCGTCATAGCATAAGAGGGATCCTGGGAGGTCTCAAAACCAAAAAGACAGCCCCTCTTCTGTCCTCCGACACTCTACTCCCAAAGAGATGCCTCATCAGGGGGAGGGGTGTCGACACTATACTGTGATTCATCCCTAAATGATTGAAATCACTCCTATGGTTCACAAAAAAAACGGGTGAGGTTATATATGTAGAAATTTCATCAGCATAACATCTGTAATTAAACATATTCAGTGCATGTTTTTAACAACTAAAGCATTCTAATTACCAGTGGTAGTCACATTCTCAATCTATCTTTTTAGCCTAACATATGCCCAACAATGACAACCTAAACTAATAGCATCATTATGGCTATTAATGGTAGTCACATTCTCAACCTTTTCCATAGGCTTCGTTTTGACACTTGGAGCAAGGGCATCTGATTTGGAGAACTATCCCATTACATCTAGTTCCTCTTTCAACATAATATTCATTAACATAGGCAATGTCCAAAAAAGCTTCCAAGTGTCTAACATTGGTCCGACTAAGAGCCCCTCAATTATCATTCTTTCTATGCATCCATCCTCTATCTGTCGACATATGAATAAGTACAGCAAAAAAAGAAGTAGTTAGTCATTATAATCATTGTAGAGGTGGTTTAGAGGAGTTTTGAATGACTCTAAAACTCTAAGTGTAAAGGTTTGACTACTTGAAAGTCGAACTATATGTATGAATGAAGTTGGAGGTCTTTTGAACGAGTTGAAAAACCTATGTGTAAAGATTTGACTACTTGAAAGTGAAACCGTAGGTTTAGAGGAGTTTTGGATGACTCTAAAACTCCAAGTGTAAAGGTTTGACTACTTGAAAGTCAAACCATAGGTGTGAATGTAATTGGAGGTCTTTTGGACGAGTTGAAAAGCCTATGTGTAAATGTTTGACTATTTCAAAGTCAAAACATAGGTTTAGAGGAGTTGCAGGTCTTTTGAACGAGGTGAAAAACCTACATGTAAAGGTTTGACTAATTCAAAGTCAAACTGTAGGTGTGAATGAAGTTGGAGATCTTTTGAACAAGTTGAAAAGTGTACATGTAAAGGTGTGACTACTTTAAAGTCAAACCGTAGGTTTAGAGGAGTTCTGGATGACTTTAAAACTTGAAGTGTAATGGTTTGACTACTTGAAAGTCAAACTGTGTGTGTGAATGAAGTTAGAGGTCTTTTGAACGAGTTGAAAAGCATACGTGTAAAAGTTGACTGCTTGAAAGTCAAACCATAGGTGTGAATAAAGTTTTGGATGACTTTAAAATGTAAGTGTAAAGGTTTGACTACTTCAAAGTCAAACCATAGGTGTGAAAGAAGTTGGAAGTATTTTGAATGAGTTGAAAAGCCTACATGTAAAGGTTGACTACTTGAAAGTCAAACCATATGTGTGAATGAAGTTTTGGATGACTTTGGAACTCAAACCATAGGTTTAAATCAAAGAGAGGTGTTTTGGGATAAAATAAATGTGTTCAAAACACAAACCTATTTTTTTTTTAAAATTGACAGCATAACGGTTATAAAATTAATATTTTCAAATACAATTGGACAATTTGGTCTGACATGGTCAGGGGAATTACACTGAGAACATCTTTGAGGAGCCTAGAAATTATTGAATAAGTGACCTAACTCTCCACATCTGTAACACTTCCTCTGATCAAAATTACAGTCACCCTGATGAACTCGGTGATATCTTAGACACTTTCTTTCACTGAAACGTTAGGCAGGACGATTCTCCATCTTTACAAATTTTGGTTTCCTGTAGTTAGTCGAAGACCCTTCCCATTTTCTTTTCTTTACCACTTTCTCCTCCCCCTGTCTGTTCTTGTTCCTTTCCGTCATTTCTACAGCATCCACTGCCAGTGAAAATGTTGAAGGATTCATAACAATCACAAACTCTCGTATTGAAGGCTTTAACCTCATATGTACCTTTCAATCTTTACAAGATTCTGTAGAAATATAATGTTCTGCAAATTGGGGGTGTTTGATAAATTTCTCAATGTACTATCGTACCATTTGATTACCTGTTCTAGCTTCAAGAACTCTTCTTCCAGTTGTCTGACAGCTGCTTTAGGACATAATTGGTCTTTAAATCAATCAACAAACTCTAACATGGACATTGTTTGCAAAATATTAGGTCTTGCTAGTGATTCCACATCCCACCAGTACAAATCATTTGATTTCAACATTGATAAAACAAATCTGACTCTATCTTCATTTGAACACTTACTGGTATTGAACACATATTTTATTTCTTTCAACCAGCACATTGCCTTCACTAGGTCTCTTTCTCCTGAAAATGTTGGGGGTTCACAAGTTAATATCACCCCTTCTAGTGTTTATAGCTTGAATTTGTGGATTTATTTCGACCCTTTCTGTCTTTACTCTGGCCGGTCCCCCTAGAATAGATGTTAGAGTATTTCTTAGCTTACTCATTTCCTCTACTAACATGTCTTGACTAACATACTCAGGTGGTTGTATTGGTTCTTAGTTCATGTTCCCTTGAATTGATTCACCCTGATCTGTATGAATTTCAGACCGACTGTTCCTTCCTCTCACACGATCTCTTCCACGGCCTCTACCCCGAACTCTTCTTCTGCCTCTGCCCGCTGGTAGATTGGTAGGAATATTTTCAAGCAAACGCTTTCTGTCATCCGGGCTAATGAGGGCGATCCTTTCAGACCATCGTGAATGATTGACCATCTTGAAATTTTTTAATAGTAATATTCACATAATCACATTCCAAATATAATAAGGTATCCAAGTACATATATGTACCTGTAAATTCATATATACATTGGCCAGTTGTAATTTGAATTTACCTTACATATCATTCTCTTAACCCATCATATTTATTCCAATGGTTCTACATATGTTAGAGACCCTTAATATGAAAATATTACAGTTTAAATATAGGCATCTTGTTGTATACCTAAATCCCTTAAACTCAGGCTTTGATACCAACTTTGTAACACCCCAAGATCCACATTTGCGTATAACCATGTATTTCAAATATCAAGAAACACAAATTTACAGATTCGGTCCCAAATGTACAAAAGCTACATTATAAAAGTAGCTACCAAAATGTTTTTCACCAATTCCATATACAAAACTTGTATATATAACAAGTATGTCAAAAAGATCACAAATAAGCATGCTCTCCTCCACATCCCATGCAAACATATATGATATCTCACAATTTCCCCTCTCTTATCCTTTGATTGAGCCCAACCTGTAATGCTCATTTTTGAAACACAAAATGAGGGTTAGACCTTAAGGTCTAGTGAGAAATAAGACTTCAGACTTTGGGTAAGCCAAGTCTTAAAAGGAAGACTTCAGACTTCGGGTGAGCTAAGTCTGAAAAGGAAGACTTTAAACTTCGGGTGAGCTAAGTCTGTTAAGGAATACTTCAGACTTCGGGTGAGCTAAGTCTGAAAAAGAAGACTTCATACTTCGGGTGAGCTAATTCTGAAAAAGGAAGACTTCAGAGTTACAAGTCTGAAGAGTCATTCTTCAGAGTTACAAGTCTGAAGAATCAGACTTCGGGTGAGCTAAGTCTGAAAAGGAAGACTTTAAACTTCGGGTGAGCTAAGTCTGTTAAGGAATACTTCAGAC
Source organism: Cynara cardunculus var. scolymus (assembly GCF_001531365.2). Classification (NCBI taxonomy): domain Eukaryota; kingdom Viridiplantae; phylum Streptophyta; class Magnoliopsida; order Asterales; family Asteraceae; genus Cynara; species Cynara cardunculus. The sequence continues at coordinate 9,441,852 of NC_037541.1, forward strand.
TTCGGGTGAGCTAAGTCTGAAAAAGAAGACTTCATACTTCGGGTGAGCTAATTCTGAAAAAGGAAGACTTCAGAGTTACAAGTCTGAAGAGTCATTCTTCAGAGTTATAAGTGTAAAGAGTCATTCTTCAGAGTTATATTTCACAATTGTACTTCAAAGTTGCACTTCAGAGTTATAAGTCTGAAGAGTCAATCTTCAGAGTTATACTTCAGAGTTGCACTTCATGGGCAAAACATGCATCATACAAAGCAAGACCAACTAGAGCTCCTCTAGTCTTACCAACCAGAGCTCCTCTAGTCTTACCAACCAGAGCAAGGTCAACAAAAACAAGGCCAAATAGAAGCAAGGGCCATCCAGAGGCTCTCTGGTCTTATTAACCAGAGCCCTTCTGGCCCACCAGAGCCTTAGAGTCAAGAATACTTAAAGATATTGAGTTTCAATTACAACCAGAGACTCTCTTGTTAAATATGAAGATCAACCAGAGCCCCTCTGGTTCCTTTACCATAGATTGGAATATTTTTTTTCAAGGTTTAAATGATCATCTAGATGTAAAGCCAGCTAGAGGTCAGGCCAACTAGAGCCCCTCTGGTTCTAAAACAATTTCCACTTCATCATAATAACGTCTTATTGCATCAATGGATGCAACAACCCAAATCCTCGCATCACATAGATGCGATAACTCAAGGTTATCGTATCACAAGGATGCGATAACAAAAACATATGATCAAAACCTAGATTTCACAATTTCATGATTATGCCACCCTTATCCTGGTATACACATCTCCTTGATATGTCACTCTTATGCCATTATACACCTCTCATTGATATGTCACCCTTATCCAAGTATACACATCTCCTTGATATGCCACCCTTATTTCCACATAAGATATAATCATAACAAAATTCCACCATTTTTACCAATACTGCATTAAAAAAGTTTTATAACAGAAACTCATATAAAAAACCATATAGTTCTATACCCAGACTCACCATCATGCTAAAAATAGCATCCATAAACAATTTTATCATCATCCCCATATAAGAACCATATGGTTCAAATTTCAAATACCAAATAAGAAAAGTTAATAAATTGAACTCACCTTGATTCACAAAGAAGCAGATAACAGCAACAAAAAATCATGAAGAAATCACAAAAAATCAGCTTCTACTTCTTCGTCCTTTTTGGTTCTGTTTTTCTCTCAAACTCAAGAACACACACAGAAGCTCTTTCTTTCTTTTTCTCCACCAAAATCAATGAGATAAGATAATTATCTTACCAATACTTTACTTTAAACCATAAGAGGAGATGGAGGTTTTTAAAATAATTAATCACACTCGCCCATGAGATAAAACAAATATCTCATATATGATAATATTTAGGCAGTGGAAATTAATTTAAGCACATACAAATAAAACTCTTCCACTTATCATCACCTTTCAAAAATCACCTCGAACTTTTATATCCGAATACCTGTTTATCACATAAAGTTTGAGAGGGAAAGGCCAGAAACCATTTTCGTCGCTGATCAGCGAAAGATTAGCAARGGATAGGCCAAGAACCCATTCCCTTGCAAATCTCAACGATAGATTCACGACGGAATAGGTTTTTGGCCTATCCCTCACAAAGCCCTTGCTGATTAGCGACGAAATATTCCGTTGCTAATACTCTGTTTTCTGGTAGTGATAAAGTTAAAGTTTACAACTTCTTACTGCATACATACAACTTCTTAAAAGCTCCACTTTTGAACTCCATAAAAGAAATGATAAAATGCTCAAATACAAGATAGGTGGTGAACTCTACTAATACTTCAGAATGCTGCATAATAATGGTAATTAACTGAAGACTTTCTCTCCCTCTCTAAACCACACAAAATCATAAACTAAAACTAAATATCCATGAACACAACTTAACATATTGCATATATCTTATCATGCAATATTAACATACATAAACATGATAAACAAAGAACATAAATATACCTTAACATGAAAACAATGAACATTAGCATACCTTAACATGAAAAACAATGAAAATTAACATACTTTAACATAAATCAACTTATATTAACATATCTTACATTAAAAATGTTAACATACGATAATTTAATCCATCTTTATAATCCTAGATATGGAGAATCGAAAAACAAAACTTCCATTACTTTACAAAACAATGTACGACCGATGCCTTTAGATCAAAAGGTACGTGATCTTGATCGATGGACGTGAGGTGTTCCTAGAGTCTCCAATAAAATTTTGAGTTCCGGCCGGAACCCAACCCTATATAAAAAGGTTGAGAATGTAGAAATGAATGGCAAACCTGAAAAAATCCATTTTTAATGATGCATATGTAAACCTAGGTTCACTTACCTAAACAAATTATTCATGTATAAAGATGTATATGTTAACCAGTCTTCCTTTTACCAATGATTCACATATGAATTATTTGTTTGTACGTGCTAAACTTTTTGTCTTTCATATTTGAACCTTCTCATGTGTGTGTATACATAGGGAAATGATACAGAGAAAACCCTCAAAGAAAAGAACCAAAGAACTCATCAAAAGCATTGATTGAGATAATCCAATAGATATGGATAAAAAGGTGGTTACAATCACCTTCTTTACAAAATAATAATATATCACCCTTTTTTTAATTGCCACTACAATAAAATTGAGTTTATAGGACGTTGTTAGTTTCAATGTGTCCCATTATAATGCTTGATAGGACTCAATTTATACGACCAAAAAATAATGGGTCCTATCTAATAGCGTTATAATAAGTTTATAAGACGCTATTGAGCGTCTTAACAAGTTTTATAGGATACTTTTAATACAAAGGTCCAAGTAGCTATTTTATAGGACACTATTTGAATAAGTGTCTTATAAAAACAAATGTCTAATAAAAAGATGGGTTTGGTTTTCAACAACTACATATCATGTTGTTTCTCTCCATCGTCTCTCTCATCCTCTGCAAACCATGTCGTTTCTTCCAAGTAACCATCGATTTCACCCCCAAGCCGAATTCTGGTTTATCAGATCTGAATTTCAGGGACAGTTTGGTTTAATGTTTTTTATTTGGTTTAAGATTTTTGATAGAATGAAGTAACATGAAGTTACGTTTGAGTTGATTTTATTTTATTATCTAGGATTTGTTCTTTATCTTTTTGTTTGCTATAGAAATCAATAAGTCAACTTTCTAATAGATTTGGGGTTTTTTGTTTCCCAAAGTTGTGTTCGATTTCATGGGGTAAAATAACATATAGACGAGAATTTTATTTGGTTTAATGAGGTGAAATAACATATGGATGGAAATTGTGTTTGATTTCATGGGTGAAATAGATTATAGATGAAAATTTGTTTGACTTCATGTGGTGAAATAACATACATATAAAAATGACATTGGATTTCATGAGTAAAATAGCATATGAGTCAAAGACCGTGAAACTCCATTAAAATTGGAAATTACAATTTTGTCCTCCCGGCTTAAAACTGGGTAAATAAATCATAACATGTTGGTCCCAAGAGGGTTAATAAGGATTAAAACAGTTTGGAGAGGGGGATGAATACAATCACAACTATTTCACTTTTATATTTATTTTATTGATCATACAGAAGAATCATACATAAGAATTTATAGACTATTGCGGAAGAAGAAGAGTTACTCCTAATCTAAACAATCTTACTTTAGCACTTAGAGAACTTAGAATCTCTGAAGAACAAAGTAAAGAAGGCACAAAGTTTCTTGCATAAATTACACTTAGAGAAAAGATAAACGAAAGGGAAAAGAAGACAACAATGATAGTGAGAAAGAGAGTCTTCTTAGGTAAAGCGGATCACACTGTACCTCAATTCAGATTGAAGCATAGGGGAGTTGACTTGTGCAATTGAGGATAAGAAAAAACTTGATACATAGGATTCTGAATCAACTAAGGAGAGGTCACTAAGGACTTCTTAAGATGTTGCTGATCACTTGAGTAAAGCTTCACATTTCTTCAAATAGAGTGTTATCACTGAATGCCACTTCAGAAGATCAACATATTTATCTTTATCTTCAGCTACTTCTTTGACATTGCTGAAATTTCTTTGATGTATATCTTGTCTTCGGAGAAAACTTAAGTGGTAAAACATAATTAAATGCTTAGCCAACACTGAATAAACTAAGTCGCTGGTGTACCTTCATAAGAACTTAACATAGAAAATTTAACACTAAGTATATAAGCTCATAATCAAATCACTGCAGAGAGGGGTTAGGATCAACATAACTATTAGATATAAATCTAATTATGATTCAAAATGGTTCTCACGGTTCTCAACCTTTGTATGATTCTTATTTGATTTAACCATATACATATATATAATATATTTTATATATATACATACACACACACACACACACACACACATATATATATATATATATATATATGAAAGTTCAGTTGTGAACATGTTTTCCTTGCAAACTAAGGACAAGCGAGAGCACGACACGTGCCTCGATTCATCATGAATAGTGGACGTGAAATTTTTTATAATTTTCTTGTGAATGTTAAACCATTCAAATGAATATCCCATGAATGTTGGGGACACATGACACAATCTTGTTTGTCCCCTGGTTGACAAAGAAAGTCATATTCGCAACAGAACACGCCCCTAGATATATACATATGTATAAATATATGGTCCCATTTTTTTTGTTAACAATACTATTAGTATTAACTTTATGAACCAATCTCGACCATTAATCTGTTGAATCAATGGATGAAATAGAATGATGGCAACTTTGTAACTAAACTGAAAGTGAGGCATGTGAAAGGGTTTGTATCAAACGTCAACACTACTGGACAAGGGTACTCTGGTAAAACCAATCCAAACAAAAAAGAAACTATCGAGTTCCTTGGAGTACCACTAACTTTGTTTAATAACCGCATCACCCCTAATTTTATTGGCACAATTTTGCGGTATGGGCATGATCTTGATACCGATCATCTTTTGCAATCGAAAAAAGTGGAAGATTTTTTTAGTTCTGAACATATTTGTGCGTCGACAACTTTTACAACATTAATACCAAGTGTTTGGAAAAACATGTTCACTCATAAACATGAAAATAGATTCACATATGAAAAATAAGCTCCTTACAATAAGGGTTTAGAAAAAACATATTCACTTATGAACATGAAAATTAAAGGCCAGTTACCATATTCACTTATGAAGAAGAAGATGATGACATTTTAAAAGAAGAAAAAGTAACATCATCAACTCCATTGTTGAATATGAATATGAAACATGCAAACCAATAATTAAAAAAAAGTATATCCCAAGAAATTATCAAAACAATAACCTCTATATTTATATTTTTATAATTAAAAACAATTCTAATGTAACTGATTAATTTAAAAAAGGTTAAATTACAACTTTACCCTTACTGCTCATAACAATCGTATCGTTGAAATCACTAAGAATAAATAGATTTGATTGGCTAATAAATGTTAACAAAGTTAACACTAATATTTTCGTTAAGAAAAAAATTAACCCTCCATATATATTACAAAAAGTTATATCAAGAGATAATAATAAAATAAAAAATAAAACCAAGTCAAACTTTTACAAAACAATTTAAATTTAAAAAAAACTAATATTTTAAGCGTCTTAATATACTGTTTTATAAGACTTAATATTTAGAACCAAAAAAATTAAAATGTCATTTATAAAAGCGTTATAATAAGTTTATAAGACGCTTCTAGACGTCTTAACAAGCTTTTTACGACACTTTTAATATAAAACGTCTAATTAGCAATTTAATAGGACACTATTTGAAAAAAAGTCATATAAAAATAAGTGTCTTATAAAGAGATGGATTTATAAGATACTTTCTCAAAAGTATCCTATAAAATTTGTTAATATGACACCTTGTATTAAAAGTGTTCTGTAAAACTTGTGAAGACGTCCAAAAGCATACTATCAACTTATTACAACTCTTTTAGATAGGACACTTTATATTTTGGTCCTAAAAATCAAGTCTTATAATGTAACACCCTAAGATCACATTTGCATATAAACATATATTTCTATATATTAAGAAATACAACTTTATACATTCGGTCCCCAAATGTATACAAAAGCTACATAACAAAAGTAGCTACCAAATTTTTACACAAAATCCCTATATAAAACTTATATACACACCAAGAACTCAATTACAAAAGATAACACATTATCCCAACATCCAATGCAAGCATTTATAAATTATTCACAATTTTCTCTTCCTCTCAACATCTGGTTGTGTCCGACCTGTAATATATTTTGAAATACAAATGAGTGTTAGACCTTGAGGTCTAGTGAGAAATCATTTTGTTTGCTATTACAGAGTGAAAATCACCAAAATACTTTTATAAACTCATATTTGTGTAAATAACAAAAAACAATATTTTAAACGAACAACCTCTTTTGCCATATCTATGAAGAAGAGACAACACCAAATTATCGCATCAATTAACCAAAGGACCCATTTATCACATTAAACAAGAACTCATCGCATAAATATAAAATCATAAATTCATCGCATCACATGGGTGAGACAACCTCATTTCCTCACAACACACTAGTCCGAAAACCCCATCGCATTGCATCACACTTGATGCGATAAACCCAACTCATCGCATCACATTGGTGCGATAAGTTAACTTCTCGCGTCACAAGGATGCAACAAACATACTCCTCACATCATAAGGACGCGATAAAAACCATTCATCGCATCAATATGATGTGATAACTCAAGTCATCGCATCACACAGATGTGACAACTCAAAGTCGTCGTATCTTAAGGATGCAATAAAAGTTAACATCTTGATAAAAAAAACCCAATTTTACATTATGTTGATTATGCCACCTTTATTCAGGTATATACCTTTTTATTTATATGTTACTTTTATCCCAAAATACACCTCTCCTGATAATGTCACCCTTATCCCAAAAATAAACCTCTCCGGATTATGCCACCCTTATTCTAATCATTTGATATAATCATATCAAAATACCAAATTTTGCTAAACGTAGCATAAAAACAATTTTTATAACTTTCCACTTAAAGAACCCTAAGGTTCCAATTCAACACAATAAGATGAAAGTTTATAAAATAACTCACCTTATAATCAAAAGTGATGAAAATATGAGAATGAACAGCAACAAGTAACCAGAACAAGAATCACATAAAACTGCTCCTTTCTTTTCTCCTTTTTCGGTTCTCTTTTTCTCGACTAAAAAACACCCATAAATTACCAACTTTTCTTACTCTTATTTTTAGTCATCCCAATGAGATAAAAACATCTCTTCTAATATGCTTTTAAAATATAAGGCGGTGGAGCTTTTAAAAGGATTTAAGCACATATCAAAATAACTTTCTTAACTTACCACCAATATTCAAAAACAACTTCGAACTTTATAACCGCTTAACCGGTTATCAAATTATACCCCCCTCAAAAGAATTCCGTCCAGGAATTCATTCATTAAATAACTGAGAATATTTAGATTTCATCTCCGACTTCAATTCCCATGTAGCTTCTTGACCTTATGAAAACACCACTGTATTTTCACAAGACTAATTTCTTTATTTCTCAATACCTTTGTCTTCTGGTTAATGACGACCTCAGGGTTTCCACGAAATTCAACTTATTATCAATCTACACTTAGGTAGTGGTACGGCCATATTCGGATAAGCCAAACACTTTCACAAGTTTGAACTATGGAAAGTGTTGTGAATAGCATTGAGTTCTTCAAGCAACTCTAACTGATTTGCTATGGAACCAACCTTTTTACAGATTCTGAATGGCCCAATATACCTCAGACTGAGCTTATCTCTTTTCTCAATTCTTACAATACCCTTCCACATAGAAACCTTCAGCATCACTAAATCTCCTATCATAAATTCAATCAGTTTCGGTGTCTATCGGTGTAACTTTTTTGTCGGTCCTGAGATGTTTCAATTCCTTCTCGGATTTGATCTATATTTTTAGTAGTTATTTGAAAAATCTCTGGACCAACCAACTTTTTCTCTCTCACTTCATTCCAACACAACGAGGTTCTGCATTTTCTGCCATACAAAACCTCATACCGCTTGAATGTTGGAATGGTAACTGTTGGTGTATGCAAATTTGATCAAAGGTAGATGATTTGTCCAAGATCTCCGATAGTCAATAATACAAGCTCTCAACATGTCTTCGAGGATCTGAATTGTTCTTTCACTCTCCCATCTGTCTAAGGGTGATACATCATACTCAACCTGATCTGAGATCCCATAGCTCTTTGAAAGCTCTCCCAAAACTTTGAGGTAAATCTGTTGTCCCTATATGAGATAATTGACAAAGGAACACCATGACGAGTCATTTTTTCTTTAGTATAAATCTTCGCATGCCTTTCTAAAGGATAATTCTCCTTATTTGGTAGAAAGTGCACATATTTCGTTAAACGATCTACAGTAACCCATATGGCATCATACCCCTTTGGAGTTCGTGGTAACTTCACGATGAAATTCATCGTGATATGATCTCATTTCCACATAGAAATTTTCAAATACTGTAAATTCTCATATGGTCGTTGATATTCATTCTTTACTTGTAGACATGTTAAACATCGTTTCACATAATTTGCAATATCCTTCTTCAATCGTGGCCACCAATAGAATGGTTTTAAATCTTTGTACATCTTATTGGTATCTGGATGAATCAAGTATCGCGACCTATGACTTTCATCAAGAATTAGTTCACGGTTATTCCCGAAACGTGGTGCCCAAATTCTATCTTGGAAGCATAGAATCCCTTCATCATTCTTTGTCAAGGTTGATATTATTCCACCAACTCTATCCATTTTGAATTCTTCTTCTTTAACAGCTTCACTTTGACATATCAAAATTTCATTAAGAATGTCGGGAATTAAATTTGTTCTCAACGCAATATCTTTAACCGTTCCAAGGTGATAAAGAATTTCGCAATCATAATCGTTTACTAGTTTGATCTATCGTCTTTTCCACATATTCAATTCCTTCTGGTTATATAAATGTTAAAGACTCTTATCATCAGTATAAATCTAACATTTCGTCCCCAATAAATAATGTCTCCAAATCTTCAATGCAAAAACGACGGTTGCAAGCTCCATATCGTGCGTAGGGTACTGTTTCTTATGATCTTTTAACTGTCTAAAAGTGTATGCAATAACTTTCCCCGTCTGCATCAATACACATCCTAGACCCAGTTTTGAAGCATCAATGTACACCACAAAATCTTTTGACCCATCTGGTAGCGACAATATCGGAGCACTGCATAAATGATCTTTTAATAGTTGGAAGGCTTTAAACTGATCATCTCTGTTATATCCCAGATCTGACAGTAGAACGATTTACACTAGAAGTTTGTAAGAGAAAGTAAACAAGAAGATTAAACAGAGAAATAGCGGCTGCTTTTCCTTTATTGAAAGTAGAGATTACAAACTCTCAAGAAACCCTAATCGACTCTCATATGATTTTGAATCTATGTATTACAATGAAGTTTTTCTATCTGCTCTCGTACCTATTTTTCTATCTCTAACACTCTATTTATAGGCAGTAACCTACCAAACCTGGATAAGATTAATGCTATCCAGAACAGGAATAGCCTTATCCAGAAAAAGGAAACTGAAGGTAGTCATCTAAGAGATAACAGAGGACGGCACAGCCAGAGAGTCTCTTGTCAAATAGAACGGAGGCTCTGTTACCATCACCAGAGGCTCTGTGAGCATTCACAGAAGCTCTGGTCTTCACAGAGGGGCTCTGGTCCAAGGGACTTGGAGTCCAAGAACTCTGMTCCGCATAGAATCTCACAGAGGCTCTGGTCTTCACATAAGCTCTGTAGTCTCTGAAAGAAGCTCTGGTTATCCGGGACTCTTTAGCACAGAGGCTGRTCTTCTAGACTTTAGACGTTTTGGCGCAGAAACTTCTTCAGTTCATCTTCTAGGCCCCGATTGCTTAATAAAACTTTTTCAAAGCTATCATTAGCTTCAGAATGAAGCTAACAATCTCCCCGTTCATACTTAACACTCTTCCTTGTCAACTTAGTCAAAGGTGAAACAATACATGAAAAGTCTTAAATAAATTTCTGATAGTACCCCGCCAGACCCAAAAAACTATGAATCTCGATAGGGGCTCTTTGTACTTCCCATCTCTCAATAACCTCAATCTTTGCAGGATCCACTTTTACCCATGATTTAGAAACAATATGATCCAGAAATTGGACTTATTTAAAACCAAAATTTACACTTGGACAACTTTGTGTACAATTTCTCCTTTTCTAAAAGTTCGAGTATTAGACAAAGATGTTCTTCATGCTCAGCTTTTGATCAGGAGTATATAGAATATCATCGATAAATACATTAACAAATTTATCAAGATATTCATTACATGCCCTATTTATCAAATCCATGAATGCTGCTGGAGCATTTGTTAGATCGAACAACATGACTAGAAACTCATGATGTCCGTATCTTGTTTGGAATACATTTTTGGCAATATCTTCATCTCTGACTTTCAACTAATGATACCCTGACCGCAAATCGATATTGGAGAAGTAACTTGCTCCAACTAGTTGATCAAACAAAATATCGATTCATGGCAAAGAATATTTATTCTTTATCGTTAATCAATACACATTCTCATCATCCCGTCTTTCTTTTTAACAAGCAACACGGGAGCACACGAAGGAGATGTACTCGGTCTGATGAAACCTTTATTAAGAAATTCTTTCAGTTGGGTCATTAGCTCTTTTAATTCAGACGGTGCCAAATGGTATGGAGCTCTGGCCACTGATGATGTTCTAGACATTAGATCAATTTTAAATTCCACGGATCGATCAGGTGGTAAACTAGTAAATCATGAGGATATTCACAGACGACCGGAATAAATTCGTGTTTACCTTTTTCTTTCTTTGAATCAATCACATAGTCCAAAAAACTTTGACATCCCATCTGAACACACTTTCGGGCTTTTAAAACAGATATCAGGCTGATGTGATGATCCTGCCGATCACTATAAATCAAAATTGGCCTTTTCCCCAGTAGATCAATGTTTATTATCTTTTTATTACACACAATGCTGGCTTGATTCTCTGCTAACCAATCCATACCCACCACAACATCGAATTCCCTTATCGGCATCGGGAATAAACTAATCGGTAACCCAAATCTCTCAATCTCAATTTGGCAATTATTAAAAACATGGATAACAAATACTTGACTATTATTAGCAGTATCAACTACTAAGGCATAGTTAAGGGCCACAGAGTTCATGTATAAACACCTAACAAATAACCGCAATACAAATGAATAATTGGCACCATAATCAAATAACACCTTTGTATATACAAAGTTTATAAGAAAGGTACATGTTACCATATCGAGGATTTCCTCTGACTCTCCCTTTGACATCTGAAAAGACCGTCCCCTCGTCCTATCAGATTCACCTCTCCTGATGTTGACTCCCTCATGCATACTTGGAGTATTTCCATCCAGACTCAATCTTGGAGTCTTTAACTGGGGACAATCCGGCTTGATATGATCGGGAGAATTACAATAAAAACAACGTTGGGGCATCCGACAATTTCTAGACAAGTGCCCCGGTTCCCCACATCTCTAACACTTTCTTTGTTCAAAATTACAATCACCTTGGTGGACACGGTGACATCTCTGGCATATCGTTGAATTGAACAATTTTCTGTTTTTACAAATTTTGGTCTTCTATACTCAGCTGAAGACCCTTCCCATTTTCGCTTCTCAACTACTTTTTCTTCCCCCTTCCGGTTCTTGTTTCTTTCAGTTGTTTCCACTGCGTCTACTGCCAGTGGGAAAGTTGAGGGGTTCATTGCAATCATAAATCCTCGTATTGAAAGATTTAATCCCATGATATACCTCTCGACTTTATGAGATTCTGATGAAATGTTGTTCGGCAAAGCGGGAGTGTTTATTGAATTTCTCAGTGTAATCTCTTACTGTTTGGTTGCCATGTTCTAATTTTAAAATTCCTCTTCTAGTTGTCTTGCTGTTGCTTTCGAACAGAATTGTTCTTTAAATCGATCAACAAATTCCATCCAGGACATAGTTTGCAAAATATTTGGTTTTACCAAAGATTCGACATCCCACCAATATAAATCATTTGATTTAAGCATTGACATAAGAAATCTGACTCTATCTTTGTAAGAACACTTATACTGAATACTGATTCTATCTCCTTCATCCAGCACATCACTTTCACAGAATCTCTTTCTACGGAGAATGTTGGGGGGTTTACATGTTAAAAACATCTTGATGTCAACCCTTTTGGTATTTATAGATTGAACTTGTGGGTTAATCTCAACTCGTTCTGTTTCTACCCTGGCAGGTACTCCCAAAATAGAAGTCAATGTATTTCTCAATTTACTCATTTCTTCAACTAACGTATCTCGAATAACATACTCAGGATGTTGAATTGGTTATACATTGATGTTTTTCTGAATTGATTCACCTTGATCTGAATAGAATTCAGGATGACTACTTCTGCCTCATCTGCGTCCCCTTCCTCAGCCCTTGTTCCGACCTCTCCCTCTACTTCGACGTATTGGTAGATTTTTGGGAACATTCTCAGGTGAAACTTCTCTCTCGTCTGGGCTGATGATTGCGATCCTTTCAGACCTTCTAGAGTGATTTGCCATCTGAAAATTTACACAATTTAATATTCACATAATCACATTCTCCAAATACAATAAAGTATCCAAGAACAAATATGACCTGTAAACCCATGATTACATTGGCTAGTTATAATTTAAATTTACCTTACATATCGTTCTCTTAACCAATCATATTATTCTAAAGGTTCTACATATGTCAGGGACCCTTAATATGTAAATAATACAATTTAAGTCTATGCATCATACTGGATATCTAAATCCCTTAAGTTGAGGCTCTGATACCAAACTTGCAACACTCCAAGATCACATTTGCATATAAATATATATTTCCATATATTAAGAAATACAACTTTACACATTCGTTCTCAAATGAATACAAAAGCTACATAACAAAACTAGCCACCAAATTTTTACACAAAATCCCTATACAAAACTTGTATACACAACAAGAACTCAATTACAAAAGATAACACATTATCCGAACATCCCATGCAAGCATTTATAAATCCTTCAAAATTTTCCCTTACCCTTAACATCTGGTTGTGCCTAACCTGTAATGCACATTTTGAAATACAAATAAGGGTTAGATCTTGAGCTCTAGTGAGAATTCCTTTTGTTTGTTATTACAGGGTGAAAATCACCAAAATACTTTTATAAATCCATATTTGTGTAAATAACAAAAAAAAACATTTTTAACGAACAACCTCTTTTGTCATATCTATAAGATGAGACAACACCAAATTACCGCATCATTTAACCAAAGGACCCATTTATCGCATTAAACAACAACTCATCACATCATAAAGATAAAATCATAAATTCCATGCATCACATGGGTGAGACAACCCCATTTCCTCGCCACACAATGGTGCGAAAACCTCATCTCATTGCATCACACTTGATGCGATAAACCCAACTTGTCGCATCACACTGATGCATATAAGTCACCTTCTCACATCACAGGGATGGACAAACATACTCCTTGCATCACAAGGATGCAATAAAAACCATTCATCGCATCCGCATCACATAGATGAAACAACTCAAAGTCATCGCATTATAAGGATGTGATAACAGTTAACATCTTGATCAAAAAACCCAGTTTTACATTATGTTGATTATGCCACCCTTATCCTCGTATACACCTCTCTTTGATATGCCACTCTTATACCAAAATACGTTTCTCCTGATTATGTCACCTTTATTCCAAAAATACACCTCTCCGGATAATGCCACCAGTTGGCCCAGATCTGACAGTAGAACAAGGTAAAGGAAATGAAAATGAGAGATTTGCAGAAGAAGATGTATAGAAATTGGCCGTTGCTTTCTTTATTGAATACGAACTCTCTCAAAAACCCTAATTGACTCTCATATGAGAATTTGTTTGTATCTGTGTATTACAAAGTGTATCGTCATCATTTCTATTCTATGCTTATATCACCTCTTATATAGGCGATATTCACATGGTAACTAAATCCTATAAATATGGAAATAATCATTAACGTAAATAGAGTTAGCACCATCCTTCTTGATTCAGACTGCATTCACTTAGCTTCTCTGAGTATAGATGTCCATAACATGGACCAACTAGAGGAGTGCTCATACAGAGGAGCAGATCATACAAAGGAGCTATGTATCTATGGAAGACCCAAGGCTCTGCATGTACTATGCACAGGCTCTGTGTCTGTGTTTTATTTCCGGTAACTTGGCGTTTAGGCGTAGGAGCATGACTCTGGTCTTCTTGTCCCTTATATCTGAGTACTCGTGCTCTAAGCCCGAGTGCGCGAGCTCTATGTTCGAGAACACTTGTTCTGTATCCGAGTGTGCAAGCTCTGTGTTCGAGAGCGCTTGCTTTGTATCCGAGTGCGAAAGCTCTGTGTACGAGTACCCGAGCTCTGGTCTCCCAGAGAGCCTCTTAGTCGTCTAGAGAGCCTCTGTGTGCTCTTCCAGACTTAGTCATTTTAGTTCAACAGATCTCTGAATCTTCCATCCTTAGCTGGATTGCTTAATAAAAATTTTAAAGTAATTAGGATCAATTTTGGTCCTAACAATCTCCCCCCAAAGTTTAATAAAACAAGCATCTTCATGAAGCCTTCAAGTCTCCCCCTTGCTTTCTCTAAGAAAGTTTTAGTGTGCTTGGTGTGGATGGAATCTTCAAGCTCCCCCTGAATGTAGCTCTGATACCACTTGGCCCAGATCTGACGGTAGAACAAGGTAAAGTAAATGAAAATGAGAGATTTGTAGAAGAACATGGATAGAAATTAGCCGCCGTTTTCTTTATTGAATATAAACTCTCTCAAAAACCCTAATCGACTCTCATATGAGGATTTGTGTGTCTCTATGTAATAGAAAGTGTATCGTCGTCACTTCTATTTTATGCCTATATCACCTCTTATATAGGCGATATTTACATGGTAACTGAATCCTATAAATATGGAAATAATCATTAACGTAAATAGAATCAACACCATCCTTCTTGATTCAGTCTGCATTCCCTTAGCTGCTCTGAGTATAGTTATCAGAGCATGGACCAACCGAGAAGTAGCTCATACCGAGGAATAGATCATACAGAGGAGCTCTGTATCTATGGAAGACCTAGAGGCTCTACATGTACTATGTAGAGGCTCTACATGTACTATGTAGAGGCTCTGTATCTGCGCTCTGTATCCGGGAACTTGGAGTTTAAGCTCATGCGCATGACTCTGGTCTTCTTATCCTATGTATCTGAGTCATCATGCTCTAAACCTGAGTGTGTGAGCTCTGTGTTTGAGAGCGCTTTCTCTGTATCCGAGTGCGTGAGCTTTGTGTCCGAGTACCCGAGCTCTGGTCGCCCAGAGAGCCTCTTAGTCGTCCAGAGAGCCTCTGTGTGCTCTTGCAAACTTAGTTATTTTAGCTCAGCAGATCTTTGAATCTTCCATCCTTAGCCTGGATTGCTTAATAATTTTTTTTAGAGTAATTAGGATCAATTTTGGTCCTAACACCACCCTTATTCCAATTATTTGATATAATCATATCAAAATACCAAATTTTGCTAAACATAGCATGAAAACAGTTTTTATAACTTTCCCACGTAAAGAACCCTACGGTTCCAATTCAACATAATAAGATGAAAGTTAGTAAACACTCACCTGATGATCACAAGAGATGAAGATATGAAGACGAACAATAACAAATAACCAGAACAAGAATCACAGGAAAACTGCTTCTTTCTTTTCTTCTATTTCGTTACTCTTTTTCCGAGCTCAAAAACACACGGAAGTTACCAACTTTTCTTACTCTTATCTTTAATCATCCCAATTAGCAGGGCCGGCCCTGAGATTTTGGATGCCCATGGCGGAAAGTCAAAAAAATGCCCCTTATACGTATAAATAAAAACCAAAATAAACTATTTGAAGGGTTTTGGAACCTAGTCAATCTAACAAAAGTGTCTACCAATATTATCTCTAGAGAAATTGATGTTAGTTTCCCAAAGAGGCCCCTTTTCAACAAGCAAATCTTTCATTTTAGAATTTAGCATATCCCAAATTCTTGGATCAAATATATTCAAACGAATATCACTAGAAGCATCATCACAAGCACAAACAATTTCATCACTAACATTTTCATTTGCATCAAAAGCATTTGTATCACAAGCATTTGCATCACAAGAATTTGCATCAAAAGCATTTGCATCACAAGCATTCACATCACAAGCATTTGCATCACAAGCATTTGCATTTTTATCATTAGAAGCATTTGGTTGTCTAACAATAAACTTATTTAAAGATCCCTTCAAAGATTGAGTAATTTCTTCTTGCCTTTTCTTCTTTTCCTATTTTGAGCACCCGATGGTTGTATCGAGGCAACATAACTTAAGTAGTTAAATTGTTAAACAAATATACGAGATAAAGAATAGAAAGATAACACCCGGATTTGGTACTTCGTGGTTTGTGTTGTGATTTGTAAAATTGCCAAGAAAGTGGAACTATTAAGCAACCTGGACAAATTGATAATTAAGAAAACATAAGCATCTGTAAAACATAAACAAATGGTTGGTTGTCATTTGTTTCTAAATTCAAAACAGCCCAACAAAGCACAATCAAAGAATGAAAGAATTGACATTCACAGCTTCTAACTTCTAAGCACTAAGCAGACTAACCTAGTTTCATACTTTCATTATTAGGTTTCCCAATCAAACAACTTTAAAATTTTTAAAAATAAAGTAAATAAAATAACCAAATAACTGAATAAATACTAAAATAACCTAAGTTAAAGAATAAAGACTTAAATGTTAAATCCCTAACCTCAATGTCAAGGGCTCAACACTCAACACAAGAATTTTCGATTTCTGTTAAAGAGGCAGAGAGCGATGGGCGAGAGGCCGAGAGCAACCAGCGAGGCGGCAGCGAGGCAGCCGTAGACGTCAGGCCCGGAGACGGCAGACGACCGTCGATAGTCGAGAGAGGCAGAGACCAGAGAGAAAGCATCGAGCGAGAGCGAGAGCGAGGAAGGATTTCGAATTTTCGATTTCTGTTGCGACTTGCGAGACAGCGAGAGCGAGAGACGAGAGCGAGAGACGAGACTTGCGAGAGCGAGCGACGATTAATGGAATGGACATGGACCGGTAAATGGAAATGGAATGGACTAAGGTTAAGAAGGCTAACGTAATTTTTTTTAAGGCCCAAATACAAACTGAACCTAGTATATACATTGGGCTTAAAAAATTTGATGCCCTTAGGATTTTTGATGCCCTGGGCCGTCGCCCCTTTGGCCTAGGCCCAGGGCCGGCCCTGCCAATTAGATAAAAAAATCTCTTCTAATATGATTTTAAAATATAAGGCGGTGGAGCTTTTAAAAGGATTTAAGCACATATAAAAAAACCCCCCTTAACTTACCACCAATAATTAAAAAAAAAACAACCACAAACTTTATAACCGATTAACTGGCTATCACATATAAAGCAGTCTATTAAGATGCTTAGAAATTGGTGACGTTCTATAAATCCAATTTTGTTATAGTGATATATTTAGAAAACTAATGCATAACATGCACATTGTTTTACAAAGTTGGTAGGGGATTAGTAAGACGTCTCTCAAACCATAACATGCCTTTAAAACCATATCTATACTACATTAATAAGCATTTAGACAAAAGTCTTAATTACAAGTCTTAAAGCATAAAGTACTATCAATTTATGCAAGAGATTCAAAAATCTCTTAAGTACAAACTATTATGCATAATGTACAAATGCTTAAAACATACTATTTGTTTGGTCAAAGTTTCAGATTTAAGTAAGTCATATTTACATGAAAAAGATATGTTTGTTCTTCCCAAAGTTGTTTGACACTTTATTTGTTCCTATTTTGAACCCAAATTCAAATTCAAATTCAAATTCAAATTCAAATTCAAATTCAAATTCAAATTCAAATTCAAAGTTTTTCTTTCTCTTGAAGTAAACTGAAATTTGAAGCAACAATATCAGAAAGGGTTTCAGATCATGCATGTACCCCACCCCAACCCTTCAACTTTATATGGGTTTAAAAACTCAACATGTGTGCAATTATTTTTTTAATCGATCTTGCTAATGTTTCAGAATTGTGATTCACCCGCGCTGCATCGCGCGGGTACACCACTAGTTTATAAATACATATGTAAATCATTAATATAATATAAGGGTTTCCGATGATGAGGTGAGTTAAGGTTATAAACATAAGAAGGGATCTATATCCTTGAATGCACATTAGAACGAGAAGGACCGAGATGAAATACATCAGATCAATCTTCATATCAAACACGATTAATTGGTGAGTTTTAGAATAAAATTGATAAGGATCAAAATTCATTCTTAAGCTTCTCATCTTAACTCCTTTTTTCACACGATTTTTCGTATAAACATGAAATCTACTAAAAATCTAAAAAGATCAAACAACATGGGATACTCTTCTGTGGTTAAGCCTGGATAACCTCCATTGCTTTCCCATCCACACATTTACCAACTCCATTATTGTTCTTCCTTTCTTGGAACCGACAAAATTCATTTCAATGTCTTGTGTTCTTATTTTTTTCCCAAAAGAACATTCGATATATATTTGAAAGTTATCAAAGGGTTTTCTTCTTAAAAAATTCGGTACAAGTAATATTACTCAAATTTATTCCATTAGATGCAAATATGTTTGTATAAAATATAAATATTTTGTATAAAAACAAATCAAACGCTAAAGCAAAATAAACATGTTTATTAAGACGTATAATCGTTATAACGAATTCAATAAGTTCTTTAAAATTATAGAATTAATAAACTATAAGATCAACTTGGATAACCTAATATATTATATTTTTATTATTTAGAGGATGTTGGATGATCTGATATGACTAAAAATTATAAATCCTTATATTTTTAGGACATTTCTTGTTGATGAAAAAAAAATATAAGTTTCGTAAAAGAATTTTCAAGATATGTCCGATAAAAATGTTAATAATACAATTTATTTCTGAAGTTATATTTGGTTGTCTAAGTTAATTTGAACAACTATATAAAGATATAATTTGTGAGGTCGTTTAACATTGTCCAAATAATTTATTCTAACAACTTCGTATATGACATCTACGCAATTAAATATTATTAAAACTCAAGTAACTCGTTAAGTACTCTCTTACGACGGTTTGGATATCTTAACATGGCTATTTTGCCGTAGTGAAACTGTTGTACTCAACTACTTGATTTGGTGATTACACAAATATATCCGATAAAATTTTTGAATAATGATATGATCCAAAAAAATTTGAATGATCTGAAAATTCATATTTTAGGATGTGAATGTTTATAAGGATCCAAATTGTCTTATAGGATCCATCTACGTAAAATGATCTGAACTTGGGACCGAGATAAATCTTGTATTTCGGACAAAAATATCATATTTTTATAATATGATTTCAATTGTAAAATTGTTAGTCTTATTCTTGTATTCCTTATTGGTTAAAACAAAATGTCTTCAGCAAAATCGAAAACTAGTTGAATTGAAGTTAGATCTATGCCAAAGTGGAAATGATTGTCATCTAGCTGATGGAAGGCCAGTACCGAATAAGTCACACGGTTTGACAAAACTGTTTGGCAAGCGTATTTGGAGTGCGAACTTAACCAACATGTTTGGCTAACCAACCGGATAAATATTCAGGTCTAATGTTTTAATCGTTATTCTTGATTAATAAAATCATTTCTTTTGATTTGGCTAAGAATTCTATCTTTCTACTCAATGAATTATCCATCGGATCCATAAACTTATTTAACCAAATCAAATTAGACCCATGTGGATCCTATCCTATTTATTCTCAAGAAGATCTGATTTGCTTGTACCATTTTGTTCTCTATCTGATTTCTAAAAAAGTTGACCATTTGATCTCATTATTTGATTATCATCAACAAAGGAACAATGACAACCATCCAATTTCCCAACCGATATGAGCTAATCCCACCAAAAATCAATCATCTGATTGGGTCTTTCATTAGTCCATCCGATTATTTTCCTCAAGGAAACATCATATTAGCTCTGAAACGATCCAATTTTGTATACCAACCCAATTGATACCATCTAATTTGATTCTGAAACACCATTCTATGTCAATCCTAAACCTCATCCAATTATTTGTAAATATTTGATTTAGTTTTCTTCCTTCCAAAGAGATCTAAATCTGATAAATCTCACCATTCATTCTTATTGGTTGTAGAAACCAAGGGTTTATAGCCCGCTTTCAGAGGTAATCATACCTATGTGTCAAAATTAGGAGTGGAGTGAACGGTTTCAAAGAATAAATCGTCCAATCTAACCGTTAATTTCACATAACCCTCTAAAAATAATGATTACCTTTCTTTCCCTCTCTCCTATCTCATTTAATGTGTCTCCTATAATTATAAGCTAAACTCAAACCCTAACACATTTTTTACACTTCCAAACCAACAAAAACCTTCTCAAGGATTATTGTGTTCTCTATTTCTCCCTCAAAAGTTCATCTTCTTCATCTCTGTCAACACTGGCGCTTGAGAAATAAACTGCTACCTTCACTAACATCATTGCTTTTGAAGATGTGAAGTTCTCAACAACCAATTACATTGGTTATTAGGAGGAAAATGTGGATCATCCAGTAAATGACAACATGATCAATTGCTTCTCTTAAAGTCCCATTTCTCATGCTCTTACTACCACACCTACACCATCATGGATGAGCACATTCCTTCTTGGAATATGATGATCTTTGCTTAGATGAAGACCTTACAGATGTTCCTCATATTCTGGAATCCCTCCTCAAGGATTCATCAACCAAAGCTTCAGGAACTATATTTCCAAAACACATCTATAGTGTATGGAATTATTTCTTCACCCATTTGGTAAAACTACATGAGTCCGAAGACTGGAGAATTCGGCCAATCTCCAAGATGTGTAACAAGACTAGCTCATGCATCAATTTTCAAGAAGAATATTAGTTTAGAAAAATACTTCTTTCATGACTTGGTTCGCAAGGTTATGTAGAAGAGCAAGAATATACCTCATCCACCCTTTGTCTAATTCTTGGCTCTTCTCATTGCTGACAAACTGGGAGACAAAGTCCCATCGGATCCAACCGACTCAGAATATCTACTATCGCACTTCCAATTCCATTCAAAAGGAAGTATTGACATCTGACCTAGAGATATCCTCATGTATGAACTCTTTTAATTTCCTCAATCCCCAAATTCGATTTGGTCATCTCTGTCGGATAGGGAAACTACCATGCATTTTCTCAAAGCCAAAAAAGTATCCTTATCCAAAAGAGATCCAAATCGGTTTCTTCTTCCCCATATTCTTCCAAACCAATGGAGAAGTCTAAGAAATTTGATATCTCTCTAAAAACAATATCAGGAACTCAAGAATGCTCTTTGAAGGTTACTTTCCTTTCGCTTTCTTAGGAGACTATGACACCAAACGAGCATTTGGTGTCTATCCAAGACTCATAACTCTTCATACAAAAATGAAGTCTCCATATCTTAAAAGGGATCAAAAGTATTAAAATACCTAAGGATAATCAAAAGTCTAATGATATTGAAACTTTTCATCTTGAGTCAGTGGCATCTGATACCCCAACTAGATCCTTAATATCCTTAAAACATGATATTGTCGCATAAAAAAAGAAGACCATCCAATCCATCACAACATATCTGTTGGTTGCTGGTGTGATAAAAGATCCAACCTAGGTTCGATCTATGATATGCTTAACCCCACACCCTCACACACAACAACAATTTCAAATCCAGTGGCACTATATAATAACCTCTAGTTCTGACTATTGGTAAGGTCAACATATACTTAATGGTCCTTTTGGAAGAAATTCATGGTTCACATGCCTTACCTCCTCAAATTTTAAAAGTTCTTTCATCCGAAATTCTAGTGACATCTAAGGTTGTTTCATATAGTGGCATCTGATTTCAAATATAGGTTTATGAAGTTATTTCATCTTAACCTCAAAATTATTGGTGATGATGGCATCATGGATCCATCAATTAATTATCACTCCATTTGATCTTGTTGGCATTCAAGATCAAACTAAATTTATTTTCGATGATATTGGAACAATGGCTCAATTAGGGTCGATTGTTACAACATCTAATGATATTGGCAAATTGGCTCAATCAACCATGAATAATTATCATTGTCTCTTTCTCTGTCTAGAAGAGTCGTTGCCCTCACTTACCGGGTAAGACTCTCAGTCTTTGCCTCGTTCTTACCGACTAAGATTCTTGATTGTTGTCATATTCATCTGATAAGGTAATGTAACTTGATAAGTGCTTACCCGAGTAAGCAATTGATAAACAGCCTCTTAGTGGAAGTAGTGAATTTGGATTAAGTGTGCAAATGATTTATTGGTGCTAATCTAACGTATTTATAGTAAAATCTTCCGATTAGTTTCACATCGTAAATATGTAAATTTTGGTGCTAATCCGTATTTTCCCCCTCATAATTGGTAATTGCCACTCCTCATAAGCTCTCACAATCATGTCTTTATTCCCACTCTACACCATTAGAACCGATAGGAATTTTTTTTGTTTTCCTCTTCTTTATTCAATCTTCATTGATTCAATCTACAACTAAGTACGTTCCTCTTTTTCTTCATTGATTCATTAACCATTGAATCCCAATACATTTTTGGATTTACATCTGCTAATCAGGTATTACTTTGTATGCAAACTTGGAACCAGAAAGTAGGATTTAGGGGCCGTTTACCAAACGCTTACCCAGGTAAACGCTTACCAAGTCAAATTACCTCATCGGATGAATATGGTACAGACCAAGAATCTTACCCGGTAAGAGCGAGACAAGGACCAAGAGTCTTACCCGGTAAGTGAGAGCGACGACTCTTACAACGATAAGCGCTTACCGTGTAAATTGTTACATGCAATGTCGTTTTGGTGGACTAAAATCTTACCCAATAAGTATATAGTATTGTTAACTTTTACCAGTAAGCACTTGTCGAAAAAATTCAACACTATTATTTACTTAGTAGGTAAGAGTTTAGTCAACAAAAACGGTTTCATATGCAACAACTTACCCGGTATGTGCTGACCATGGTAAGAGTCGTTGCCCTCACTTACCGGGTAAGACTCTCAGTTTTTGCCTCGTTCTTACCAAGTAAGATTCTTGGTTGTTGTCATATTCATCCGATAAGGTAATCTAACTTGATAAGTGCTTACCCGAGTAAGCATTTGATAAACAACCTCTTAGTGGAAGTAGTGAATTTGGATTAAGTGTGCAAATGATTTATTGGTGCTAATCAAATGTATTTATAGAAAAATCTTCCGGTTAGTTTCTCATCGTAAATATGTAAATTTTGGTGCTAATCCAGATTTTCTACAGGATGGATGACATGGGAAGACAATATTGTAACAAATATAATGCAAACACTAAATTAGTCTAATTCACAAAGTCAACCAATTGGATGATCCAAAAACAAAATATTTTTGTTGATCCCAGATCTCTCAATATAACACGAAGATTTATGTTATGAAACCTAAATTTATCGTATGAATGAAGAATAGTAAAGAACAGCTTATAAAATATTCAAGAGAATATGAAGCTTCAAAGGATTTCACTATAATAACTTTAAGAAAAAGGAATAAATTATTTACAAGACATATGATAGCTATTTATACTAGCAATCTAGTCTAAGAGATAACAATCTAGTGAAAAGATATCTATGAGATATTCTAGAAAAATATATCTATCTAAAATTTAGGAGTTATCTCTAACTACCTTGCGTAACCGAATTCCAGTTGTCGACGAGTCATCTCCAGCTGTCTTCTAGGTAGTATGTTCAACCAGGAGTCTTTACATTTCTTATTCACTTGTATATCTCCGATTGAACTCTTGTTGAATCGGCTAGGTGCTAATAACCAGAGGGGTGATGGAGATGCATTGTTCGTCGCACCTATGGACCATTCATCGCATCTCTGGTTCGCCTTGAGCACTTAGGTCTTTTCCATCTCTTCGTCTATCGATCCTCTAGACTTCCATAATTGTACATTTTTCATTACTTTTACAATAAGAATTATGGGGTCTAACAATCTCCCYCTAAGTAATGAAAAATAAACAATAGCTAATCTATGAAACATAAATGAATTGTAATGAACAAAGACTAAGCTAGTAGAAACATCCTTTTACCAAAAGTTTCATTTTCTGAAAATTGGACTGTTTCGTACAATATAGAAGTAAATAAGGATAAAGAAAATTTATATCTCAATCATGTTCTCCATTGTATATTCTCCAGAAGCGCATCATCAGTCCTCTGTAACGGATGACTGTGGAGATCCCATGAATCAACTCATGTCCTTCCTTCTTTGGCACATGCTCTTTGCCCAATCTCTCTCGTATAACCTTCTGAAACCATTCAAGTGTATCTATTGAATACTTGAAGGCCTCAGTTAGTCTGAAGAATTTCTTTTCCTTGTACTCGTTCTTGAAGACCAAGCCAAGTTTTGGTTGAGTTAAGACTGAAGCAGAGCGCGTCTTCTGCAGTCTAGGGTAGTCTTCATTTAATGCCATGCAAGATAGTTTATCGATGCCAAGTTCTAGAGCTATTTGGAAATAATTCTTTGCTCTGAACTTTACAAATGTCCCCATCGCCTCTACTATCGTTCGCTGCGCCATTCTATATCATATCCCATGATCCTGACGCTGAGTTGTGTGACCATATAAGTCCATCAAGTCTCAGGGATTGAGATTGATGAGATCATTGTCATTGAAGACGCAGATCATCCCATGTGCATGTTCCACAGTGTACTCGATGTACTTGATGGCTCTATTCGCGAATGTCCACATCTTGATATCGTGGACCGTTTTGATTCTATCATTTGAGAAGACGACTTATGGCGGTTGTGTCGTCTGTCTCACGAATATGTGTCAGAGCAGGTCCATGGATTCTGGTGATAGGTTAGGAGGATTGAGAACTATTTGCACATCGCGATCATGATAGACGTTTTGATGGATGTTCTCCATCATGACAGGTTCTCTTGGCGGCACTGGTGGACGTCTCATTAGGGTCTCCATCTGTGCTACGACTTTTTTCACTCGATCGAGGATAGAGGTTGCCTAGAGGAGGAGGGAATATTTGCAAGCACTGTTTGGGTAGGTTGGCTAATAGGTGGTTCTGGTTTGCTCATTTGTGGTTCTGGTTGGCTCATTTGTGGTTCTGGTTGGGATGGTGTAGTTTCTTGTTGAGGATTTCTGGGTTCTGGTTGTATAGGAGTGGATTCTGGTTGCTTTGGTGATGGAGGTGGTGTTGGTGATGGGGTAAAAGGTATGGGTGGTACTTGTTAAGTTGAGGATGGTTGATCGGAAGGTGATGAAGAACTCACCAAATTGGTGAGGACTCATTGGCTGGTGGTGATGGGTTGGTAGTGCCTGCAGTTGGATGAGATGAGGAAGCAACAATAATGACAGAGGGAACCTGTACATTCTGTATATTATGTACATCATCAGAGGGCTGAGCCTCTGGTTCCCTCGCCTTTGTTTCAGCCGTTGTTTGGGAGGTTGGTTCTTAGACTGGTGGAGGTGGTGGTGCTGCTGTTTCCATTGGGGCAATGGACGGATTCTCCCCCTCATGAGGACCTAGACCATGATCATCTTGGTCTGAGTCGTCATGTATTGGCCGTTTGAGAGTCCGACTTGTGGAGCATGAGGCACGACTCCTCTTCTTCTTCAGCCATAGCGATTCAACATATTTCTTGACAATTTCTCTCCTTCGCGCTTTTTTCATCGTTTGGAGGAGATAGTTGGTTCGCTCTTGCTGTTGAGCAAAAATCCTCTTGAGGGTGTTTGTGGGCTCGACGGCTCTGGAAGCAAACTTGGCACTGATCTCGTTGAAGTTCGAGACCAATGCCATGGTGAGAGAGCGTAGATCGGTGCGAGTGACCACGTCTTGAGGGTGGAGGTGGAGGTGGAGGTGGTGGGTGGGATGGTGATGGAGGATATGAGGTTCGTACCTCTGCAACAAATGAAGTAAAGGCTTCATTAGGGTGGGTGCTGTAAAGGGAGGGGGGCTGTTTGTGGTATACTGGATATTATGGTGGTGGGTAGAGAGGCGATGGAATTGGCGATGGTTGAGACTTGGGTGGAAAGGGTGGCGATGGATGCATCGGTGGCAGTTATTTGGGCTGAGAGGGCAGCACGGGATGCGTCAATGGATTCATGTCTAGTGACCATCATATTATGGTGATGGTTATGTTGCTGGACCACCAGACGCTGGAAAGACTGGATTCTTGTGGTATTATCCCTCGATTGAGCCTCGACGAATGCGATGGATTGCTAAATGGATGTAAGGTCATGGGTTGGGGTGGATTCAGCAATCCTCGCTATGCTGAGTTTAAGGTCATCCAAGGACCCCTGAATAGAGTCAGCAAAAGCCTGGAACTCGGCCTCGGTGACCAACTCAGCATTGAGGGTAACCCCTACAACAATGGATGTTGTAGGTTGAGCCTGTATTCCTGAGGCACCTCCATCGATGCCTTGGGGAAAGGGAGGCAAGGGAGGACTTCCATCTCGTTCTTGATAGTCCTCTAGTGAGGAACTATCTCAAGATGTTGCGATAGGTACTTCAACCTCATCAGATTCAGTCCGGTGAAGAGAAGTACATGTGTTTCCCCGTCGATAGACTAAGTATCGAGGGGGTGCGTGCATGAATGGGCGATCGCTCTGAACGATCGATGAGAATTTCAAAGTCAAAAGCAACGAACATTTCTGTATGTGTGGGTAGCGTCAGGCCCTGAGGAGAAGGGGCCCTTATTTCTTCATCACCCCTCTGTTGGGAGAGAGGCGATGGATGATGGGGGTTCCTCGGTTATATCATCTCTAGAGACCCGAAGAGTGGTCTCTGGAGGGCTGGCTTGGGTTGGGATCGGACTGGGCGTCCTTGTTCAATATCCCTTTGGCCTTGGATGCCAGGGATAGTAGATGTGGTAGCTCGGGGAGTTGGTTGGTGAGATGGAGCATTGGTGTTCATAGGGCCGGGGGAGGTAGGAGGACTGTCATCATTATCAGATTCATCATCTGATGAAGTCCTCCCACCTTGAGATCCCTCGCTTGTGTCTGGGGTGGGCTCTATATGCTCAGGGGTAGCTGGTCGCGGTTGTTGGACTAGCATAGAGTGTTCATAGGTCCTACGGGTGGCGGAGGTATCTGGAATGACACTTAGCATGGCCCTTGACAAAGGCCTCTTCGCAGGATATCCATCTTTAAAGATGGTGGGGCGATGACCATTCATAACAAATTGAGAGGTGAATGGTGCATCGCATGGCAAGTTGTGCGCTTTCGTCGCATCTTTGATGAAAAGGGTGAGGAAAGAGCACAGATGTGACTGGCTTCCCTACGACCATCAACTTATTCTTCTTTACCACGGTAGCGTGGATTTCGTTGTAGATCAGAAGGGCGTAACCCAGAGGAAGATTGAAGAATAGACCATACATAATGGTCATGATGTTTATGTTGCTTTGGTCCATGCTTCCGAGTTTGCAAGTGAGAGCTCGGTTGAGAACGCTAAAAAATACGTTCCATATCGGTGGAAGGTATTGTCGTTTGAAGTTCGAGGCATTCCGGAGCTCTCGGTTACAGCCCAACATCTGAATGAACCGCAATATATCGTGACTGGTTGGCAGGTCCTTGTAACATGCAATTCGGAGTTCTTGTCGGGTAGGGATGAAGAGCACCTTGAAGATCTTCGCGTGGGAGATTTTGATTGAACAAACCATGTCATTAGGGATATCGATGTCGCCCATAATGCCACGGTTTTCCGGGAAGAAGTCTCATGTATTCCAATACTGTTGAACGTATTTGACCGGAACCTCGTTGTCGGAGAGAGTGAGGGCGGGTTGAAGAACGCAGTTCTGTAAGAACTCGGTAAGAATGGTGAACCGATCCTCAAAAAGTTGAGGACGAAGGTCAATACTATGGTTGTTGGGCTTGATGGGGAGGAAGACAATCGCTCGATTATCTGCATCAGTCGACTGGACCTTGCTTTCGTTGTTGTTGGATTCGTAAGAAGCGGAGGACACCATTTTTGAAGGTTTGGGAGTTGCAGGTTCTTTGTTCTTAAGAGTATTTTAAAGACATAAAGGGTAAACTGGTGGGGAAGAAGGGTTTATATAGTGGGAGGGAGAGGGGTGGTTGGTTTTCAAAAAATATTAAAATAATGGGGAAGGGTTTATTATGGTGGCTGACGTTTGGGTAAAAGGTGAAAGGATTGTGATCATGGGCTGTAAAGACAGCTCATGATCATAATGGTGCAGGTGGGTAAGGGATACGTATCATTGTGGGGTTGATGGGAGGGTAATATGGAAGAGTTTTTAGGGAACAGGCTGTTATGGTGTCAGGAGCGTGGTAAGGGTGACGTTTGGGATATTAGAATAATTATTATCCTAGAAGGATAACTCTCAAAAAAATAATCCCAAAAAAAAAAATTTAAAATTCCATCTAATTGGAATGTAAATACTAATAACGACGTTTTGGTCTTCTAAAAACCCATGTTGTATAGTTTTTAGTCACAAAAACTGCAATTTTGTATATTCTTTAAAAGGTTTGCAATTAAAGGTGGGTTTTTGGGAGAAAATGAATTTGTCATGGAACCAGAGGGGCTCTGGTTGGTCATGACTTATCAGGGGGAACCAGAGGGTCTTTGGTTAGGTGTGATGAACAAGTTCATCATTGAAATGTTGGGTTTTGATGAGACAGAGGCTCTGGTTAGACGAACCAGAGGCTCTGGGTCATCATATTAAACCCTTAGAATAAAAATATACCCTTTAATAGGAACCAGAGGGGCTCTGGTTGAATGCAAGGGTTGAATTACTCCATAATATAGCATTTTTGGGGTCCAGAGACTCTGGATAGAGGAACCAGAAGCTCTGGTTGTGAAAATGAAAATTAAAAGAACCAAGGTACGGAACCAGAGGGTCTTTGGTTGAATTGTGATGTACAACTAAAAGGATGATAGGTTCATTTTGGATCCTTAAGGGTTTATGGGATAAGCATGACTCCCCCTTAAATGATGCAAGGGGATGTAAAAAGAGTAAGAACTCCCCCTAGATTCAATAAGAGAGAAAAAAAATAAGGTGACCAGAAGCTCTGGTCTATACAACCAGAGGCTCTGGTTGAGAAGGATGGTTAAAATATGATGCTAAGGAGGGCAAAAAGGAAAACCATAGAACCAGAAGGGCTCTGGTTGAATGGGAAGACAAACCAGAGGCTCTGGTCTTTAGAATCCGAGACTCTGGTTGATGGAAAGAACATGAATATAGTTGGAAAAACCTCGTCCTCCAAAAGCAACCAAGAAATGAGAAGCAAAGTACAATCAGAAGGTATCTAGATGTATTAAAGTAAAGAAAAATAAGCATGAGTACTTGGAGGATGGAGTGTTAATGGGACCAGAGGGTCTCTGGTTCCAAAGACTTAGAATTTATAGGCTCTGTTCTTTAAAACCAGAGGCTTTGGTTGCATGAAGGATATAAAATTCAAGTGAAATGCAAGGAAAATGATAACAAATAAGGACCAAGTTGGACTAGAGGGGCTCTGATCTCAAAGACTTGGAATCCAAAGGCTCTGGGTGTCTTTGGAACCAGAGGCTCTGGTTGCAAAATGAATGGAAAAACTAAGAAAAATGCATGACAAAATGAACGAGGGGAGACCAAGTTGGACTAGAGAGGGTCTGGTCCCAAAGACTTGGAATCCAGAGGCTCTGGTCTATAGGACAAGAGGCCCTGGTTGGGAAGGGGGAGTATTTAGTGAAAAACACTAAGAACCTTGTTTGGACCAGAGGGACTCTAGTTCCAAAGAGTGAATAAGTTCGGCCAAATATAAACAAGTAATTCCAATTGTCGAGAGGCTCTAATCTTTAAAACCAGAGGTTCTGGTTTAGAGTACTTGGTTATGAGGGCCATTTGAATATATATCACTTTTGGCATAACCTAGAGTTATTAAGAATCTCTGGTTTGAAAGGATGATTTTCCTTAAGTGGTGAGATTCAGCATACCCATCTTGCTGACAAGAAACATAAATCTTTTCTCATCTAATGCTTTTGTAAAAAGGTCAGCAAGTTGAATCTCTATAGGAACAAAATACATCTCTATTGTCCCCTTTTCTACATGATCTTTAAGAAAATGATACCTGACATCAATGTGCTTGGTCTTGGAGTGTTGCATAGGATTTGTAGAGATGGCTATGGCACTTTTGGAGTCATGGAGATGGGGATTTTCTCATATTAAAACCCTCCTTCAGCTGGGTTTTCATCGAAAGCACTTGTGAACAACAACTAGCAGAAGTAGAATATGTTGCTGCTGCACATAGACTTCCTCTTGGAGTTTGCCATTGAGACACAGTTCTGTTGTCCGGATGTCCAACTCACCAACTTGTCCCCCAAAAGCTGGCAGCTTCCAAACGTACTCTTTCTATTAAGCTTGCAACCTGCATGATATGCATCTGTATAGGCTATTAGATCAAAGCCAGAGTTCTTTGGATACCAGAGTCCCAATGAAGGGGTACCCTTAAGGTATCTAAAGATCTTCTTGACTGCAGAGAGATGAGATTCTTTAGGATTAGCTTGATATCTTGCACAAAGACAAGTAGCAAACATAATATCTGGCCTACTAGCTGTTAGATACAGAAGTGATCCAATCTTGCCTCTGTAGGTTGTTACATCTACAGCTTTACCTGATGGATCAGAAAACAACTTGGCTCGTGTAACCATTGGAGTTCTCATCGATGATGAATTTGAAAGGTTATATTTCTTTATAAGGTCAGTCACATATTTGGACTGATTGATGAAAATTCCTTCTAAAGTTTGTTTTATTTGAAGACCAAGGAAGAAACTTAGTTCTCCCATCATACTCATCTCAAATTTGCTTTTCTCAGTTCTAAGAATTTTTCACAAAATCTGGAGTTAGTAGAACCAAATATGATGTCGTCCATATATATTTGGACAAGCAAAATATCACCTTTATGTTTTTTTAAGAAAGAGGGTTGTGTCGATGGTATCTTTTTCGAATCCATTGGCTATTAGAAAGGTAGAGAGTGTTTCATACCAGGCCTTGGGTGCTTGCTTGAGCCCATAGAGAGCTTTGTTCAGAAAATATACATAGTCTGGATGTTTGGGGTTTTCGAACCTAGGGGGCTACTGCACATAGACTTCCTCTTGGAGTTTGCCATTGAGGAAGGCAGACCTGACGTCTATCTGATAGACCTTGAAACCTTTGTGTGTTGCATAGGCGAGGAATATTCTGATAGCTTTAAGCCTAGCAACGGGAGCAAAGGTTTCATCGTAGTCTATCCCTTCTTCTTGGTAGTAGCCATTGGCAACTAGCCTGACTTTGTTCCAGATAACAACGTCATCTTCATTCTTCTTGTTTTTGAAGACCCATTTGGTCCCAATAGTCGTTTTCCTTTTGGGTAGAGGCATGAGGGACCAAACTTTGTTCCACTCAAACTAGAGTAGTTCCTTTTGCATGGCGTCTATCCAGTTTAGATCTTGTAGGGCTTTAAATTTTTTTTTCAGTTCGATCATGCTTAGAAAATTCACGAAGAGGCATTCATTGGCAGTAGCAGATCTCGTCTTTGACACCGGATGATGGATCACTAGTAATCTGGTGATTAGGATGGTCTTTTGTCCACTTGGTGCAAGATTGAGGTTCTAGAGCAATAGGATGCAATTCTTCATTGACTGATGGAACTGCTTGCTCCCCCTCAAAGAGATCATCTCTAGAGTGATACTTTGGTTCTGAAGACATAAAAGAAGTGTTGCATATACGTCATGAAGTGACCAACTATCTAAGTTTTGATTTGCTTGTAAAGAGATCGACAGTTGAGTCCACCCATCACCGAGACTTTTGAGGAAAAAAACATTATTTTCCTCTTTGGTCCTTGCAATGTCGTTTCTACGACATTGATTTATCAAGATATTGAAACGATCATACGTCTTTTGAATCGGTTCATCAAGCAATGCTTTAAAGTTCGTACATTCATTCAAGCATTGCGCCCTTCAATTTTTCTTCGTTTTAGCCCCTCCCTCTAGTTGGCTTGCCAGTTCATCCCATATCTCCTTAGCCATGGTACATGCATCCAGAGATTGGAATATTTCTTTAGGAATAGCCATTATTATCAGCCTCTTGGCCTTCTTGTCTGCCTCTACTCTCTATGTCGTCTTCATCCCAGTTGCTCTCATTCTTTACCATATAATAAGCAGCAACTTTTGCGGTAGTGCTTGTTCCAGGAACTCTTGGAACAAGAGTTTGAGGAATATAAGGGCCTTCCATCACTGATCTAAGGAGATTTCTGTCCTTCCCCTCCAGAAAGTTCACCATGCGTATCCTCCATTGTCGATACTTTTCACGTTGAAGAGTTGGAGGTTTGGTGAGGGAACCAACACTGTAGGCAGAATTTCAGTTGGCCATTGAAGAGATTTTTAAAGAGAAGAAGAAAATCTGAGGATGGAAAAAATTTGAGAGATTTGAATACTCAGATTCAAATTGATCGTTTTGATTGAGAATCAATCAATTCGCTCTGATACCAATTGTTGATCCCAGATCTCTCAATATAACACAAAGATTTATGTTATGAAGCCTAAATTTATCGTATGAATGAAGAATAGTAAAGAACAGCTTATAAAATATTCAAGAGAATATGAAGCTTCAAAGGATTTCACTATAATAACTTGAAGAAAAAGGAATAAATTATTTACAAGACATATGATAGCTATTTATACAAGCAATCTAGTCTAAGATATAACAATCTAGTGAAAAGATATCTATGAGATATTCTAGAAAAAGATATCTATCTAGAATTTAGGAGTTATCTCTAACTATCTTGCGTAACCGAATTCCAGCTGTCGATGAGTCATCTCCAGCTGTCTTCTAGGTAGTATGTTCAACCAGGAGTCTTTACGTTTCTTATTTACTTGTATATCTTCGATTGAACTCTTGTTGAATCTGATAAGTGCTAATAACCAGAGGGGTGATGGAGATGCATTGTTCGTCGCACCTATGGACCATTCATCGCATCTCTGGTTCGCCTTGAACACTTAGGTCTTTTCCAGCTCGGCTTCCATCGATCCTCTGGACTTCCATACTTGTACATTTTTTCATTATTTTTACAATAAAAATTATGTGGTCTAACAATTTTTATTTAAATCAAACCATGAAAATAGCTTCTCTTTTTCTAAAAGTAAAATGTATCAAAAATTAAACGTATTTTTACCCGAATCGTATTTTAAAATATACATACATAGATACATATATATATATATACATATATATATATACATATATATATATATATATTACTATAATAAAATTTAGTTGATAGACTAATATATAAGATTTAATTTATAGAACCAAAAAATAAAACATCTTATCTAAATACGTTGTAATAAGTTTATCGGACATTTTCTGGGTACCGCAACAAGTTTTTTAGACTATTTTTATCAAAATGCATCATGTTAGTTATTTTATAGGACACTGTTTCAAAAAAAAATGTCTTTTAAAACAAGTATCCTATAAAATGATGGGTTTATAGGACATCTATCAAAAAAATGTCCTATAAAACATTTAATGTGACGTTTGTTTATTAAAACTGTCCTAAAAATTGTTAAGATGTCTAAAAGTATCATATAATTAAAACACTAAAAAAGCATCCTATAAATCGAATTTTAATACCAACATAACATAAATAGTTTTAAGTTGTCTTTCAATACACACACACACATATATATATATATATATATATATTAATTGACAATGTTAAACTATAAACATTTAAATTTACCTTTCAAAACTTTGTTTGTAAAAAAATTTAAATAAAAGTGCATTCTTTTTTTTATTTAATGTATCTTTTTGAAGTAGAGAACTAAAATACAAAATTTTGCATACTTCTTTTTTAGTAATTATTACATTATATTGATCATCTATATTATATTATAAATTATTTGACAAAAAAGTCTTGAAAAACTATTTTTTATACATAAAGTACTTCAAAATTCAAACAAGTAAATTGTATATAAATACAACTTATTAAAGCTATATTTTGATTTTGTGTAACTAAAGTGCAAAGAAACATAATCAAATGGATGATAAATATCTTATTTTAAATACAAAAAATTTAAAATACATTTAGATAATCATTAACTTTTAACATAATACTTAATTATCATTATTAAAAAATATTTTATTAAACTGAAATAAACTACGTCATTATTAAACCTAAATTAGCTTATAATAAAAAATCGAATTAAAGAAATTATACAAAAAAGAGAATTTTTAAATACTTAATTTGATTATAATATCGATATTTTTTTAAGTTTTTATGGAATTTTCAGTTTTCTCAAAACCATATAAAATCGTGTTATAATATTGACACAAAAAAAATATTAAAATTAAAATATATTCCACTGCATTGTACAAATATCATTTTAATAATTTTTTA
This sequence comes from Cynara cardunculus var. scolymus, assembly GCF_001531365.2. NCBI lineage: Eukaryota > Viridiplantae > Streptophyta > Magnoliopsida > Asterales > Asteraceae > Cynara > Cynara cardunculus. The sequence continues at coordinate 9,476,485 of NC_037541.1, forward strand.
ACTCTCTTCTTAATTTTGGTTGTGGACTGGAATTTGAGTATTTAATTACTGTATTAAATATTTTTTTATTAAATTAATTAAAATAAAATATAGAAGTAAAAATGTAAGCCAAAGCCATAAAAGTTTCATGTGAATTACATCATCCGAAGCAGGGCACTAATTTATGAGTGGTCACAATCAACCAAACCGGTTTCATTATCTTCATATGGACCCATTTGACACGTGTACGGCCAAAGATTAATCTCTATCCAAGTTTTTACTATCAAAGTCTATTCGTCTTTTTGTTGTTGTTAGGATAAAGTTTCCTTTAAATTATACAACATTTTGATTAATTTTAATCTTATATAATTGGATCCTAATGAAAAGAAGAGTTATGCTGAGAAATGTAAGAAGATATCTCCATTTATAAATGTATATTAGGATGAGATGCACTAAATCAATCTCTGTATCAAATACGATTTATGAGTGAGTTTGAGATTAAAAGTGATTAAGAATCCAAATCCATTCTCACGTTTATCATCTTAACTCTTTTCCTCACACGATCTTTTGTCTAATGCAATATATCTTATTCATGATTAAGGAACATGAATGATAATTGAGAAATTGACCCAAATAACCATTTACCTCTCCTATACCAAAATGTCACTATCTCTAAAGTGACAATTCCTCAATTTTGCGGAGGGATCAAAAAGTAAAACTAAAGAAGTTTTTGAACATGATCCACAAGTACAAGAGCTAGATCCACAATTTTTTCCTACATCTGCAAAGGTAAGGGGCACTGATATGTGTTATGCCCCTGCCATCATTGACAACATATTTGGTATCATTCCACCTACCCCTTGTGAATACTATCAGTTGGTGACCAATGACACTAATAAGGATGCCAGGAAGCTGTTTGTTGACTCTTGCACAACATGGAAAGACATGGAAGAGAACAAGGTTTTTAGAACCTTAAACAATAGGGATCTTCTCCCTATTGTAAGCGTATGGTTCTATTTCCTTAGATACATTCTCCAGCCAACAACCCATGACTCTACCCTGACATTTGAGAGAATGGTGATCCTCTACTGCATTATTACTGGAGAAAGATTCAGTGTGGGGAGGTCATTTGTAAGAGCATCAAGTCTTGTGTAGAGAAAAGCAAGGGAGATCTTTAGCACCCATCTTGATACATGCATTGTTGACCAGGGCAAAAGTAAGATTTTTTCCCATTGATTAGTTTATGAGAGGAAAGGCTATGATTGAAGTACAGACCATCAAGAGGGTGAAGAAGAATGCAGAAAAGGCAATGAAAAAAAACTGCCATTGCTGTAGCATAAGTTATGATTGCTACATCAACCACCCTTACTGCTACTGCTGGCACTTCCACCAAAACAAGGAAGGTTCAAAGAATAGAGCATGCACCAGCACCAGCAACATAGCCTAATCTTGTCACTAGTTCATTCATGTATGTAGTAAAAGAAATGGAGAAGCATCAAGAGGCCCTGTTTGAAAGGAGAAGGATGCCATTTGGATGGAAAAAATGAAGAAGCTGAAGAAGGATCTTAAAACCAAAGTAGAGAAGAGTGAACAAAAGTTGTTGGCATGTTTGAAAGAATAGGGTAGGGCTATGCTACAAATGAGAAAACTCACTGCTCTACAGAGGCATTACTAGATGAGAAGAGATGGAGTAATGGAGGCTAATTGGGCCTTGGAACATCGAGATGAGTATTCCAGCATTGGGCCATACCCACCGAGCTTATCAGAGAAGTTGAGGAATTCATTCCCAAGATACAGCACCACCTACTCCTAATGAGTAGGGTAGGTCCATTTCTTTCACCCTTATATCCTTTTATTTTCTTATTTTTCTGTTTTATATACACTAAGTCTAAGAACTTTGAATTTTATTTTAGAAGTTTATGAGATTGTTTGACTGTTAACAAACCATATCCAATTAATTTTGTTGTTAAAGGTCTATTCCAACACTTAAGGCTAGAACCAAGCACACCCACCTGGGAAGCAAACAGACATCCTACTTTGCTATTTTGGAACATGACTTAGGTCATTTTTTCTTATTCATCAGCCCATACACTACTACTTTGAACCCACGACCATATGCTTTCAAGAATTCTGAATGAGAACATTGACATATTCAAGTGTGGGGGAGGGAGCGTATGTACTACATGTACTAGTATACGACAAAAGTACATAAGGCAGTAGCTAAAAGCTTAAATTTTTGCATAGAGTACAAAATATTCAAGTCAAAGCAGAAAAGATCAAATATGCGTAACATATACATTGTTTGTGCATTACAGAAATGTTTGAATAATTAAAGAAAGAATACATTAAGCCTCAAAAAAAGAAAGCCAATAAAAGCCCTAATGATTCTAATTTTTTAGCAATTGATAGATGTCTAATAAAAGGAAGTGTGACTCTTGGCCTATGAAAATAAGTGAAAGGTGTTGGTTCCAGCCGGATCTACAAGAGTTTAGAGGTAACAGTTTGTAGAAGGGGGTGATTGAACTTTTAAAAATTATATATTGATAAAGAAGATCAATATAAATTTTACAGATTGTTTGCGGAAGAGATAGAATACTGAACTTATCTAAACAATCTAAGATACACATAAAATACAAAAAGCAATAAGAAAAGATTTTCTACACGACATAAGGTAAGAAAAAAAGTGCTCTTCACTTGTTAAAGTGGGTCTTTCTCTTTAGACAGAGAGTAGAGACAAAAATAAATTCTTAGATAAGTTCTTAGTGAGAAAGATGATAACTGAGGAGAACCACTCAGCTACTTATACCCATTGCATTAAAAGCAATTCAGAAGCTACATGGCACGTGACAAGCTTTAAGAGGAAAGCTTGTCCTTTGCTACAATATAAAATCATTTTGGTTGTATATGAACAATCCTCTTTCATAGAGTAGGTAAGCACGTTTAGAGTCAAAAGAGTGGTTTTGTACTATACTATATTTAGAAAGGTATGGGTTTGTCTTTTGTGTGTAACGGACAAGACAAAAACAATCTTGCTTGACAAGATTCATTTGATCATTGAACACTGGAATGATGCTGAAAGCATCAGTGTTTGTTGAATCTTGCACAGACTTCACACATTTGTAGACGAGCTTGTTATCACTAAACACCGCTTCAAATCACGAATTTGCTCGTCTCTAATCTTTAGATTCTGTCTTCGACATCACTGAAGAATCTATGGTGTGAATTTTGTCTTCTTGAATTGTATTGGTCTCTGAATGAATTATAATACATGATCAGCGATCAGTGAACTGGCTCAGTGAAGATCGTTGAAACTGAATAACATAAATAATACACTTCGATAGATAAAATAATCATCATCAAATCATTGAGAGTGCGGATCAACAATAACCCTCTATTTGACCACAAGGGTGGTGCCTGATTGGTTTGAGGTTGACTCCAAAGGTCAAAAGTACTAGGAGGTCTCAGGTTAAAATCCAAGGAAAAATAAAAATCCCCTTGTGGCCACGGTGGTTCAAATGCGGTGACTCCGGGCTATCTGCAAAGCAGGTGGTCCCCCTGAAATTAATCAGCTCACATAGCGGGTTGGATATCCAGGTTAACCAAAAAAAAGCAACATAAAGAAAATTGCTTAAGTTACATCAGTAAGGAAAAGGTTCTAGTAATATACTTGTCCCTTTTAACTGTTTTGGATCTTTTCAGTGATAAAATTTACTTATGAAAATTTACTTAAAGTTTGTAAAGGATTACAAGTTCAAGGATAAACTGACATAATAATGATAACTAAAACTGAAAGCATATTCACTTACTAGAAAGTTGTCAGTGAATGTAAGAGTACTGGAACTCATAAATACTTTTCCCTATTACTCTTTTTAGGGATCTTTTTCAGTGAACTGGTGATTTTATTGAATATTAAACAATGGAGAAGATTACAAGTCTTTCATCAGTATTGGTAGACCTATTACATACAGGTTATACACTGAAAATAAAGAAAGGAAAATAAAGATTACAAGATAGAAAGAACGTCTAAACTAAGTCGCTGAAGTTAATATAATCAGGTACATCTTCTCCAAGCTTCTTGCGTCTCAGCATCTCCTTTCTAATCTTGCGTTCCATCACCTCTTAATTTGCTAATATTGTTGTAGCTACTCAAGTTTTATTTTTTGTTTATCGACAACAATCAGAATATGATCAAGTATGACCTATGTGGAGCTTTTTTTTATTATGAATTTCCTTCTCCATCTTTTATATGTATAAAGTTTCTCAATTTGTATATTTATCTCATTCTCTGTATTGTGGTCATTTATGAAAACCAATTATGTATCTAAAAGGAAAACCAACACAAAGTAATGTGGCACCTTCTTAGAGTAAGATTCTTAGCTAAAAATTTTCTCCTTTTTTGAATTTTTAAAATATTAATTATGTTAAAGACTTCTAGGGGCTCTATATCAGAAAATTTATTTTTTATTGTAATCAGGCCATTTTGGTAATTTGCAACCACTTTAATTAACGTTTAACTTTAAAACCATCCAACTTCCTATAAGCCTTTTTACTTTCTCAATCTCTTAATCCATCCACAGGCTCTAACCCATTTACTCTCTTTATCCCTTAATTTATTTATTTTGATTCAGGTTTGTTTTTCTTTCTCCATCTCTTATTTTTTTTCATTTTTCTTCTGATTTGTTTTTATTCTTATTGATCTCTCCACCCCTCAGTCTGTGTCTCTCTATTATTTTCCTTACCAATTACCCCCTCCGACATAAGAGAATTATACATATGCGTTTAATCGGGTAAACCGGTACAACCCTTAATTTGTTCATCTATGGCAGAAAAGTATACACGGATTTATCGATATATGTAAGAAGGCATTGGAGCATGGATTAAGGAGAAGTCTCCATTGAGACTTTAGAATTTTGTGAGAATTTTGATTATTTTTGTTTTTGTTGTGGATTCACTGTATAGTTTCTTAATTTGTAATTTTGTAAGAAAAAACACCAACAATAAGGTGACATTTTTAGGCATCGAGGTCCTAATTTTCTTTTTTCTCAAACTTTGCTTTTTTATTGATGTAATTATTATCAATACATTAAATTAATTAGACTATTTATTTTTGTTGGTTACACCGGATATTTTTTTATTCTTATATCTCATATGACTCTATTTCTTATTTACATAACAATTATTGAATACACACACACACACACACACACACACACACACACA
>NC_037541.1:9483748-9486571 GCF_001531365.2 Cynara cardunculus var. scolymus
TTTCCTACTTAGGAAAGTCGGCTGCCTCATGCAGCCTTCACATGCATGCATACATAATTTAATACATACATTCACTTAAGCATACTCACATACATACATGCATATCATGCATATATATTTCTTATGCATAAAATTTACATATTTGTTGCATACTCATTTATGGACATAATTTCATCTACTAACATGATCAAATAAAACAAATTCATCATGCTATCACGTAATCACTTATCAAATAATCACACACAATAATTACCTTGGGTGATAACCAGGATCTGGTTATCACATTATCCACCTCTCAAAAGAATTCCGTCCCGGAATTCCTTTAATAAAAAAGCCATGGGTATTCTGATCTCATCTTTGACTCTAATTCCCATGTCGCTTCTGGTCTTTTGTGAAACTTCCACTGAACCTTAACCAGACTTATCTCTTTGTTTCTCAACACCCTGATCTTTCGGTCAATTACGGCTTCCGGTGTTTCCACAAAGTTCAGCTTACTGTCTAATTTAATCTCYGGCATTGGTATAGCTAGATTCGGATCGGCCAAACATTTCCACAGATTCGACACATGAAAAGTGTTGTGAATCAGATTCAGTTCTTCTGGTAGCTCTAACTGATATGCTACTGCCCCAATTCGTTTACATATTTTGAACGGCCACACATACCTTGGACTGAGCTTACCCTTCTTTCCAAACCTGATGACACCCTTCCATGGCGAAACTTTTAACATCATAAAATTACCTACATCAAATTCAATCGACTTTCGACGATTATCAGCATAGCTTTTCTGGCAATCTTGTCCTATTTTGATTCTTTCGCGGATCTGTTTGATCTTCTCAGAAGTTTCTTGGACAATTTCAGGACCCGTTAGCTGTCTTTCACCTACCTCATTCTAGCACAACGGCGTTCGGCATTTACGTCCGTACAATACTTCATACGGTGCCGCTTGAATGCTGGAATGGTAACTATTGTTATATGCAAATTCTATCAATGGCAAGTGATCTTCCCACGATCCCCCGAAGTCAATAATACAACTTCTCAACATATCTTCGAGAGTCTGGATAGTTCTTTCACTCTGCCCGTCAGTTTGCGGATGATAAGCTGTGCTTAGTCTGATTTCAGACCCCAAAGCTTTCTGTAACCCTTCCCAGAACTTTGAAGTAAAACCGACTATCTCTATCAAAGATAATAGACAATGGAACACCGTGCCTGGTTATAATTTCTTTGATATAAATCTGCGCCAGCTTTTCTAAAGAGTACTTCTCCCTTATTGGCAGAAAATGTGCAGATTTAGACAAACGATCAACAATTACCCAGATCGCGTCATACCCCTTTGGAGTTCGAGGTAGCTTCATAACGAAATTCATGGTAAAGTGATCCAATTTCCATATAGTTATCTCTAGAAATTGAAGATTTCCATACGGCTTCTGATGTTCAATCTTAACCTGTAAGCATGTCAGACATTGCTCCACATATCTAGCTATGTCTTTCTTCAATCCGGGCCACCAATAAAAAGGTTTTAAATCTCTGTACATCTTATTGGTACTTGGATGGATAGAGTATCAAGACTTATGGCCTTTATTTAATAGTGTTTCGGATATCTTCAAAACATGGTACCCAGATTTGCCCTTGAAAGCACATTAGTCCTTAGTCATTCTGTTCAATGAGATCATCTTACCCAACTTTTCTGCTTTATCAAATTCTTCTTTTATAGTTTCTTATTGACATCTCTGAATCTCCTTACGAATGTCAGGGACCAAATTCATTCTCATTGCCACTGCTTTAATGGTTCCATTCTTTTATTTACTGTTCAAGGCGTCAGCTACCACGTTAGCTTTTCCCGGGTGGTAGAGGATTTCACAATCATAATCATTAACCAGCTCAATCCACCGACGATGTCGCATATTTAATTCTTTTTGGCTGAACAAATGTTGTAAACTCTTATGATCAGTAAAAATCTGACACTTTGTTCCCAGAATATAATGTCTCCAGATTTTTAGGGCAAATACCACTGCAACTAATTCTATGGAATGCGTTGGATACTGCTTCTCATGATCTTTCAATTGGCTTGACACATAAGAAATCACTTTTCCTCTCTACATCAGAACACATCCTAACCCTAACTTTGAAGCATCACTGTAAACCACAAAGTCTCCGGATCTATCTGGTAGAGTCAATATCGGTGCGCTGCAAAGATGATCTTTTAAAAATTGAAAAGCTTCTTGTTGTTCTCCTTCCTACTAGAATTTAACGTTCTTCCGAGTCAATTTGGTCAACGACACAGCTATTTTAGAAAAATTCTGAATGAACTTACGATAATAGCCAGCCAATCCCAAAAAACTTCGGACTTTAGAAGGATTTTTCGGAGCTTCCCATCTTGCAACTGCTTCTATTTTCGTTGGATCAACTTTTACCCCTGATTCTGAGATGACGTGACCCAGGAATTGGACTTCTCTTAACCAGAACTCACATTTAGATAACTTTGCGTACAACCTTTCTTTCTTCAGTAATTCTAATATCAGACAAAGATGTTTTGCATGTTCTTCTTCAGTCTTAGAGTATATAAAAATATCATCAATAAATACAATAATGAATTTATCAAAATATTCCTTACATACCCTATTAATCAAATCCATAAAGGTTGCAGGCGCATTAGTTAAGCCGAATGGCATAACTAAGAATTCGTGATGCCCGTACCTTGTTCTGAATGTTGTTGTGGCAACATCTTCTTCCCTGACTTTGAGCTGATGATACCCTGACCTTAAATCAATCTTGGAGAAATAACTTGCTCCCACCAATTGGTTGAACAAGTCATCAATCCTTGGT
>NC_037541.1:9486656-9490640 GCF_001531365.2 Cynara cardunculus var. scolymus
GGAATCGATTCTTCTTTTCCTTTCTCTTTCTTCAGATCAATTACGTATGCCAAACATCCTTGGCACTTCTTCCAAATACTTTTCTGGGCTTTCATTACTGACAAAATACTGGTATGGTGATTCTGACGATCACCATAAATAACAACTGTTCCTTGGTCTGGCAGGATAATTTTGATCATTTTCTGATTACAAACAATACTTGCCTGATACCTTGCCAACCAGTCCATACCCACCACTACATCAAATTCTTTCATCGGCATGGGAAACAACCGAATTGGGAGTTCACAACCCTCAATAACAATAATACAGTTATTGAACACACTAGTAACAGTTTCCTGACTATTAGCAGTATCAAATACTAATTCATCAACAAGTATCACATAATTCAGACATGCAGTTTGAGCAAACAATGGTGATACAAACGAAAAGTTTGCACCAGAGTCAAATAACACCTTAGCATGTAATGAATTCAGAAAGAATGTACCTGTTACTACATCCGGTGATGCTTCTACCTCGTTCTTAGTCATCTGGAAGGACCGTCCCCGCGCCCTTCCTTGCCCTCCTCTGTTCACAGTAGGCCTTCCCTGAGTACCCGACGCGTTACTCCCCATTGTTAACTGCGGAGTTCTTAACAAGGGACAATTCGGTCGAATATGATCCGGAGAGTTATAGTTAAAGCACCTTCGATTAGTCGGGCAACTTCTAGACAGATGGTCTACTTCACCGCACTTATAACATTTTCTTGGGTCCATCTTGCATTCACCCTGATGAATTGGCACTGTTAGCAGACTTTCTCACTGATCTTCTACTCAGATTTGTTATCATATCTTACCGTTTTCGGTCCTCGGAAAGATGAAGGCCCCTCCCATTTTCTCTTCTCTACAACCTTTCCTTCTGACTGTCGGTTCTTATTTCGTTCGGTCACTTCGGCCTCATCTACCGTTAATGAAAAGGTATTGGGGTTCATAGCAATAACAAACTCTCTAATTAAGGCTATCTTTCTGGATTCTATTGAAACGTAATGTTCTGCAAAGTGAGAGTATTCAATAAATCTCTCAGTATATTCCCGAACTATTCCATTTCCCTGTTCTAGCTTCAGATCTTCTTCCATTTGTGTCACTGCTGTTTTAGGGCAAAACTGATTCTTGAATCGGTCCACGAATTCTGCCCAAGACAACGATTGTAAAACATCTGTTCTGACTGTCGATTCAACTTCCCACCAGAACAAAGCATTTGACTTTAATACGGAAACAACAAATCGAACTTTATCTGTTTCCGGACACCGAATGGTGTTGAACACAGATTCCATTTCTTTGATCCAGCATACGGCTTTCATTGGATCCCTTTATCCAGAAAATGTTGGTGGCTTGCATGCCAAAAACATTTTAATATCTCTCTCCTTGTTGTGAGTAACTGGTACCGAGGGATGAACTTCTACTCTTTCTGTTTCTACCCTGGTTGGTATTCCCATAATAGAAGTTAGAGTTTCTCGCAATTTCCCCATCTCTTCTGCCAACATGTCCCTAGTTACATATTCAGGGTGTGGCACCGATCTCTCCTGAACATTCCCAGAATGGGATTCTTCAGGTTCAGAATGAACTTCAGTACGACCCCTCCCATGAGACTGATTTCTTCCTCTGCCTTGTCCCCTTGGTCTTCCTCGATCTCTATTTTCGGACGTGCTATTGGAAGATTAACAGGTGACTCTTCCCTTTCTTCAGACTCTGGACGAGCCGTTCTTTCAGATCTTCTAGTTCGACTAGACATCTGCAGAGTTTAGTGTTAATAATCACGTATTTACATTCCCAAATATAATGAAGTATTTAAGTTCAGATGTGTACTTGTAAATTCATAATTACACTGGCCAGATGTAATTAAAATTTACCTTACACACTGTTCTTTCAACCCATCATATTTATTTCTAATGGTGCTAACTATGTCCGGGACCCTTAACATGCAATAAAACAGTTTAAATCTAGGTATCATGCTGTTAAATATATAAATCCCTTAAACTCAGGCCCTGATACCACTTTCTGTAACACCCCATATCACACAATGCATGTAACATATACTTCATACGAAAGAAATACATGTTTATACACCATTTAGGTCCCACAGTACAAGAATCTACCAGTATAAAATACATGGCTCAAAAATTCAAAATACATTTCTTGTACTAATCAACGATCATCAATCAAAACTATACATCATAACAATTCCTCATGCAGATAAGCATTTAGGAAAATATCACATTTTCCCTTCCCCTTACCGTCCGCAACTCCTACAATACATAGTTAAAATCACAAAACGAGGGTTAGACCGAAAGGTCTAGTGAGTTACCCCATTTAAGTTATTGCAGGGTGATAATCACCAAAACCTTTTAAATAAAACAACTTTTCACATATATAATCAATATATGAACAAATGGGGCATATTACCAGTTCCTTCTCCTTTTCAAGCCAATCATTCAGCTATTCAAATAACATACCTTTGAACCAATCAGGTTTCATATAATGCCACTTTTAAACCTTTTCTAATCAAAGAAGATTTAAAAATTTCAGGCCAAACCTGTTATTTTCTCCTCAATAACATCCAGACTACGATTTCCAATAAGAACCTTGATCCTAAATCTTTAAATCACAAAGAAATAAAGATTCCAAACTACGGTAATCTTAAGGGATATAATAGAAAGAGTTATATCATTCAACACACATACAAATGCCACCCTTATATCAAATGTACACCTCTCCTTGATATGCCACCCTTATCCCATGGTACACCTCTCCTTGATATGCCACACTTATCCCATGGTAGACCTCTCCTTAATATGCCACCCTTAATTGCTCATCAAAACATTTTACAAAAATAATTCCAAATAGACCGCAGTCAATGAAATTATTATCAATCCCAAATCATTTATATCAAATTTTCCATTTTATGATAAAATAACAATTTTTATCAATCAAGCACAAGACATAGTACAAATCCGGTAAACTTGGCTTGGCCGGACTTCATCTCCGGTCAAGTCTTGGCCGGTTTACCAAATCCGGACAACATATCGCTTAAGGCTTGTCCGATTTAACACTTAGAATAAATTCCAACACTTTTGTCCGGATAACAAGTCCGGACAATACATCGCCTAAGGTTTGTCCGATTTAAAAATAATCCAGACACCATTTAGTCTATTCCTACTTTTCCGTTCAAAATACTTGGTATAAACTCAATAATCATAAATCGCTCAACACTTGTTCGGTTTAAGACTAAACCGCTTAAGCCTTAACCGGTTTAGGGTTTAAATCGCCCAACCCTTATCCGGTTTATGGTTTAAATCGCTTATGCCTTGACCGGATTAAGGCTAATCCGCCTAACACTTGTCCGGTTTAAGACTAATCCTGACAACACTCCAGTGAATAACTTTTAAATCAAAAGTAAAGTTCTATACTCAATTATACAATTATGAAGAGTTAAAAAGTAGTAAGAATCACTCACCTTAAGCAATTTCTTTTGAAAACTAGATACTTGAAAGCAACTTGAATACCGATAAAAAAAAATCCAGTCAACACTTCTTCACTTAAATCGCTCACTTGAGGTTTCAAAATGGCAAAAAGAATAAACTGGAGGCTAAGCCCTCCTTTTATAGCATTTCCTACTTAGGAAAGTCGGTTGCCTCATGCAACCTTCACATGCATGCATACATAATTTAATACATACATTCACTTAAGCATACTCACATACATACAAGCATATCATGCATATATATTTCTAATGCATAAAATTCACATATTTGTTGCATACTCATTTATGCACTTAATTTCATCTACTAACATGATCAAATAAAACAAATTTATCATGCTATCACGTAATCACTTATCAAATAATCACACACATTAATTACCTTGGGTGATAACAAGGATCTAGTTATCACAACAAATATGGATAGTTTGTATTTGATTGCTCATATATATATATATATATATATATATA
>NC_037541.1:9491585-9505810 GCF_001531365.2 Cynara cardunculus var. scolymus
AAACACCAACGTCAGACTCAAGGAGACTCTCATTAAGGTAATTGTAATTCATTCATTCATTCATTCCATTTCTCATATATATATATACCAATTAAAAGATAGAGGCAAATTATGATATATATATATATATATATATATTAAATCAATATTTTTATTTAAACTTAAATCAAAATCTATATATAATCAACACTAGCATCAATATAATACAAATATTTTATTATACATAACTAGTGTTCGGCACCGTGCGTTTCATGGTGATCATAACACATGTCAAGTAATATACAAAAAATTGTGAACCACATCAATATCCCTATACTTCAAAATTGAAAATACTAAATTTTCATAGTGTATTTGTAACCCTTCCAATATTTCAAGTCATCTCTTCTCATTTCATATATGTAACTGTTTTTCAGTAAAAAAAATTCTCATTAATATGGATTAAGATTCAAGTCAAATTCAACCACAATTCATGATTTGAAAATATTAAATTCTAATTTGTCACATCAATATCTTATTGCATTATATATTAATCTAATTAATTTATTATTTAATTTTTAATATATATTTTTTGTAAAAAGAGGATTAGCCAAAAATCCTATATTAGGAGGGTCAGCCAAATATGTTAAGCACCATGAGTTTAGAGAAGCATTCAAGAGGAGACAACCTTATGAATTGTCACAAAGACATCTCAATCTTCCTTTAGATATCTATGTTGGTCCCGTTAGGGTCTACAAGATGTGTATAACAGTTTGTAGAAGGAGGGGGGGGGGGGGGATGAATACAAACATAGTAAACTTTTCAAATTAAAATATATATTGATAAAAGATCAATACAGATTTTACAAGATTGTTTGCAAAAAAGATAAGGTAAAGATAACCTATCTAAACAATCTAAGTTACATACAAGTTCTTAGCAAAGAGAAATGATTTGTTGTTTAAGACTTAGAAAAGAGTAAGTTCTTTCTAGGTAAGAACTATTTAGAATATTTAAAAGGGATTCTAACTTGCTTTTGAAGATAAGCGTATTGTGTTCTTAGATGTGTGTTCTTTCACGTATGAACGTAAGAGTTAGAGTTCAAGAGTAAGAGTTGTCTCTGCTATGAGATAGAACACATCTATTTATACCCATTACATTAAATGCACATTTAATGCAATGCAGTAGGGTTTGAACACGCGCCAAGTCTATAGAGAAAGACTTGTCCTTTTCTACAGTGAATAGTACAAAAGCTTATTCATAAGCAGACATCCTTTCATGGAGTTGGTGGGTAGTAGAGTCAACTAATCGGCTCCGTACAGTACTATACTCCAGAAAGGGTATGGGTTTGTCATTTGTGTGTGGAAGGACAGTGCAATAACAATCATGCTCAACAAGCTTCTTTTGATCGTTGAATGCTGTAATAATCCTGAAGGTTTCTTCAGCATTCGCTGAGGCTTGGGCAGTCTTCACACATATGTAGATCAGGTTGTAATCACTGAAAGCCGCTTCAGATCACGAACTCGCTAATCTCTAATCTTTAGCTTCAGTCTTCGACTTTTGCTGAAGGTTTTTTTGTGTGAATTTTGTCTTCTTGAAGTATCGTTGTTGCTGATGGATTTACACTACATGTTCTCAATGATCACTGAACAGACTCAGTGATGATCGTTGGAACTGAAAAACAGAAACATAAATACTTCGAATAAGGTAAAAGAGATTATCATCAAATCACTGAGAGAGAGGATCAACAATCTCCCCCTATTTGATAATAACAAAGCAACATAAAGAAAGTTGCCTTATCAAATAATACTAAAGAAAAGTTACATATAAAGTACATGTCCCTTTTAACTGTTTTGGAATCTTTTTCAGTGAGTCAGTCTTTACTTAGTAAATTTTCTTAAGTTACAAGAATAAGAAAAATAAAAGATGTGTGTTCTTTCACGTATGAATGTAAGAGTTAGAGTTCAAGAGTATGATTTGTCTCTGCATGGAGATAGAACACATCTATTTATACCCATTACATTAAATGCACATTTAATGCAATACAGTAGGGTTTGAACACGCATCAAGCCTTTAGAGAATGACTTGTCATTTGCTACAGTGAATAGTACAAAAGCCTATTCATGAGCAGACATCCTTTCATGGAGTTGGTGGGTAGTAGAGTCAAATAATCGGCTTCGTACCGTACTATACTCCATAAAGGGTATGGGTTTGTCCTTTGTGTGTAGAAGGACAAGACAAAAACAATCGTGCTCAACAAGCTTCTTTTGATTGCTGAATGCTAGAATAACCCTGAAGGTCTTTTCAGCATTCGTTGAGGCTTGGGCAGTCTTCACACATATGTATAATCACTGAAAGTCGCTTCAGATCACGAACTCACTAGTCTCTAAACTTTAGCTTCAGTCTTCGACTTTTGCTGAAGCTTCTTTGGTGTGAGTTTTGTCTTCTTGAAGTATCGCTGTCGCTGATGGATTTACATTACATGTTCTCAGTGATCACTGAACAGACTCTATGATGATCGTTGGAACTGAAAGACAAAAACATAAATACTTCGTATAAAGTAAAAGGGATTGTCATCAAATCACTGAGAAAGAGGATCAACAATCTCCCCCTATTTGATGATAACAAAGCAACATAAAGAAAGTTGCCTTATCAAATATTAGTAAGGAAAAGTTACATATAAAGTACATGTCCTTTTTAACTGTTTTGGATTATTTTTCAGTGAGTCAGTCTTTACTTAGTAAATTTTCTTAAGTTACAAGATTAAGAAAAAATAAAAGAAGGGAAACTGAAACTGAAAGCATATTCACTAACTTATAGATTGTCAGTGAATGTAAGAGTAATAATGGAACTCATAGACTTGTGTCCCTATTACTATTTTCAGGGATCTTTTTCAGTTATGCTAAAAAATACTTACATTAATTTAAATGGAAATATTACAAGTCTTTCGGTACATGTCTAAAGCTTAGAAAATATAAGATTGAACATTGAAAGTAGACATAGAATATAGTATATATACAGTGAATGGACGAAATACAAAAGAAATTACTAGTCTAAGTTTTTCAGATTAATGTAGCCAGGTACATCTTCTCCGAGCTCATTTCGACGTCGAAATTCCTTTCTAATCCTGATGTCCATCGTTTCACCATATATGTCATCGTTCAGCCAATATCGGATGTATGCAAGATGTTCCATTGGATAGAGATGCAACTCAAACATTCTTTGGAAGCTGACTTCGCTCTCATAGTCAAGGAAAATAAAGCTTAACTCAGGCTTCATATGCACAGTGTTGGGTATGTAAGGACCCTTCGCTGGCAATGATAGGTTCAACATAGATATGCCTGGCTTCTTCGAAGCCTTCAGAACTTCATCTAAAGAGAGCTTGGTTTCATGTTCATTCCTCAGGGATGGTCCATCATTAGGGCTTGATGGCCTTTTTCTTCTTCCACCTTTCTTTAGCGTAGGCCTTTCAGGGACTCCGACATATCTGGACACCTTCTTGTTCAGCTCGCTGATGATGTTTTCGATAATCGGCTTATATCTGGACTTTGAGCATTGAATGGCTTGTCGGATTTCCAGCCATTTAATGTAGCCATATTCGCCAAGGTAGGAAGGGTACTTGGTAACAGCCTCAAGATTATCCCATCTTATTTCATTCGTCTACTGATGCTGACGCTTGCAATCGGATGAGGGCTGATCCTCTTGTTAAGACTTGCTTCGCCCCACCGTTTGTCACGTTTGGCCAACTTTAGGTTCTTTTCACGTTCAACCTCTGCAATAGACAGAAGCTTAGCTTGGGCTTGGACAGCATTCACTGTCTTTTTGGATTTTCTCTTGGGAAGACTTTGGAGGCTAAAGACTTGGCCAGCTTTAAGCTGTCCTCAGTCTCTTCTTTTGTAGACCAAGTTCTTCCTCAGCCTTGAGGGCCTCGAGTATTTCAGCTTCGGTCAGGAAGTCAAACTCACCACAACTAGAGGTACGAAGAGGAATTTTTACTCTAGTTTGGTCGAGTGACTCCCTGAGCTGAGTCATCTGCAGTTTAGTAGGAGTGCTGGGGGTTGGGTTCTCAGGGACCCATTCCTCCAGCCGACCGCAAGTAGTCGAGAGAATTGAAAGTTGGTACATTGAAGCGATGGTTATTTGGCTTGAGGACTCATCAAACAAGGGTTCAAGGGGTTTGAAAAGTACCTTGAGGTTCCCTTCTTTAGCGACACCTTTGCCCCTAGACTTGGTGCCCTGGTGAGTTTCTAGAGCAGCCTCTTCTTCCCTTTGCTCCCCCTGGGATGCGAAATCCCTGAGGGAAACTGCTTTGTGGCAATAGAGGGACGTTGGTATTGGATGGTGAAGTCGTCTTCTTTGTCATCATCATCGTCGTCATCCAGGTCACTGTCAGAGTCATGGAGGTTGGGAGATTCGCCTTCTTCATCATCATCATCATCTTCAATGTCTTCTTCCACATCACCAACAACAGGTGCAGAGGTGATGGGAAGGTCATCATCACGAGCTTCAGCTTCAGCTCAGATGGCATTAACTTCCCCAGCTGCAAAAGCTTCATAGGAGGTTGATATCACAGACAACTTCAGCGTCAGCTTCAGCTTCATCGGTTGCTGGAGCAGTAGGTTCAGTAGGGGTGGGAGCAACAGATGGTCCAACGTTAGTCCTTATCTCCCCTATCTAGTAATAGCTCTAGAGCAATGGCTAGAGAGTTGGTCTATGCTTTGTATTTGAAGAACCATCATCTTTTCTAGCCTTGTAAGAGCACTGGCTAGGCTTGTCGTTGCTTCATACGCTTCATTAAGGTGAGCAGTCATCAGTGGTAAAGGAGGGAGTAGGTGCTGGAGCTGGTTGATGAAGAGCAACTAAGACTTGTTGCATCAGCTCCGCTTGTTGGATAGATTGGGCGTGTGCTTCATCAGCCTTGCTCGTGAGAGTAGTGATGGCCTCAGAATTTTCTCGAACAACCTCTTGGAGAGAGGAGAGCTTGCCTTTCACCTCTTGGACTTCAGCCCTGGCGGCTGATAAATCAATAGTGACTTCGTCCCTACAAGACATGTCTTTGTGGACTTCGTCCATCTTGATGAAGACAGTCTCGACCATCGGGAGGAGCAGCTTCACGTCCATCACCATGTCATATTTTTCTTCATCCATGGCTTGGGCCTCAAAAGGAGTACCTAAGGGTTCTTCAGCATTAGAAAAGTGAAATGGGTAGGAAGATGGAGTACGTGAGGGATCTTCAACATTATCTGAAGGATTAATGTTGGTTGGCTCCATAGTGTGCTCGTGAGGATGAGCACCAGTATGCTGAAGAGCTTCGAGAGGAGCTACCTCAGGTCTAGTGGTGGGTATCTCATCATCAGGGAGGACTAGCGTTGATGACTCACAGTCACGTGTTGAGACCAATGAAGAAGCAGAGGAAGGGAGGAAAATATGGCAGAGATGGTTTGAAGTAAGCGTTTAGTGGTGGCGGTACTGATATTCGCATCTTCAGTGATTTGGGTCACTAAGACAGTCAGGAAAGGTGCCACTGTTACGACAATGAGCTTAGTTATCACTAAAGAGATGGGATGGCTAACTGACATTGCCTCAGGGTTAAGGCTTCTTTCAATAGCTAAGACCTTTTGACTAGTCATAGCCAGAGATGAGGTAGTCCCCTTTTTTGCCTTCTTGGCCTTCTTGGTCCTCGAAAGAGAACCAAGAGTGGGTTAAGATGGGCGTTTTGTAGAAAGGGTTGTGGTGGTTGGGTTAGACTTGGGGGGTTTTTCCCTTGTCTTGACCACCTGGGGAGGAGAAGGAGGAATTGAAGATATTGCACTACTGAAGATAGTGCAACATCTCCATCCTTGAGCTTGTGATCCAGAATTCTGGATCCAAGCCTGCAGACAGGAAGGTTGCCTTTCTTTGAGTACTTATTTCCAAAGATCTTGGCGAAGACCATGGACAAGAAACGGGTGTAGGGAACCACTTTCTCCCTCTGAAGCTTGTTGAGCTTAAGCGTCAGGTCGTCGAAGGGAATGGCAACAAAGTTGATTGGGCGGCGACGGATCACCGAAACGCCGATGGTGAGTGCAACCCTGGAAGCCTGATTTTGGCCACCAGTTTTTCCACCCATGCTCTAGATGAAGTGGGAGAATAGAAACTGCCACACCGCAAACATGTGGTTCTTCTCGATTTTGGACAGCGACTTGAGCGACTCGTTGGAGTCCTTCTTCATTGGCCATTGGTAGCCAATATCATCGGGGCAGGCGATGATGTCTTCAGTGGTAGGGTCACTGGCTAATGGACCCTTTGGGAAGTGAAGAACGTGCCTTAGAGTGGTCACGCCAAAGCTCACAATCATCTTGTTGAAGGCGAAGGAGATTTTCTCCACCTAATGACCATTTTTGTCTTCCTCTTGCACCACTTCAGCAGTCATCCAGAACTGCTGAAGGGCCTCCCTAACCATGACAGGTTCATGCTTGAGAGGGTAGGCAGTCGGGGACATCCTAAGGAATGCAGCAGCGTCCTCGTAGATGGTTTTGTTTGTGGGGATATCCAACAAGGCTATGTGGTTGTTGGCCTTGAAGGAAATGTCTTTCACGGTAAAGTTCACATTCTTGGCAACCATTTTTGTTTTGGTTAAGAGATAAGAAAAAAATAGTTTATATTAGTAGTCCAAGATTTGTTTTGTGATCTTATTAAGTTTTAGAACAATAAAACTTCTTTTGAAAAATCCACAAATGAGATATTATGGTTTTTCAAGTAGAATAGTATATTTGAAACTTTTAGATTATAACCATGAATAAGAGTGTGTTATTAATCTTTATGTTTGTGTTTTTAAGAGAACAAGGTTTTTAAAATACCAAATAATAGTTTCATAAGAAGAAGACGAATAGTTCAAATAGTTTAAAGAAAGTTTATCGACCTTAGAGTTTTTTTTAGAAGAAGGTCGAAGGATTCGAGTGTTCTTGAGAGTTCTTGCTTGCAATTTCTTTTGGGCAGAGGTTCGTCAAAAGATTTTAAAAGCGTAAAGAAAATATGAGGGAAGAGATCTCATATTTATAGGTAGGAGGAGAGAAAAAAGGAATAGAAGAGAGGAAAATACGACTGTTGAGGAATTGCGATGATGAGAAATATGGCACGTTCTCATCCATGATTGGATGGAAGTTATAGCAGGTCGCGTGTGTCAAACCTTTTTGCGTGTCTCAAAGCGATTCATATTGGTA
Source organism: Cynara cardunculus var. scolymus (assembly GCF_001531365.2). NCBI lineage: Eukaryota > Viridiplantae > Streptophyta > Magnoliopsida > Asterales > Asteraceae > Cynara > Cynara cardunculus. The sequence continues at coordinate 9,498,761 of NC_037541.1, forward strand.
ACAGAGAATGTCGTCATTAAGACGGTTCATTAACTATTTCTTTTAAAACGAAAAGGTTTTAAGAAATTTGAAGAGTCAATTCAGTGATAAGAGAATCACTGAATAAAAACTTTTTAAAACATTTTATCACTGAAGAAGAAAAGCTTCAGTGATGGTTTTAAGAAATGAAAATATCTTAGAAGAATATATTTTCATAATAAGTGTCAGTGATAAGAGAATCACTGAAACTGATGTTTAAAAACATTTGAATCACTGAAGGTAGAGAGGTTCAATGATCATTTTGATTTTAAGAAGAAAAAGATAAGTATAAAAGAGATATACTTACTTATAAATGTTCAGCGATAGAAAGAAGCAATGAAACAACTTTTAAAATGTTTTCATAACTGAAGAAGAAAGGCTTCAATGATAGTTTTAAGTTTTGGAAAAAGAACAAGTATACATACCTTAGAGAGAATAGATATATTTACTCAAGAGTTCAGTGATATAGATAGAACATTGAATTATTTCACTTACTGATTGATGCGTATAGTTGAAGAAAATTATTCTTCAGCGTTTAGCATCCTCAGTTCGCTGATCAAGATGTTACATCCTGTTCCATCAAGAGGCTTGGTGAAAAGATCAGCGAGTTGGTAATCAGTTGGAACAAAGTGAAGTTCAATATCACCATTCATAACATGATCTATGATAAAAAGATATTTGATCTCTATATGTTTCGTCTTGGAGTGAAGTACAGGGTTGTTTGCAATTGCAACAGCACTGGTGCTATCACAATAGATAGGAATCTTTGAGTACTGAAGATCGTAGTCGTTCAGCTAGTTTTTCATCCAAAGGACTTGGACACAGCAACTTCCAGCAACTACGTATTCAACTTCAGCGATTGATGTGGACACTGAGTTTTGCTTCTCACTTCTCCAACTCACCAACTTTCCACCTAGAAGCTGACAGCCTCCAGTGGTGCTTTTCTTATTGATCTTGCAACCTGCAAAATCACTGTCCTAATAACCTATTAGGTCAAAATCTGAACCCTTAGGGTACCAGAGACCTAAGTTAGAAGTTTCCTTTAAATATATGAAGATGTGTTTTATAGCAATCAGATAGGATTCCTTAGGTTCAGATTGATATCGTGCGCATAAGCAAATAGAATACATGATATCTGGTCGACTAGGTGTGAGATACAGTAGGGAGCCCATCATTCACAGTTACGTTTATAGGCTTTTCATTTGGATCCTTGTTTAGAGAGAGTGGAGGAACCATATGAGTCTTTATAGATGAGCTGTTAGAGTGATCAAACTTCTTCAGTATGTCACAAACATACTTACTTTGACTAATAAAGATACCTTTATCTGATTGCTTAATCCGGAGACCTAAAAGATGGTTAATTCTCCTATCATTCCCATCTGGTATTCTTTCTTCATGCGATCAGCGAATCAAAAACCCAAAGAGGGATTAGTGGAGGCCAAAATAATATCATCGACATATATTTGGACTAGAATGATAAGACCTTTAAGTTTCCTAAGAAATAAGGTCTGGTCAATCTTTCCACGAACAAATTTCTCATAGATGAGAAATGAGGAGAGGGTATCATACCAAGCACGGGGAGCCTGTTTTAACCCATAAAGAGCTTTATCCAACCGATAGACATGTAAACTTCCTCTTGAAGTTTTCCATTAAGGAAAGTACTCTTTACATCCATTTGGTAGACTTTGAAGTCTTTATGGGCGGCAAAGGCTAGAAAGAGTTGAATTGCTTCGAGTCTAGCCACTGGTGCGAAGGTTTCGTCATAATCGATCCCTTCATCTTGTCTATAACCATGAGCAACAAGTCGAGCCTTGTTACGGGTTACCACACCTTCATCATCTAACTTGTTGTGATAGACCCATTTGGTGCCTATCACTGTCTTGTCAGATGGACGTGGGACAAGGTACCAGACTTTGTTCCTATCAAATTTAATGAGCTCCTCTTACATGGCAATGACCCATCTAGGGTCTGAGATAGCATCATTGATCTTCTTGGGCTCAACTAAAGAAAGAAAGTTAACAAAGAGACAAATATCACCTAGACCACGACCAGTCTGAATACCTGCACTAGGATCACCAAGAATTTGATGAATTGGATGGTTTTTAGTCCATCGCTGAGCTGGTAGAGGATTATCATCTGAGTAGAGAAGTTCAGAAACAGAGGATGAGACTTCAGCTGTAGATTCTTCATCGATTGGAACAATTGCTAAAGGAGCCTCAGATTCAGCGATTGAAATAGGTTCTGTTGTTGAAGGCATTTCATTCACTGATTGATCAGTGTTTGAAGTAGAAGGAGGAATACAAGTTGATCCCAGATCTTTCAATAATACTAATAATCGAGTTAAGAATAACCAAATTATAGTGTTTTAATGAACAAAGTGATAAACAATCAAGAATAAATTATGAACATTAAAGAACAATCTTGAGTGTCAAAGGTTTCACTTTTTTAATAAGAAAAACGTAAAAGCGACATTAAATACAATAGGCCAAATCACCTATTTATACTAGTAAGCTAATTAGAAGATAACTATCTAGTGAGACTATTTAGCTAATCTTCTATTAACAGATAATATTTATCTAAACTATTGATAAGCTATAATATTAAGATAAACTTGAAATCCAGCTGTCGACTTGTCATCTCCAGCTGTCTTTCATGGGATGATGANATGCTCTTTCCATCGCATCTCTGGTTGTTCATCGACCCTCTAGTTGTTCTCCAGACTTGGTCAATTCTGCCTTGATGTCTTCATTGGTCTTCTGGTTCTTCATCACTTATTGTTTTTCATTACTTTTACACTTTATGGATTATGGGGTCTAAAGAAAAACTAATCTATGAACAGAATTTAAGAACAGAGACTAATCTAAAGAAAAACATCAAATTCCAAATTTCCATTGGATGATAAATTCTTACAGTACTGGAAACAAAAGACATCATTTTAAGGCAGAAATTTACAACTCATTATGATCTACCATGAGATATATCCCAAAAGTGCAGAAGCAGTCTTCAATAGCCGATGACTGTTGATATCTCATGAATGAGTTGATTCCCATCTTCTCTTGGCACATGAGATCTACCAAGTCTTTCTCTGATGACCTTCTGAAACAACTCAAGTGTATCGGTTGAATACTTGAAGGCTTCAGTCAATCTGAAGAATTTCTTTACCCTGAATTCATTCTTGAAGACAAGTCCAAGCTCGGGTTGAGTTAAGACAGAGGCAGATCTTTTCTCCTGCAGGCCAGGGAAGTCTTCATTTGGTGGAGCACATGAGAGTCTTTTGATGCCTAATTGAAGAGCAATTTGAAAATCACTCTTGGCTCGATGCTTCACCAGGGTCTCTATTGTCTTTACAACCGTTCTGTTTGCCATCCCAAATCTGATGCCATGATCCTGTCGCTGAGCCGTGTATGCGTAAAGTTCGATCAAGTTGTAGGGGTTGAGATTGATCAAGTCATTGTCATTGAAGACGCTGGCCTGACCGTGAGCTCTTTCCACCGTGTACTCGATGAATCTTATTGCTCTGTTGGCGAAGGTCCTCATTTTTATATCCATTACCCTCCTTATCCCATCGTTTGAGAAGACAGCCTGTGATGCTTGGGTGGTCTATCTAATAAACCTATGGTGTAGGAGGTCCATGGATTCTAGCGATAGAACCGGAGGATTGAGAGTCAAACCTTCATCGCGGTCATGATACAAGTATTGATGGATATTTTCCATCATTATGGGTTCCCTGGGTGGCAGCTCTGGACGTCTCCTCAGCGACTCCATGTTCTGGATTATTTCATCGACTAGGCTCTGCGGAGGGTGGCTTGATAAAGAGGAAATGTCCGCTTGCACCATGGTTGGTTCGATTGGGGGTTGAGTTTGGGTTATGGGTTATGTTTGGGTGGTAGTTTATGTATCGGTTGGGAGTTGTGTATGGGTAGTGGGTTGTGTATCGGTTGGCAAGAGGATGGTTTCTTGGGTTGGCTCAGGTTCATTGGGTTGGGTGATGAAAGGTTGTGTATTGCGAGGGGTAGGTGATGGGGTTAATGGTAGGTTTGGTGTGGGTGATGGAGTAAAAGGTGGGTTGGTTTCTGTTGGTGGGGTAGTTGGATTTTCATCAGTTGAGGAACTCAACACGATGGGTTCAGGGGAGGCTACAAGGGGAACATTTTTGTACATATTCAGAGGGCTGAGTCTCTGGTTCTCTTGCATGGGTTGATGGGGATTGTTGTTGTGTTTGGGGTTGTGGTGATGGTGCTGCGGATTCCATTTGTTGAGCAGCCGCGACTTGATTCTCCCCCTCATGAGGTCCAAGACCTTGTTCATCGGGGTCTGGGTCCTCATGACATGGCCTTTTTTGTGGGCGGCTGCTGGAGCATGAAGCTCTGCTCCTCTTCTTCCTTTGTCCTTCCTGAAGGACGCAAGATATGCCTTCAGAGATGCTTGTCTTCGGCTCTCCTCCATCGTGTGAAGGAGAGAGGTGGTGCGCCGTTGTTCATCAGCAAGGTTCTGGGAGAGAACCCTGGTCGGTTGTATAGTGCGATGGACGAATTTTGTACTTATCTCATTGAAGGATGAGACAAGTGCCTTGGACAGAGCCCTTAGATCGGCTCTGGTAGTGAACTCCGTGCTTGATGATGAAGTTTGTGGTGGCACAGAGGTGGTGGTGGATGTAGATGGAGGAATGGGAAGGTTGGCAATGAGATTTCTCACCTCTGCAGTGAATGAGGAGAAGGCTGCATCAAAGGATGGGCCTGTAGAGGGAGGTGGGGGTGGAGTTAGCTGGGGTATGTAGGCTAGTATTGTGGTGGGGAGTTGGGTTAGGGTGGTTTGTATGGTGGCCATTTGGTGGGTAAGGGAGGCTAGGGTTTTATTGATTGATGAAGTGGTTTGAGGTGGGGCTTGTTGAGGAATTTGGGAGATGGTGGTTGGTAGGGTGTTAAGGTTCTGGAGGATGGTGTTTAGCTGGGTGGTTATGTAGGTAAGGTTCTCATCGGCCTCAGTTGCCTGGGTCGTGAGGGTGGCGATGGAGTGAATGAGGGTTTGGTTTCTTTGGGTGGCAAGGGAGGAGGCGATGTTGTGGTGTTGGGTGATGGTTTGCTGGAGCTTTTGGAGATGTGTTGTATTGTCTCGGGTTTGGGTTTCAAGTTGGGAGAGGTGTCGTTGAAGGATGGCAAGGGATTGTTGAAGGGTGGTGTTATCGGTTGAAGGTGGGTTGTCAACAATCCCTTGGATGATGAGTTTAAGGTCTTCCAAGGACCGCAGAACTGAGTCAACAAAGGCTTGGAACTCGGCCTTTGTGACCAGGTCGGCAATAGGGGTAACCCCTGCAGCAACGGATGCTGCAGATTGAGCCTCTGCTCCTGAGGCGCCTTCATGGCCTTGTGAAAATATAGGCCGTGAAGGACTTCCATCATGTCCTTGATAGCCCTCAAGTGAAGAGCTATCTCGTGATGTTGTTGCATCGGCTTCCTCTTCCTCGGCTTCAGAGACCGGGTAAGTGAAGCGAATGTGTGTCCTCTTCGGTAGATCAAATATCGAAGGGGGATGTGCAGGAAAGGGAGATCGCTCTGAACGATCTTGGGGTGTATCAATGACAGAAGCAACACATGCTTCTGTGTGTGTGATAGGTTGTGTCGAGCCTTGAGGCGAAGGGACTCTTATTTCTTCATCACCTCTCTGTTGGGAGAGGGGTGATGGAATGTGGGGTTCCTCAGCTGATTCATCTCCAGAGGCCCGAAGAATGGCCTCTGGATGGCTGGCATGGGTAGAGATTGGACTGGGTCGTCCTCGTTCAACACCCCTTTGGCTTTGATCGCTAGGGGTGAATGTGGTGGTTGCCTTTTGGGAAGTGGGTGGAGGAATTGTTTGAGTAGGGCCGGGGGAGGCACGATGAGTGTCATCATCTTCATCATCCAATGAAGATGCCTCTTGTGCTCCCTCGCTTGGTTCTGGGGACGGCTCTAGTTGCTCTGGGGTATCTGCCCTCGGTTCCTGGGACAGCAGAGAGCGTTCATAGGTTTGGCGGATCTCAGATGTCGATGGAATGACATTGAGCATGGCCCTTGAGAGTGGCCGGTTGATGGTGTAACCCTCCTTCGATAGGGTGGGTCGATGGCCTTGCATTTTGAAGACAGGAGTGAACGGTTCTTCAGCTGGTAGACCATGTTTCCTCATTGCGTCCCCTATGAAGAGGGATAGGAAACGAGGAAATAGAACATCAGATAAGGTTTGTCGGTGGCCTGGAGCTTGCATTTCTTGACTACCGCCGAGTGGATCTCATTGTATATGAGAAAGGCGTAGTCAAGGTTGAGGTTGAAGAATAGCCCGTACATGATCGTCATTATATTGATGTTTCCTTGGTCCAATGACCCTAGCTTGCATGTGAAGGCCCTGTTTAGAATTGAGAAGAACATGTTCCACATTGGCGGGAGGAATTGGCATTTGAAGTCGGAGACGTTGCGTAGGTCACGATTGTAACCTAGCATCTTAATGAAGCGTAGTATGTCGTCGGTGGTGGGTGGTTCGTCATATTCGGCAATGCCAAGCTCTCGACGAGTGGGAATGCACAAAACTTGAGATATTTTAGCCCATAAAATTTTGAGCGAGCATATCATATCGTTCAGAGCATCCATGTCCCCCATTATTCCACGGCTGTCGGGATGGAATTCACAGGTTTGCCAGTACTGTTGGACGTACTTTAGTTGTACGCCGGTGTCAGCAAGGGTCAGTGCTGGTAGTAGAATGCAGTTCTTAAAGAACTCGATCAAGACGGCAAACCTGTCGTCAAATAGGGTGTTTCTCAGTTCAATGGTGTGGTTGTTTGGCTTCATTGGAAGGAAAACGATTGCACGACTATCGGCGCCGGTGGATTGAACGTGGCTGTTGTTGTTGTTTGACTCGTGGGAGACGGAGGAGGCCATTGCTTAAGAAGTTGCGGGTAGAATCGTTCGTCAAAAGCTATTTGCAGGTTTAAGGAAGCGTAAAGAGGAAATGGAGGTAGAAGAAAGGTATTTATAGGTGGGGAGGAAGTGGGGGTGAGGTGTGGGG
>NC_037541.1:9506195-9507759 GCF_001531365.2 Cynara cardunculus var. scolymus
CGTATGGATTATTTGAAATAAGAAGTTATTCCAAATAATATCTCGTTAAGTATTGATCCAGAAACGATTTAAAAAAAATCCATCTAATTGTAAGATTAATACAAATTACGAAGTTTTGGTCTTCTAAAAACCCATATTGTATAGTTTTTAGTCACAAAAGCTGCAATTTCATATAATCTTAAAACAAATTCAATTAAGATGGGTTTATTGATGAAAATGATTTTGCCTTGTAACAAGAGGAGTTCTGGTTGAACAAAACTCATTTTATGGGGAACCAGAGGTGGTCTGGTTGGATATCGATGAAGGAATTCATCGATAGTATGTTGGATTGCATGATTAAGAAGCCTTGGATGACAAACCATAGGCTCTGTTTAAGCATGGGCAATCCTTTATGTAGGACCAGAGGGGCTCTGGTTTGATACCTGGTTTATTATGTAGCATTTAGAAGTCCAGAGGCTCTGGATAGTGGAACCAGAGGCTCTGGTATGATAAATGCATATGTATGCAATGGATATTCATGATGAATGAACAGCTCCCCCTCAAATGATGCATGTATATTGGTTGAGTTTTAAAAACTCCCCCTAGAACCAATAATAAGGACGATTAAGGTGACCAGAGGCTCTGGTCTATACAACCAGAGGCTCTGGATGTGAAGGATGATGGAAAGATGTATGAAATATGGCTAAGTATGCAAATGGATATGCATATGAATGGGTCTTTGAGACCAGAGGGCTCTGGTTCCAAAGACAATGAATCCAAAGGCTCTGGTCTTTAGAACCAGAGGCTCTGGTTGCAAAGGCAAGGAAAAAGATGAATGAGAAAAGGGTGAAGTGTATGTGAAAAAGTATAATGGTTGAGCCTTTGAGACCAGAGAGGCTCTGGTTTCAAAGGCGATGAAATGAAATATGAAAAAAAAGGTTAAGTGCATGAGTGAGAGAAAGAGGGGACTCTTTGGGTCCAGAGGGGCTCTGGTTACAAAGAGTATGAATCCAGAGGCTCTGGTCTTTAGAACCAGAGGTTCTGGTTGTCTTAGAGATGATAAGAAAGATGAATGAAAGGGGAATATAGCTTGCCAAGTCTTATTTGGAAACCAGAGGTCTCTGGTTGCAAAGGACTTGGAAACCAGAGGCTCTGGTCTTTAGAACCACAGGCTATGGTTACTTGGAAGAAAGACGATAGAGTCCAGAAGGGCTCTGGTCTCAAAGGATGAAAATCCAGAGGCTCTGGTCTATAGAACCAGAGGCTCTAGTCTCAAAGAGAGAGAATCCAGAGACTCTGGTCTATAGAACCAGAGGCTCTGGTTGCGAAGGCAATACTTAGTGAATAAAAGATAAGTATTTGCTTTGGACCAGAGGGCTCTAGGTCCAAAGGCGATGAAAAACTTTAAGCCATATTAAAAGATTTTCTTCATGGCCAGAGGCTCTGGTCTTTAGAACCAGAGACGCTGGTTTGGAGTACTACATAATTATGGCTAACTTTTTTGTATCACTTGTAGGCATAACCATGAGATATTGATAATCTCTGATTTAAATATATATTGCCTTTAAGTGGTGAGATTCAGCAT
>NC_037541.1:9511752-9524281 GCF_001531365.2 Cynara cardunculus var. scolymus
CTCGGATTCTTTTAAGGCCTTAGTTTTCTTTTCTAAGTCCTTAGTTATTCGTTTGTTTAGTTCCAGARGTTTATCTTCCTCTGATTTCTTAAGAGTGCTGATGCGAGTCTTTTTCTTAGCTAGTTCTGCTTTTTCTTCGGTTAGAAGGTCATTCTCTCTTTTGTAGAAACTTGCTTCTTTTTCCGCTTTTATTCTTTCAGATTTTTTAAAATTTAATTTCTCTTTTAGTTTAAAGAAATCCTCTGAAAGTTTTATCACCCTTAACTCTAGCTCAGATGGAGCAGAGTTGGTTTCATTGGAAGTAGACTCACATACCTGATCATCAGAGTTGGAGGCAGATTCTGCATTGGACRTGGCCATCAGACAGATGAGTGCTTTGTCTTCATCATCTGATGAAGAATCAGACACCCATTTTTCTTTCTCGGCCATCAGGCTTCACTCTCTAGGATTATACTTGTATTTGTTATTGTAATAGTCAGCATCCTTTACCAATCATCCTCTGCATTCTTTGGAAAAATGACCAAGTTTTCCGCACCTGAAGCAGCGGAGGTCATTTTTCCTTCCATCCTTGTCCTCCTTCCTCTCGTCTCTTCTGTCTTCTCTTCTTTCTTCTCTTTCTTCTCTTCCATCTCTTCTATCTTCCCTCTGACGAAATTTAGATGGCTTCCTTTCATATGATGACTGGTACCTTTCCCTCTTGAATTCTTTTCATTCATAGGGTTTCTTGATGAAATTTTTCTGGCACTACTTTGTAATCAAGGCCAGAGATTTGGCAAAGGCTTTAATTTCATCATCTGATTCAAAAGTTTCGTCTTCAGATCTGATTCTACCACAAGTGTTTTCTTTCCTTTCTTCTTATGTTCTCTGGTAAGGGTCCTTGATATTTCTTTTTCATCGGCAGCAAGAGCGAGAGGTCCACCGATGGATACCTTCTTCTTCATAATGTCGTTCTCTTGTGCTGCAAGCGTTCCATACAGATCATGAAGTGACCAGCCGTCTAGGTCCTGATTTGCTTGAAGAGACAAAGACAGATGAGTCCATTCATCGCCAAGACTTTCTAGGAATAAAACATTGTTTTCTTCCTTAGTTCTGGAGATATCGTTTCGACGACCTTGATTAATCAATGTGTTGAAACGATCGTATGTCTTCTGAATCGGTTCATCAGGAAGGGCCTTGAAGTTTGTGTATTCGTYRAGACATTGTGCTCTACGATTTTTCTTCATTTTAGCCCCTCCTTCCAGTTGGCTTGCCAGTTCATCCCATAGTTCCTTGGCTGTGGAACATGCATCGAGGGATTGGAAGATTTCATTGGGTATGGCCATGATTATCAGTCGTTTGGCCTTCTTGTCAGTCTCTACCCGTTCTATGTCGTCTTCATCCCAATTCTTCTCATCCTTGGGCATATAGTAGGCAGGAATTTCAGTTGTGATGTTTGTTCCTGGGACTCTTGGGACAAGAGTTTGTGGAACGTAAGGACCCTCCATTACAGATCGCAGGAGGTTCCTGTCCATTCCTTCCAAGAAGTTCACCATTCTTATCTTCCATTGTGGGTATTCTTCTCGTTGAAGAGTTAGAGGCTTGGTGAGGGAGCCAACACTATACGCAGAATTCCAGTTGGCCATTGAGAACTTTTAGAAGAGAGATTTTGGATGATCGTTTGATTGGAAAAACAATCAATTAGCTCTGATACCAATTTTTGATCCCAGATCTCTCAATAACACTAATAATCGAGTTAAGAATAACCAAATTATAGTTTTTTAATAAACAAAGTGATAAACACTCAAGAATAAATTATGAACATTAAAGAACAATCTTGAGTGTCAAAGGTTTCACTTTTTTAATAAGAAAAACGTAAAAGCGACATTTAATACAATAGGCCTAATCACCTATTTATACTAGTAAGCTAATTAGAAGATAACTATCTAGTGAGACTATTTAGCTAATATTCTATTAACAGATAATGTTTATCTAAACTATTGATAAGCTATAATATTAAGATATACTTGAAATCCAGCTGTCGACTTGTTATCTCCAGCTATCTTTCATGGGATGATGAATCAACCTTATCTTCATATCTTCATCGTATGCCTCTGGTTGAATTGCTGAAGAAAACTCTAAATGTTGTTGACTAGAGGGGTGATGAAGATGCTCTTTCCATCGCATCTCTGGTTGTTCATCGACCCTCTGGTTGTTCTCCAGACTTGGTCAATTCTGCCTTGATGTCTTCATCGGTCTACTGGTTCTTCATCACTTATTGTTTTTCATTACTTTTACACTTTATGGATTATGGGGTCTAACAACACAGCTAATGAGCACAATAGCGATCTCTGAAGAAGACACGTTGGTGTGATTAGCTGCAACTGGAATGATTAATGGATCATCTTCAGCTTCTGGGGCTTTGGTGTTGAGAGGAACGCTGAAGGAAGCTTCAGGTTGTCTATAATGAGAAAACATCCAGTTTTCTAATTCTTCGTCATCATTACTGATGAATTTAGAATTAGCTCATTGAGATTCATCAAATGTGACATGAATAGTTTCTTCTATCATCTGTCGGCATTTGTTGAATACTCTGAAGGCTTTGGACACTGAAGAATATCCAAGAAAGATTCCTTCATCAGCTTTGGGATCGAACATTCCTAGTTGATCACGGTTGTTGAGAATATAACACGTGCAACCGAGGATATGTAGAAAGCTAATAGGGGGCTTTCTGCCATGGAAAAGTTCATAAGCTGTCTTCTTGAACCTCTTAACGATTATCGATCGACTTTGAGTGAAACAAGCGGTGTTGACAGCTTCAGCCCAGAAATGAGTAGGGAGATGGGACTCGTTGAGCATTGATCGAGCAGCCTCAATGATTGTTCGATTTTCCCTTTCAGCGACCCCATTTTGCTGAGGAGTTCTTACTGAAGAAAAGTTATAGTACTGTTTTTGAATTCGGTACCATGGTCACTTATAATAGACCATACTTTAATATTGTTAAGTACTTCTATTTTCTTGATGAATGATATGATGTCTTTAGGTGCTTCACTTTTGGATCTGAGAAAGAAGACCCAAGTGTACCTGGAGTACTCATCAACAATGACGAGTGTATACTTCTTTCCATGATAGATTGCACATTCACAAGACCAAAGAGATCCATGTGCAGTAGCTGAAGAGCCGATGTCACTAAAGAGATTTGATTTGACTTGAACTAGCTCTTGTTTGTTTTCTTTTCTCACATGTTGAGCAAAGAGATTCCTTTGCAAATGAGTGTTGAGGAAGACCAGTGACAAGATCATTTCTAGACAACTCACTGAGTGTCTTGAAGTTAAGGTGAGAAAGCCGTTTGTGGCACAGCCAGTTTTATATCTAACGAAGCTATAGAGAGGAAACATCTATCCTCAGTGAGAGAAGAATCCATATTGATGATGTAGACATTCTCTAGAAGAGAACCGGTCAAGACAACCTTATCATCTTTGTCATAGGCATAGCATGAATTCTTGGAGAACTTCACTGTGTAGTCTTTATCACACAGCTGAGTGATGCTGAGGAAGTTATGCTTCAGTTCTTCAATGTATGCAACACGCCTGAATATGGTTGCACCATTGGTTAATATACCAAAACCTCTGGTATATCCTTTTCCATTACCTCCAAAGGTCATGGAAGGGCCTCTTTCTTTCTTGTAGTCAATGAACAGGGATTTGTCTCAGGTCATGTRCCTTGAGCATCCACTATCGATATACCATATGCCTTTGACTTCCTGCACAAGTAATAGTTTAAAAATGCTTTTGGTACCCATCTATTTGGGTCCATCAATGTTAGAGGCTTCATCTGCTAAAACTGAAGTACCAGCGTCAGCAGATGGCTTCACTGAACCTGGAGAGGTTTTATTGGAAATAGGAACAACCTCTGACACTAAAGAAATAGAGTAAATGGGTGTCTTCACTAAGCCTGACGAAGAGGCTTCAGTGGTGGGAATTACAACACCTGATACTGAAAGCTTAGCATCAGTAGTTGTCTTCACTGAGCCTGAAGAGGAGGCTCCAGTGGTTTTCTTCACCTTGGTTGCTTTAACAGCCTTAGTGGTTGATTTCGCTTTGGTTGGTTTCTCAGCCTTAGCTACTTTCTTTCCCTTGGGTGGGGGACCAGCCTTGGCGGCAAAAGGACACTTACTGGCAATGTGTATAGTTTCACCATAGTACTTACACTTCCTATAGCTGAAGGTAGCTTTAGGGCCAGGAAATACCAGATTAAAAGAGGGACCAACTCCAAGGATTCCCTTCTCATTAGTTCTTGGAGAAACTTTAGAGGATTTGGAGTCCTAAGGTGAAGCATTCATCTTGAGCTGAGACTTAGATTTTTTAGAGGATTCAGATTTCTTGGTCCCTAAAGAAGAAGAAGAAGAAGAAGAATGTTTACAAGCTGAAGGAATAGATTTAGATCTATTTGACTTGTTAGTCTTCTTGGGAAGATATGCTTTGACAATGGATTTACCCTTGTCTTKGCAACCTGAACTCGAAGGAGTTCCATCAAGATGACTCTCAGCTAAAGAAGACTGAGAGGAAGAAGTGTCAGGAATAGAAGAGACAAAGGTACCATACTTGAGTATGGACCTGTCAGTGACACTGTCTTCTTGATCATAGGAAAATCCTGGACTAGTCTTTATCTTGGCAGGAATCTGAGCGTTACCGATCTCTGAGGCCTTGACAGAGTCTTTGCACCATCCTTCAATGGTAGCCTTCTCAACCCTGAGTTCAGCAATTGTTTGCTCACGCTCAGCGATAGCCTGTTGGTGTTCGATAGTGATGGTTTGGTTCACAATGACCTGATCCTTTAGATCTTCTTCAATCTTAGTCAGCTCTTTGATCTTTGAATGACAAATCTTCAACTGTTCTTAAAGATCAAAATTAAGCATTTCTGCTTTAGACTTGCTAATCAGGGCATTGTAAAGGTCCACTGTCAGTGTGTCTAACGTTGATAGGCTAGAAGAAGAAGAAGAAGAAGAAGAGGGTTCATTCAGGAGACATACCTGAGCGGGTGAGGATGATGAGGGATCATGAGTTGTTGATGTCTTTGAAGCTTCTTCTTTGACATCTTTGGCCATCAAGCAGAGATAGGCCGTGTCTTCCTCATCAGATGATGATTCATCAGACGAATCAGCCCAGTTATGCTCTTCAGCAACAAGACCTTTGGCCTTTCTCTGAAAATTCTTTATCTTATTGTACTTCTCCTTCAACTTTAGGTATTTGTCATCCTTAGATCTGAAGGAGGATGGGGTTTTAGAAGATGGCATCATAACCTTCTTAGACCTGCATTCACCAGCAAAGTGACCCTTGCAGTGACAGTTGTAGCAGATCACTGAAGCATTGTCTATATTATCAGACTTTGGCTTTTCCTTGATGGTCAGCGAAGGAGATCTATGGAAGTTACTTTTTCTGGCAAATCTTCTAAAAGATTTAGTTAACAGCGACAGTGATTCATTAAAATCTGCAAGATCAGACTCTGATAAATCCTCAGAGTTAGTAGAATCTAACTCAGCAATAACAATAAGAGGAAGAAAAGAAAAAGAAGAAGATGGGAGTTCAGCTGAAGCATCTTCAGAGATTAGAGCTAATAGAGAGCTCTTCATTTCTCTGGAATCCTTGATTAGATTCCTTTTCAGCTGTCTAGACTGGTCATGATTAAACAGTATCCCATGTAGAGTGTTGAGAGAGAGAGAGGACATGTCATTGGACATCTTGAGACGCAGAACATAAGTATCACAAGACTTAGGCAAACATTCTACAAAATTCGTTAAAGTTTCAGAATTGGAATATTCCCTAACTACAGTCCTTAGATCGATAAGAAGACAAATAAAACATTGATGTACTTCAGGCAGTGTCTCAGTCTTTCCACAGAGAAAGATTTCATATTGTCTTACTAAATTAATCTTCCTCGAATCTTGAACCTGAGAGGTTCCTTCATATAGAACACATAAAGTGTCCCACATGGCTTTCGAGGTTTTGAGTTTCACCACATAATGATAAACCTCATCAGGAAGAGACATAGCTGTTATAGAGCTAGCACGAGTGTCTATACCTATCTTCTTTTTGTCTTCATCGCTCCATCGATGAAGGAGCTTTGGAATCTGCCGTTCAGGAATCGCGGCAGTCGTAGCTGTTTCAGGAACAGCCGGAGAAATAGCGTATGGAACATATGGTCCATTTTCTATGTAGTGTGAAATTTCAGGATCCACACCTTCCAGAAAGAGGGACATCTGATTTTTCCAAAGACTAAAGTTGTCTCGGATAAAACGGGGTGGTTTGGCAAGAGAGCCATTGTCATGAAAGTGTGTGTTTGTGTTTTGTAAGGCCATTTGAAAGCAGTAATCTTATATAAAGAAAGAGATAATATAATGCAGAAAAACAACTAAACAACAAGAAGAGAAATACACTGCTCTGATACCACTTGTTGGTCCAGTTAGGGTCTACCAGATGTGTATAACAGTTTGTAGAAGGGAGAGATGAATACAAACACAGTAAACTTTTCAAATTTAAAATATATACTGATAAAGAATGATCAATACAGATTTTACAAGATTGTTTGCAGAAAAGATAAGGTAAAGATAACCTATCTAAACAATCTAAGTTACACACAAGTTCTTAGCAAAGAGAAATGATTTGTTGTTTAAGACTTAAAAGAAAGTAAGTTCTTTCTGGATAAGAACTATTTAGAATACTTAAAAGGGATTCTAACTTGCTTTTGAAGATAAGCGTATTGTGTTCTTAGATGTGTATTCTTTCACGTATGAACGTAAGAGTTAGAGTTCAAGAGTAAGAGTTGTCTCTGCATGGAGATTATACACATTTATTTATACTCATTGCATTAAATGCACATTTAATGCAATGCAGTAGGGTTTGAACACGCGTCAAGCCTTTAGAGAAAGACTTGTCCTTTGCAATAGTGAATAGTACAAAAGCCTATTCATGAACAGACATCCTTTCATGGAGTTGGTGGGTAGTAGATTCAGCTAATCGGCTCCCAGAAAGGGTATGGGTTTGTCATTTGTGTGTGGAAGGACAATACAAAAACGATCGTGCTCAACAAGCTTCGTTTGATCGCTGAATGCTGGAATAACCCTGAAGATCTTTTCAGCATTCGCTGAGGCTTGGACAGTCTTCACACATATGTAGACCAGGTTGTAATCACTGAAAGTCACTTCAGATCACGAACTCGCTAGTCTCTAATCTTTAGCTTTAGTCTTCGACTTTTGCTGAAGGTTCTTTGGTGTTAGTTTTATCTTCTTGAAATATCGGTGTCGCTGATGGATTTACATTACATGTTCTCAGCGATCACTGAATAGACTCAGTGATGATCGCTGAAACTGAAAGATAGAAACATAAATACTTCGTAAGGTAAAATGGATTATCATCAAATCACTGAGAGAGAGGATCAACAATCTATCATTCAGTGTCAATCTTTTATCTACCTATCAATATGGGATAGACAAAACTCAATCACAATTCAAGATTAAAGAATACTTAATCTTAGGGTGTCACATTGATGGTTGTGATTCTTACTTTTAAGTATAGAAAGAATAAAGATTATATATATAATTAATTTTTAATATCGATTAACCTTTCTAAAAAAAAAAGAATTGGCCAAAATGAACCAACCTCATGTGTTCTGAGGGTCGGCCAAAATGCTCTAACCACGTGTTAAGAGAATCAACCAAGAGGAACCAACCTAATGAGTTGTCACAAAGGCATCTCGACCTCATTTTACATATCCAACATTTTTTTCAATCTTTCAACTCTCAATCAGTGCGGGATATATAAAACTCAATCACAATTCAAGATTGAAAAATATTCAATTATTAGGGTGCCTAATCAACAGTTCCGCTTCTTACTTTCAAAAATATATTAAAATTATCTCTTCAATTAATATTTAGTATAGATTAATTTTTTCCACAAAAAAAGGGTTGGCCAAAATGAGTCAACTGCGTATGTTTGGAAGTTCAGTCAAAATGATCTAACCACGTGAGTTTTAGACAATTGCTCAAGAGAAGCCAGCCTTATGACTTGCCACAAAGGTATCTCAACATCTTGTTATATGCCCACCATTCAATGTCAATATTTCATCTATCTATCAATGTAGGTTAGACAAAATTCAATCACAATTCAAGAATGAAGAATACTCAATTCTTAGGGTGCCACATCAATACTTTTATATATGAAGAAGATTTATGATGGATATTGATATAAAAAAATAACCATTACTCCAAACATTTAAAGATAAACGTGGCTTATATAGCCAAATGAACCTTTTAATTTTCAAAGGAAACTCATATTTATCTTATATACTCATTTTTCTCATTGATGTATCAATTTATGATCAATGTAGATACCCAAAATCAAACCACAATGCAGGAACTTTAAAATATTTGGTTTTAATGATGTCACCTCATTATTTTCTATCTTTCTTTTGTATTGATATATTGATTTTTTTATATTAAACTTTTTTGCAAATAGAGGGTTCATCAAAAGGAACAAACCCCATAGGTTTAGAGGATTAGCCAACATGAACTGGTGATATGAGTTTATAGGATTAACCAAGAGAATCCAATCCCGTGAATTAAAATAAAGACACCTCAACCTCCTCTACCCACCATCAATTGTTGATTTTTCATCTCTTTATTCCAATGCAATAAATATATAATACTCAATTCTTAGGGTGACACACCATTTCTTGTGAATCTTGCTTATATAGAGAGAGAACCCTATATATAAAGATTTTCTATAAAGATGATTTTTTGCAAAAAAAGGGTTGGCCAAAATGAACCAACCTTATGAGTTTAGGGGGTTAGCCAACATAAGCTAATGATATGAGTTTATAGGATTAGCCAAGAGAATCCAAACCCATGAGTTAAAGCAAAGACACATCAACCTCATCTCATATACCTACTATCAATTGTAAATCTTTCATCTCTCCATCAATGTGGGATACATAAAACTCAACCTTTATGCAAGAAATATAGAATACTCAATTCTTAGGGTGCCACATCATTTCTTGTGGGTCTTACTTTTATATATAAAGAAGATTGATACATATACATGTATATATATACGTGTATATATATATATATATATATTGATAATTCTAAACACAATTTATTTTTATATAATAAGATTGGTTTGCAAAAGAGAGTCATCCAAATAAGATAAATTTATTAGTTAAGCCTCTTGAGCTGACACAATGAATTACATCATTTTTTTCTTATACGCATCTCTTTATTCCAATCTTCAATCTTTCATCAAAGTAGGATATCTCAAACTCAACCACAATTCACCAACACTTCAATACTTAATTCTTATGATGCACCTAATTACCTCTTGGTTTTTATTTGAACCAAGCTCGCTCTCTCTCTCTCTCTCTATATATATATATATATATATATATAATAAGATTTGTTTTGGAAAAATAGGATCATCCAAATAAGATAACTTTATGACTCAAGACTAACGAGTTGGCACAATATAAGATTTGTTTTAAAAAATAGGATCATCCAAATAAGATAACCTTATGAGTAAAGCCTTATGAATTGAAACATGACTCTCATCATTATTTCTTATATACACATCCTTATTTCAATCTTTCAATCTCTCACCAATGTGGGATACCTCAAACTCAACCACAATTCATCAACACCTCAATACTCAATTCTCATGATGTCACCTCATTCTTCCTTGGTTGTTCTTTTAATATATATATATATATATATGAATTAAGCCTCTTGAGTTGACACAATGAATTTCATTATTTTTTTTTCTTATACATATCTCTTTATTCCAATCTTCAATCTTTCATCAAAGTGAGATATCTCAAACTCAACCACAATTCACCAACACTTCAATACTTAATTCTCATGATGCACCTAATTACTCTTGGTTATTCTCTCTCTCTTTCTCTCTCTCTCTCTCTCTCTCTCTATATATATATATATATATATAGGGTCAGGTTCAAATGTTAACCAAAGTTTTTGTGTTAACTTTGTTAACCGATCTTAGCCATTCAATCTTTCAATAAACGGTTGTGATTAATCATGATAAAAACTTATTTTTTTAAATTTAAAATTTCAAAAAGATTAAGTGAACAAAGTTGAAAAGGGTATTTAGGTAAAAAAAACTTATGTAACTCCCATATCATTAATTAATTGGGAGTTACAAAATAAAAAATTCTATGATTATTGTTAATTTATTTTTGTTAATGTACGAACCATATGAACACAACTATATATATGAACCATTGTGTCAAATACGAACAAAAATTTGACATATATATCAACTTGGACTGCATAGCATTTTATGAACACAATATGAACATAATAAGAATAACTGTTATACGAAAGGAAATAAATAAAAAGACAGGTATAAACACGATATGAACAGCTTATGAACAATAGTTCCTTCATTATAAACACATTCAGGAGATCTTTTGTCAATTGGAGTTTTATACATGCATTGCATCCACATCGTTTAAGGTTCACCCCTTGTTYATATATGTTTCTGATCTTATATGGTTGTTCACCCCTTGTTCATATCGTGTTCACCTCTTGTTTGTATCGTATAAAATATATGAACACCGGGTGTAAACACTTACACAAATATAAAGATTTGGTATCAAGCTTAAAAAACAACACTTGTGCTCATATGATAGAAGTAACATGAACACAATGATTCATGATTCATAAAAGTCGGTAATATGACAATATGAAAATGGGTCGTGAATGTACTTCTATTTGAACATGTGAATTAGGTACGTATTTTAATTCTCACTGTTGTCGATTTATTTTCCATTGCATTTATCCATATTAGCTTGATCGATACCGAAATTTTTTACTACCGTGTTTTCTATGCAAATTAAAAACTGATAAAACAATAAATATGGAAGATCAAGATTAAAAACTATATATATTAATATTATAAATGCATATATTTTTTTGGGATTTGATGATTTGTAACTCCTCATTAATTGTTTGGGAATTACATATCAAATTAATTTACTGAAATACCCTTATAAATAAAATGTGAACATGACATAAACCTACAAGAAGAATGAAATTTGATTGGTTGTCATGGTTTTTTAAAGTTAACATAAAATTATTGGTTAACATTTGATCTTCCCCCTATATATATATATATATATATATATATATATATAATAAGATTTTTTGTGGATAAATGGGATCATCTAAATAAATAACTTTATGACTCAAGCCTAATGAGTTGGCACAATATAAGATTTGTTTTTTTTTAAAGGATCATCCAATAAGATAACCTTATGAGTAAAGTCTCATGAGTTGAAACAATGACTCTCATCATTATTTCTTATATACACCTCCTTATTTCAATCTCTCACCAATGTGGGATACTTCAAACTCAACCACAATTAATCAACACCTCAATACTCAATTCTCATGATGCCACCTTATTCCTCCTTGGTTGTTCTTTATATATATATATATATATATATATATATTGATTTTATTAAAACCTCATTTTCAGGAATTTTTACAGAGAAACCAGACTATGAAATGTCTAAAACAAATCTAAAAAAATTGAATAATTCAAATGAAAAAAATAACAAATCAATTAGACTTCTATTTATCTGGAATGGTCATAATACTAGCTATTATTGTTACACTTTGTACAATCATATGTAGAAAAAAAGGGTTTCAAGGAGGTTTTTGATCATTGTTGCAAATGAGTATATTATGACTAACATAAGCAAATTGAAAAAATATTCAACAATTATATCAAAGTAGGTAACAACACAATATTTTCCTGCTGAATATAAATATTTTCTGAGAATATATGAGATAAATTGATATGTATTATAACAAAACAAGTCGCACAATATACCTTATGATTATAATCAATATTTTCACATATTTTTTTTAGGACTTTGAACCAATTACAAAGTTTGATATAATAAAATATTGACATATAAGACTTATTATATATATATATATATATATGTATGTATGTATTAAAAGAACAACCAATAATGACAAGGTGGATTCATATAACAAAGGTAATATTGATTCTAATTAATTTAATACATAAACGTGATCATCGACTCATTTAGTTAACTTCAATAATTTAAAAAGAAAGATTATTGTCATCGCACAACGCGCGATGTCAAACACTTTTCATTCTAAAATTGCAACACATCATTGGTTTATAAAAAAAAAAAGTTAAGAGTGAATTACACCGGCGCTCCATCTGGTTTGCTCGATATTTGAATTTGGTCTATAAAACAAACTATCTACACTAGTGATCCCTAACTTTTTATTTTTATAACATCTATGGTCCCTCCACTTAACAACATTAGTGTAACACCCCAAATCCACACATTGCATATAACACATATTTTATACATAGAATACATGTTTTCCCCCACATAGGTCCTTGATACAAGAGTCTATAATGTAAAATACGCAACCCAAAAATTTCAAAAGTACATGCTCTTATATCCTAGCATCTATGCTTCCAAAACAGCTAAGCACATA
>NC_037541.1:9530996-9532436 GCF_001531365.2 Cynara cardunculus var. scolymus
ACAAATGACCTGTTTCACCACATTTATAACATTTCCTTAGCTCAATCCTGCATTCTCCCTGATGAACTTGATGACATTGGGGACAAGTCCTTTCATTGAATCTTTGTATGAGCTTGTTTCCATGTTTTACAACTTTTGGTCCTTTGTATCATGTTGATGGACCTTCCCATTTCCTCTTTTCTATTGCTTTCCCTTCTTCTTGTCTGTTCTTGTTTCTTTCTGTTACCTCTGCTGCGTCAACGGTCAATGAAAATGTAGCCGGATTCATGGCTATGACAAATTCTCGGATTGATGGTTTCAATCCCCAAATATACCTTTCCACTTTTCTAGATTCCGAATAAATATAATGTACTGCAAATTTTGAATATTTGATGAATTTCTCTGTATATTCCCTTATAGTTCTGTCTCCTTGTTCCAATTTTAGAAAGTCTTCTTCCATTTGTCTAATGGCAGCTTTTGGGCAAAACTGCTCCTTGAATCTGTTGACAAACTCTAGCCATGTCATAGTTTGCAAAAAATTGGTTCTGGCTAAGGATTCTACTTCCCACCAAAATAACGCATTTGATTTCAGCACAGAGACTGCAAATCTGACTTTATCTGTTTCTGTACATCGGATGTTATTGAATACAGACTCCATCTCTTTGACCCAACACATAGCTTTAATTAGATCTCTTTCTCCTGAGAAGGTTGGTGGTTTACAAGTTAGAAACATCTTTATATCTCCTTCCCTGTTATTAAGAATTGGAATCGATGGAGTAACTTCAATTCTGCCTGTCTCTATTCTGGCAGGATTCCTCAAAATAGAAGTCAAGGTTTCCCTTAGCTTTCCCATTTCTTCAGCTATTATGTCTCTTGTTACATAATCTGGGTGAGACATCCAGTCTTGATTCATATTTTCAGAGTTTGATTCTGCTTGATTCATATTAATTTCTGGCTGGCTTATTCTGCCTCTAGTCTGCCCCCTACCTCTGCCTCTACCTCTACCTCTGCTTCTGCCCTCAGAGGTGCCAATAGGAGCAACAAGGATTCTTCTTCATTGGGGCGGGTGATCCTTTCTGACCTTCTCGATCTACTAGCCATCTGTAGATAACAAAGTTAAAACACATATTTTTCACATTCCCAAATATAATAAAGTGTCCAAGTTCAGTTATGTACCTATAGATTCAAAATTACATTGGCCAGATGTAATCCATAAATACCTTACACACTGATCTCTTAACTTATTATATTTATTCCAAAGGTGTTAACTATGTTTGGGACCCTAATATGCAATTAAATAGTTTAAGTCTAGGTATCATGCATGTGAATACCTAAATCCCTTAAACTCAGGCTCTGATAGAAACTCTGTAACACCCCAAATCCACACATTGCATATAACACATATTTTATACATAGAATACATGTTTTCCCCCACATAGGTCCTTGATACAAGAGTCTATA
>NC_037541.1:9533546-9534952 GCF_001531365.2 Cynara cardunculus var. scolymus
CAAAAGACACCTCTCCTTGATATGTCATCCTTATTCCAAAACACACCTCTCCTTGATATGCCACCCTTATTCCAAAAGACACATCTCCTTGATATGCCACCCTTATTCCAAAAGACACCTCTCCTTGATATGCCACACTTATTTCTTCTTCAAAATCTATGAACTAGTTCARATGAAGGACCACAGTCACAACCATCTTATCGAATCCTCATTCATAGTTTTATCCAYAAMATCTATAGATTAATTCCAAATGAAGACATATCAAAATCACAATCGTCTCAAAATAATATTCTCTATAGTTTTCAACCAACAGTTTTATCATCAAAACTCTGAATATTCAAGAACAACCAGTTCTTGCAATAATATTTTCAAACTCAAATCCTTTTGTATCCTTTCAACAGGATATCATTTCAAAATTATTTTAAAGAAGTAATCTCTTCTTTATCTTTTCCAAAAATGATTTTTAATACACAAATATATAACAATAACACATTTAAACTATCAAAATAGTTTTACCATCTTTTCTTCAAAACCAATATCAAAACCTAGCAGTTTATATAACCAAATATATAAAGGCTATAGTCATCAAAAACTCACAGTGTATAATCAACAGTATTTTTAAAACACACAGTTTATAATCAACGGTAGTTTAAAAACTCACCTTAATAATCACAGTTTCTGCAGTTTTAAAACACACAGCAAATCACAAGCTMTTCAAACAGCTTTGAACAAAAGATTTGTTCAAGAATACTTCTCACCGCCACAACACTCTTTTTCTCTTTCAACAGATTTTTCTTCAAATGAAATGATAAGATAGAATCTTGTCTTTTTATTTCTTTAAATACTCTCACCATGGCGGTGGAGATTATTTTAATTATAAAACTCATAGTCGGTGAAAGCTTTATCCAATAGAAATAACCTTGGGTGGTGGGTTTTTCATTATAAAATTCATGATTTCTTAACCATGAAGGTATAAGTTTTTAAATATTATAATAATATTTCCACCAGGATATCTTATCACAAATATGCACCACCTCATGTATGCTTCACACCACATTCATAAATGTATAAATTACATACATATCATGCCATCTTTTCACATATATGCATGCACAATATCATGTTCACATTTCACATATATAGTTCATGCATTTCTACTTAGATATGCATATTTCATGTAATCCACATAATAAACATGTATAAATTACCTCAATCCTGGTTGTCTCAAACCTGATTATAACAATTAGTTAGCAATCATTATGAATGATTAATCGGTATTTGAACAAACTATAGGAACCAAAAATATAACTGCTCTAAAATTTAATGTGATTCACGGTTTTTTTTTACTTTTTTATTAAAAAATTATATTTCCAATCACAAATTAAATTATTAAAATAAAATACGTA
>NC_037541.1:9535082-9573509 GCF_001531365.2 Cynara cardunculus var. scolymus
TCCAATCCTTATGGGCTAAACATCTTTGGGCCCGGTTTTTTAAATTACCAAATCAAAATATTTTTATTTGAAAAAAATATTAATAAAAAATAATATATATATATATATATATATATATATATATAATTTAAATAGACACGGAAACCAATTTTGTATGATGATAAATATATGACACATCTCTATCAAAATTTTAAGAAATAAAGATAAAAGAAAATAAAAACTCATTTGTCTCCAAAAGGGGCACCACACATCTTCTATCTCTCCCCTCTTTGGACCAATCAATGAACTACATTAGAGTGGGACCTACGTATGCGTATATTTTGAATTTTATATTTAAGACTCTGTACGTTAAACGGTGTTCAAAAATGCAAGATGTGTCTCCTCCGTTATAAAATAACCCATTGTGTTTTTGTAAGGCATAACTTACGTTATGGAGTGCGTTTTTTGTAATACGTGACTTTTTTCAAAAACAAGATTGTTTTTTATTTTTTATCTTTTATGTTTTTACACTTATAAATTTAGGTTTTACATTTTTATAGATCTAATTAATCACATCACTCATAGTTTCACATATTCATAAACATTTACAGACTCACGGCTTGAGAAACGCCGCATTCTCGCCATAGCGTGTAAAGCTTGAGGCTTGACCTCGCCGCCACTCACGCCTCACGCCTTTTGAACCTTGACGTTGATTAGTAGAGATTTTAGATTCTGGTATCGGCAAAATGAACTTCCATTCTCAGTGGCTCTTGGGCTCCTCTCAGTAAATATTATAACAAGTTTAGAGCAGAAATTTATTTCGTCACAAAAATGAACGAGTCAGGCCATTCATCTTTTTGACAAATTGGCTTCAACATCGTGATGTAACACGCTCTCTTCTTAAATGGCTCAACCACCCTATACATGTTTGTGTCGGTAACACTCCTATAGTACATGCCTTGTCCTTTGAGGCGCTTCGGGTAACTAAAAAGCAACTGAAATAGTGATTGGCTGACTTATCAAACATTAATATAATTTTATACTGAAAGACGATATATTAATTTCTTGATATTACCAAAAAAAACATAAAATAATTAAAAATTAAAATTATTGATAAAAGAGTATATTCAAATAAAAATCTTAACATTTTTGCTAATATGAAAGTTGAGAGGGTAATAACGATGACGTTTTAATATTTTTTTCCATATGTGTAACACTCTCAAAAAATACAAATATAATAAACTTTTATCTTTTAAGTTAAAATAAAAGGCCAAGCCACAATTTTTTTAATCTAAAGTAATTGAATTACGTACAATAAAAAATTTATATTAAGAAAAATATTTGTTAGCACCCATATCATATTATATATATGAAATTTTTTTAGATTTCTTTACGAGATTTCTAAGAACTAGTAGATTATGTGTTATTTTATATGTTTTCTTCTTCTTTATTTATGGCTATAATTTAATGTAGTGATTAATATATATTTGTTTTACAATGTGTTTGTTTCACATGCACTTGGTTCACATAGGTTTATATATGAACTTGTTTGCTGACTATTTCTAAAAGTTACGAAACTACCATCTCTATCTTTTCATAGACGCAACTTTGACCAATCAAAGTCATAAATTATTGACCAGTCAAAGCCGCAATTACTAACCAATCAAATCCGATATTGACCATATGAAAGACTATGATCACTTCTTTATTTCTCAAATATTTATCACTTCTCAAAATAACTTTTGGCTATATATGTGTGTGTGTATTTATATGTCTTGGGGGTTTAATCCACAAGTGAAACATGTGTCGTATATATGGTTCTGATTGGGTAATGACTAACATAAAAAAAGCATCTGTAGAAGGGGTTAGAGGTTGAATACAAACACAACTAATGAGTTTCTGCAGCGACAACAAAAACTTGATATCAAAAAAACACACACATAATAGTATGGCACAATAGTGGTGCAAGTATACGCCAACTATTAAGTTCGCCTTCAAGTAATACAATGGTATAGTACCAAGATCATATCTACAAGGACTGGTCTTACTAAGAATCCGAGATTTCTACCAGCTTTCATTGCAAAAGTTGGATTTTATAAAATGGATCGTTTTTTAGTGAATATTGGTGATTTAAAATAATAAGTAATAAAAGGCGGGTAAGAATGTAAGCTTTCCCTGAAAGTATAATAGCAACTTAAATGGTTGACAAAACTACTCATAAAATAACTCAGACGAATTCCTACTCTTGAACTACGCCGTGTGGGATGTGGCCACGGTCTCACCATAATTTGGCCACAAATGCTAACTTTCGGTTTGCCAACCTTACTAATTAAAGGTCGAAGATCTTAGCCTCGTGAGTATGGAGAGATGCGCTTATCTCTATGACACACCAACTCAACTAACATCTAGACCTTAGTAATGATTATGCAACAACCCATATCTCTATGTGATTATTGAAGATTTTTTCAATCTTGTTGCATCATTCAAAACGTATTTTGAATCCGCCAATCTCTAGGTCAAAGATATAATATTAACACATACAAGTGATCGACTTGTCCATACTGAGTTAATGCTTCAACTTAAATAACCAAACCGAAAGTTAGCAAAAAATGGTAATATCCAAGTCCTATAGTTTACCTCTTGGGTTTGGCTTACACCCGCACCCAAAGGGAGTTTAGCTAATGCTTAAAAGAGAAGATATAATGGAAGAAAAGAAGTGCTCAAAGTTAAATTGCATTAATTTAAAATTCGGCAATGTGGCCACAATGTTGTCATAACGGTGAACAAAACTGAAATGCAGAAAATAAATTACAACTAAACTAAGAAAATAAAATACAAGCTAAGCCTTAAGCTTCTACATTGTTGGAGTTCAGGGTCTCAACCATGCTCCAACATGAACCGTCAAGCCCTTTATGTAGGCGATGAAGATAGAAGGTGTGGAAATAAGTTGAGTCAGGCCATTTCATCTTTTTGGCTGACATGTTGAACATGTTTCCGTATCAGGTTATGGGTTGGTGGGAAGTGATAAGCCAAACTTGTTAGGTAAGTTTGAACTCCAAATCAGCAGCCAAATAATATTTGTCAAACATCTAACTTATATTGGTACTGGTCTTCAATCATCTAAATGACAATCCTTTCCACTTTAACATCAATCTAACTTCACTTCAACTAGTATTCGATTTTGCTAAAGACATTTTGTTTGAATCAATACATATTACAAAATTAAGACAAACAATTTTATAATTGAAATCCTATTTTAATACTTTATCTGAAATATAAGATATATTTCAGATCTCAGGTTTAAATCATTATATGCAAATTTTCAGGTCCTTTAAGCAATTTTGGATTTTAACACATTCAGACCCCAACACAATTTAGGTCATGACGCATTTTCAAATCCTGATGCATTTCGGATCTCATCCTTGTACAAATCCGGATATGACAAATATAATCCTCATTTTGTTTAGGATTCTAGACAAAAATTCATAAAACTCTTTAATTGTTTATCGGATGTATTTACGTAATCATCAAATCAAATAATTTACTAATTTGGACCTACAATTTCACATGTGAAACAACAAAGTAAGTTCTTTTTTTATTAACCTGGATATCCAACCCGCTATGCGAGCCGACCAGGGCCGGTCCTAAGATTTTTTATGCCTTGTGCGAAAATAATAAAAAATGCCCCTGAGTCTATTTTTTTAAGCCAATAAAACAACGAAACATGCGATTTTTTAAAGAGTTTAGAACCTATTCAAGCTAAACATCTCATCCCCATGTTGAGTTTTATTAATTATAATAAAAAAATACAATGGTGGGACATAAAAACCAAAACTCCGAATACAAAATATAGAATGATAAAAGGATAAATTCTGGATTAAGATCGTGCTTCCTTCTTTTCCAGTTTTCCTTTTTCCAAATTGAAATTAGCAAAATAGAAACTTTATTTCAATATATAGGACTTAAAAGATAAAGAAAACTATAATCAGTTTTTAATTAAAATAGTAAATTACATCTAAATTATTGTCATAATAAGCAACAAGTAAAACTCCAAAGTTACAGGCTTAACGACTAAAGGCTAAGGGCATATCTGTTAGCAGCTTAATAAGTTTAATGGAACTAACAGCTTATTCACTCAACTATGTATGACTGTTTCGTAGTGGCTTAATGATATAGAAAGTGACTTATCCAGTAAACTTCTAAGGAGAACATTATATAGAAAGCCAAGTTTTTTTTTCAAACATGCCCCTTCCAACTAAAAAAAACATTCCTTACATCTGCAAAAAAAACTCTTCCAAACAAAAACTTTTCCAACTTATACAAACAGATTAATTAATACAGACAACTTTATAAAAACAAAAACTTTTCCAACTTTCCAACTTTTTCCAACGATGTGCATTCAGTATTCATGACTACTAGGCATTGAGCCTGTTTTTATAGTTACAACTTAGTTGTCCAATTCCCAAATTATTAAACCCCAAACTAGTAATAAATGACAACTTGATGCCCCTTTAGACTTTGATGTCCTGTGCGGCCGCACGAGCTGCAAGTGGCCAGGGCCGGCCCTCGAGCCGACTAATCCCAGAGCGATTACATGGCTTTGCAGATAGCCCGGAGTGACCGCATTTGATTCTCCGTGGCCAAAAGGGGATTTTTATTCTTCATTGGATTTGAACCTGAGACCTCCTGTTATTTTTGACCTTCGAAGTCAAGCTCAGACCAATCAAGCACCACCATTGTAGTTCAAAATAAGTTCTTTAAATTTGTTATGATACAATATTAAACTATTCTATATAAAAAACCTGTAAAAAGAATGGAAATCTAATCGAAACCCTAAAGGTACTTGAAACCCTAACACATGAAACCCTTTTTAGTCACATACTATGACATGTGCCTTAAACGTGTTTTCTTTTCTTTTCTTTTCTTTTAATTTAACATTTAAATGGAAAACATTTATGAAATAATTGCTTCTCTCTTACACATCAAGAGTGCATCTTTGCAGCTTTTCTTTTTTGAGCACTTACGTCCCCAGCCACCCAGCTGTATCACCACTACAGTAACCCTATTCATCTCTCATCATTCATCACTTTCTCTCTCTACAATCTTTGCCTCTTTTTATACAGACAAACCTCCCAGATCTTTCTTACTTAAAAACCCTACTGTTTTTTCCTCTCTAAACCATTCACACACATACAAATGGAAAGTGGATGGAGGAACCCTTTCAACTCCAGTTGCAGTGGCGGCGACGACGGTGGTGGAGGTGGTGGTGACGACAGCGTGGGTCAGAATGGTAATTTCGCAAACAGTGCATGGGATATCTGGGACATTGGTACAACTACGACAACTACTGCTACTACGACTACCACTGGTGGTACGCGTTATGATTGGAGCAATCACGGCGTCAGTAGCATTCCCGCCGTTACCTCCTCCGCCGCGAGGGTACCGGAGGAGAGTGTGGTTCACGCGCTTCTATTCGGGGTGGCTGATAGTAACGACGGTGGCGTCATCCACTTGCAGGACAATCGCCGTCTCTACGGCGGAATTGGGTCGATCAACCACCGCATACCGGACCCACACATGATGTGCTTGAAGCTGGGGAAGAGACACTACTGTGAGGATGCCGTCGTCCCTGACAGACACGTGTTGGCGGCGGAATCATCATTTTCCTCCACCAAGAGAGCTGGCAAGCCACCGTATCCGTATTACGTCTGTGACAGTACGACGACGGCAATACCAGGGGTGAGAACACCGTCTTCACCGGCGACGGTGGCGAGATGCCAGGTGGAAGGGTGCCACGTGGCGCTTACTAACGCTAAGGAATACTATAAGAGGCATAAGGTGTGTGAAATCCATTCAAAGGCTCCCAAGGTTGTGGTGTTAGGCCTTCAACAGCGATTCTGTCAGCAGTGTAGCAGGTTTAAGTTTATTATTTTTATACTCAAAATACATATTTTAAAATATTATTTAAAAAATTATGTTTATTTTAGATTTATTTAAATAAAACCAAGTGGAATAACATTACAAACTCAAATTAATATTAAAATTTAAGATGATAGTTTTTATAAGAACCTCTTTTTAACCGGTCTTATGTATTTTTTTTAACATAAATAATTATTATAAAATCAATAAAATATATAAAAAATTAGAAAATTATACCTAACCTTTGTAGTAAGAACCAAGGTTTTTGTAAAAGAACTTAAAGGGGTGAGGTTCATATAAGAAATCTCCACAAAGATAGTTTCTCAAAGCCACTTCACTCTTTACTAATAAGAACCTTGCATTGGAGATGCTCTAAGCGTCTTAATAAACCGGTTTATAAGACATAGTTTATAGGACCAAAAAATATCTAAATGCGTTATAATAAGTTTATAGAATGTTTTTGGGTGTCGTGGCAAGTTTCTTTGGATGTTTTTACAAAAAAATGTCATGCTAGCTATCTTATGAGACACTATTTGAAAAAACGTTGTATGAAAAGACGAGTTTATTGGATAGTTCTTAAAAATGTCTTACAAAATAGTCGACGCACTACTTTTTATTAAAAACGTCCTCAGAAATTGTAAACACGTCAAAAACAAATTATAAACTAATTATTACTTCGTAAGGACGGTTTATTTGGGGGGCTACAGGCACTCGCCCGTTGTTGTTCCCGGACTACCCATCCCTTCATTCTCCTTCACCCGGCCCGGTGAGATAATCTTTTTTTTGATCCCATATTTCTTATCTCAAAAAACAATTTATTAGGATAATTAGGATTTATTTGCATCATATAGACCCAAATTAGTTGTAGGCGAAGGATCGTATGAGAAAAGAAGTTATAGTGAAAAACGTAAGAAGAGATATGAACCCTTAATTTTTTTTTTAATTTCATACTAATCCATGAATTACGTTTTAAAAATGAATTTATCCAATACATCTCAGTGCATCTCATTAGTGTGGACATTCAATTAGAACTTATCCAAGGTTGGAGATCTCTTCTTACGCTTCTCATCATAACTTTCCTTCTCAATGGAATCCAATCATTATTTATAATGATTTTCAAAGAGAGAATACATATAAATTTTGCATCAGCATCATCAAGATGTAACAGAATCCCGGTCAAAATTGATACAAAATAAACTCTATTGATTAAAAAAATAGTAATGTAATACACTAAATAGGTTGTTTGTATACTTTCAACAATATATTTAATTTAATTTTGGGTGATACTATCTGCACATCTTTATAAGGTATAAAACAAATCAAATCATATATTGAAAATGTAAAAAAATAATTTGATGTTGATATGTGATGTGAGTAGAAAAGTACAATATAAAAAATGCATTTAACAATGTATAGAAGTACAACCCCAATTTTTAATCTTTTATGTCCTCCAATCAACATGTTGGCTAAAAGGTATGCATGATTCATGCTTTCATTTGTTATAAACACCTAATAAAGATAGATTAAATGCATATTTATATTATTATATACGTCATTATATATCTATTAATTCTGACATAAATAAGGATGCATATAATAATGTCTGTTATAAATTACTGAAATTACAAAACGTGAAACAAAAAAGGGATTCAAAGATAAAATATAACAAAATGATGATTGCAACACGATTCCTATATATCGTTCATAGACGGATCAAAAATTGTTCATGATATTCTAGAAACGTTTTGAGTGAAATATCTTGAGTTTTGTAAAATATAACGTTCTATGATGTATACATGTAGGTTTCATGGTGTGACAGAGTTTGACGAGGCAAAAAGGAGTTGCAGACGGAGATTAGAAGGACATAATCAAAGACGGAGAAAGGGAACTCTTCCGAGTTCTCTTCATAAAAGATTTCAACATTCTCATGGTACTTTCGAAACTGTAACGATCAAATCTTTAACGGTAATTATTTTTTGGTAATCATGAGTGTCTGACTAGCTTATGCTGTCTGGTCTCATTCCATAAGGCCTCAAAGATAACAGTAAAACATACCCTCCATTGTCGTTGATAGGATTTGAACCTGTGACTTACGAGAGCAAGCTGATGTCTCATCAGTTGAGCTACTCAGAGTTCTATAGTAATGATTTATGTGTTACGTAAGTCTATGTTCATCCGTGGATTAAATAACAGAAATAGCAATTTCAGCTGTCCAAATTTATCTCTTAGTAATTTCTCTCCCAAGTTTTCAAAAAAGTTACTACCTCCGCAAATAACCATTCCTCAACTTGCAGACGGGTAAAAAGTAAAAAAAAAATCTTGAACATGGTTCGCAAATACAGGGACCAAGTCTGTAAATCAGTATGGGTCTACAAGTAGACCTCCGCAAGTTGAGGAAGTATTTAGACTAATTTACATATTTGGTTCTGCATTTGCAGATTATGTTCAGATTTTTTTTCACTTTCTAGTTCATCTGCAAGTTGAGGAATGGTTACTTGCAGAGGTTGTGACTTTTCCGAAAACTTGGGAGAGAAATGACTAAAAAGTAAATTTGATCGATTGAAATGACTATTTCTGTTAATTTGCCTTATTCGTGGCCTAACCCAACCCAATATTTCATTAAAAATTTACTTTCCCTTCCATCTACCTACACAACCTCAACTCCAACCCAACTCAACCTTTCTTTATCATTAATCAATGATTCAGACACACCACCATCGTGCTCACAACCCGATTGGACTGCCAAGCGGTAGTGGGAATTGTCCCGTTCCCTGGTCGAAGAATTGGTTGGATGAGGGATCTACTCCAAAAGTGGTACGGATGTAGATCCCAACCTAAATATTTTTTCGTATAAGATTATATATTTGATGTTTTATTATGTATAGTCAAATTTATTTGATAGGACAGACACACACACACATACACACACACATATATATATACACACACACACACACACATATATATATACACACACACACACACACATATATATATATATATATATATAGGCTTAATTATTTGACAATTCTCAAAATTTGTGAGATCCATGAAAACTTCTATCCTTAGGTTTTGTTTCACAAGATTTTTTCATTTAAGTATAGTATATAATGTATTGATTAACATATATTTGTTTCAAAACGTGTCTTTCATATGTATTCGGTTTACAATGCAAAACTTTTTTACGTGTTATTTTTTCCACAGACATGCCAAAACTAAACCGAGTACATATGAAACAAACATATTGTGAAACAAATATATGTTAATCACTATATTAAATTCTATAAATAAATAAAAATCATAAAAAATAACACATAAAACACTGTTCTCAAAGATCTTACGATTTAGAGATATATAATTCATATTTTTAACTAAAGTAATTATTGAAGAAATGCCATATAGTAAAAATGTATTAATTAATTATATTTGAATATAGGTTAATTTAATATTCAGTTTATAGAGATTTGAAAGGTATGGGTTTTGGTGTTTTTTGTTTTTTAATGTTGAAATGAAGTCTAATTTAAATTTTAAATAAAATCTTACTTATAATTATTAAAGTTTTATAAAAAAAAAAAGTAAACCAACCAATTGTGTTACAACATGTGCCACTAAAATAACTTCTTGGACTATCCTTATAGTATAACAAAATCGGATTTATAAGATGTTAAAAACTTATAAGTATTTTAATGGGTTATTTTTATAAGATTTAATTTATATGACTAAAAAAATAAAGCGTTCTATCTAAAGGTGTTTTAATAAGTTGATAAAATATTTTTGGAAGTCATAATAGGTTTTTTATTCTATTTTTTTTTTATAAAAGACATCATATTACCTATTTTATAGGACATTATTTAAAAAGTGTTTTATCAAAATAGAACACTTTCTAAAAAAATGTCCTATAAACTAGCTAATGTAATGCTTTGTATTAAAAGTATCATAAAAAACTTGTTAAAAGACGTCCAAAAGCGTCATATAAACTTATAATGCCTTTAGATAGGACATTTTATTTGTTGGTCCTATAAATAAAGTCTTATAAAGCAGTCTATTGTGAAGTTTAAAAATTAATGGTGACATATAAACTGAATTTTGTTGTACAGTAGGTTGCCTTAAGTTATGGAAAAAGTATTTTATTTTATCTTGTCTTATAGATGACCGGTAGTCAAAAATAGTTTCATGAGGTCGTTCTCATCTGGTTACATAATGTGTTATGTATGTGACTGTACTTTGAAAATGTGAACAGGAAACAATCTCATGGCCGAGCAACGATCTCGACCCCTATTAGCATTGCCACCGCACTCGAAGCCAGGGTGTGCTCTCTCTCTTCTGTCATCTCCAAAAATCGAACCCTGGATTTCTTCGGGAGACCTGTCGTCAAGATGTAGCGCTGCTCTTTGTGAATTAATTGCCGCGAATAGAGCAACTACCGTGGTTGGGCATTTATGGAATCAAAATAGTTCTCATCAACCGGTTGTTGAGGACACAATCCAGACGTTACCCAATACGCAAATGTGGGACCGGTTCAACGATAAAGACACAAGCATGACGCTTGACTTAATGCAGGCTCCAGCTTTGGATGTTGGCCTTCTGTCCATGAAGGAGAAGGCCAAGGATCATGAAGACTGGAACGACTATTGTTGGTCCGCCTTCTAGAAGGAATTGCTCTGAAAAAAGGAAAAAGTATTGGAATCTACACACTGATTCATTTTTTTTGAACCATATGCGTCAAAAAGAGCTTATACGCTTCCGAAGGGATACAATTTGAACCTACTGGGTGCTAATGTCATGCTGCATGATGATTGGTTTGGTATGACAAAAAAATGTCAATTTGTTATTTTTCCGTTCGAATAATATTCCAAAAATATTTTGTGTAATTAAGTTGATGAAAGTAATAAAACCTATTTTAGGAATATAATCTTCTAGTAATAGAATATACTTTATGTAGTAAAGTCAAGGCCTTATGGTTTGTTCTCAATTAGTCACCAATTTGAGTTCTCTTCATCCTTGAAATTGGTCGAGGTACGTGCATGCTGGCATGGACATCCACAATTTAACAAACAAATAATTGGAAATGATGATGTTTTGGTCATCAAAAACATTTAAAAACACTCACAACGTTATAGAGAATAATGACACACACACATATGTATGTATGCATATATATATATATATATATATATATATAGGTGAAGGTTCAAAAGAGAACACCTTCATTTTACGAGAACGCGAGAATAACCTTATCACATGTGATAATATACATGAGGGCACATGGTGGTGTGCGAACGTGGTACCCTGCGACTTAGCTTGCGCCAAAGGTCGTCTGTGACTCTTATTTAGTATCACATGTGATGGTATTAATGGATTATAGTATCACACAATAACACCTTTATCACATGTGATAAATACATGTCAGGGGGCTTAATGGTGTAAGGGCGACTTGGCCCGCAACCTATATCGCACCAAAAGTCATCCACGTCTCTGATTTAGTATCACATGTGTATCATAAGTGATGAAATAATAGTATCACATGTGATTGTCTAGAGTAAAATGGTGTTCTCACGTTTTCATAAAATGAAGATTTTCTCGTTCAAACTCTCCTCTATATATATAACCTCATCTTCTATATTTGTGTGATCCTTTTTGTTGGTGCAAGTGAAAGGTATTGCTACATTCTTCGAATTTTAAAAGTCGATAGATTGAATAGACGTCTTGGAAAACCTTGATGGAAAATTGTCAATGACCATGTCTCACGAAACGAAGCTAGATAAATCGTAAGAGGTACAATCAATAAAAAGGTATCGATTATGATGCAACGTTTGCTCCAATTGTTATATTGGAATCTATAAGAGCATCTCCAAAAAAATAATCTTATATCTTTAAAACAAAGAAGTAAAAGTTAAAAATATCTAAAACAATTACACTCAGCTCCAACATATTTTCTATTTTGAAGATGAGGAGATATCAAAATAAATTATATCATTAAAATATTGTACAAATTCATCATCTCAATACTCTTTTAAAAACCTTACAGAAAATAATAACACATTCAACTTTATTTGTGGAAACAATCAAAAATATGTTCTCTCTCTTCAATATTTGAGTTTTAGAGATTTCTCCAAATTTAGAGAATTGTAGCTTCTTTATTTTGTTCTCTCTCTTTTAGAGTATCTGTTGAAACAAAATTATCTACAAAATCTCTATTTTAGAAATTGTGTTGGGAATGCGCTAAGTATTCAACAAGATTGTGCCAATGCCAAAGATTTTAAATTGTATCAAATAGATATGAATCTTGTTTTTCTCAAATTAAATGGTTTCAATGCTTAGAGGAAATTTAGCATGTTTGCTTGGAAAACATTTACTAGGTCACTTATTCTATCAGGTGAGAATGGTGAGGATCGAGAATCTTACTTGGTAAAAGGTATAACAATGAACGAGAATCTTACCTGATAAGGTAGGATGATGACTCTTACCTAGATACTTGTCAACAATCTTACTATGTCATTTTGACGGCTGAGAATCTTATCTGGTAAAGTAAGTGAGAATGATTACTCTTAATCGATAATTGCATACCTGATTACGTTTGGTAAATAGCCCCTTAATAGATATATGTTTCATGTCATCCCATTTTTGAAGATCATAAGAAAGTAAATCATCCATACAAGCTCAAAAAGACATTGTATGGATTAATACGAGCCACATGTACAGAGCACACTGCTACACAAATGCAAATAGAACCCTCCAAATACAACCGGTTATGGAGACAACCAGGTGCTATAAAAAAACTAGGGGTTATATCTATATTTCATTAGTCGAATGAAAAGACTTGGGTATTTTATTTGAGGGACGTGGTACCTGGTTATTTAGATAACTGGGTAATATCTGAAAAATCTAAATGCTATCTAGTTTCTTTTAATGAATTAGGTTACATTTGCATAATAGAATTTCAAACTACCTGATACTATATAAGCAACCGGGTAGTATGTGACTTAAGCTTCGTGTTTCTTTATCTAACTGTCTGGTGCTTTATAAACAACTGGGTAGTATGCGACCTAGGGTTCCTTTTTTATATAACTATCATGTGCTCTATAATATGCTCTATAAACAATCGGGTAGTATGTGACCTTAACATAATTCACCAGCCGCCAATACCCCTTTCAACTCACATTATTCAAGAACTTCTTCACATTTTTCAAGAACTTTCTCACATTCTTCAACATTTTTCTAACAAGCTTTTCTTTTTCTTTCCCAAACACAAACATATATATATGTACGTATTACATTCATCAACATTTTGTTTCTATATATGTATTTGTTATTATGTTATATATATAGACAAACTGTTTACTAATATATGTATTGGTTTTATATTTTATAGAACCATTAGCGCTATAGGAGGTTAAGAATTACTTTGTTCATCTCATTAATCAATCGGTGGTACTAGTACATGCGAAATATGTGTAATCACAGTAAGTTAGCAAACAGTCCACAGTAGACATCACAAACATACGATGGTCATTACGACCGTCACTTCAAGTGATAAAGTTGATAAGAACTAGTATCGTATCTTCAAGGACCGGACAATCACGAGAATATTGTGCTAATGAACTTCCTTTTACAAGTTTCAATTAGAGACTAAGCAAATAAGTTGGTTGATTTGGTGAAACATATTTAACAAAATACTTTTGATAAAAGAATGAGATGTAGTTATGATTTCCCTAGACTTTATACTAATGACCTATTCCAGAAGAGTGGTCACTATACTGCCTGAAGTGGGCACTCTCTTCTGAGAGGTCCAAGGGTTCACCAAGGGTCAAAACAAATACTCGCACTTTCTAGTCAAAATCTCCTATGTTTAACTTTACCCTTTTTTTAGTGATGACCCTTGGTGAACCCTCTTGGGTTTCGATCGAATGTGTAGAGACAAATGCTCTAAGTGTTTCTAATGCCCTAATTAGTTTGTCTACTGCTCCATGTAAGTGGAGTTTCTTTACTATGCAAACCCAACTCTCGTTGGCGTAATAAGAATTCTCTCAAATTCCTTACCATCAACCAAGATCGTGTCACTATGTTCTGCCCATCTTTGCATCTAGAACTAGACTTTAGACACCTTCAAGAGATCAACTTGTCTGTATCATTTGGCTTTATCGAACAAAAGATGGCCAAAACGATAAAGGTTCAACATATAAAACTACGTAAGAATTTTACATAAAGTCTGGGTACTTTTCACCTCTACATCTCAATGGATGTTTACTTCATACTTAAGAAGGAGTAGTAAACAAAAAATAAAAGATTGCAAATGAAGATTCCAGAAGATTTTAAATAAACTGAAAAGTTGCAGTGCCCACTCTAGAAGGTACTGAGTTACAACACTAAAAATAAAAGTTACGAAGGTAAAGCTAAATTAATGGAATTTAAACTACAACTTTCACTACTAAAAATTACTTCCACTAAAAATTAATTGCTAGATAGATGATATATAATAAACGTCAAGACTTTAAATAGGCCAAGTCAAGCAAAACCCTTTTACCCAAGACAGAAAAGGGAGGTGGGATTATCACATAGGCCAGGGGGTAATATAACTTTTCCTTAAAAAAGGGCTTTCCCAAAGAGGTATATTAAAAAAGTATTTTTGTGCATGAGCCATGATTTCTTGTTTTCACCAATTGAAGAAGCAAGACTTGGAATGTCCTAAATCATCTTTTTAGCACCCATCACTATTCCAATATCCCAAATCGTCAAGGACATCTAAAACATCGTCGGTTTTTGGAAGGGTATATGATTTGATCACTACATAGTGAGAAATTTGTTGATCGTAACACATTTGTTCGTGATTGTAGTGACTATGACGGAAAGTTGTGATAATTTAACTTACATGTTTCATGATGTGAAGGATAATGTTCCTGATAAGGATTATGGAAATTTTCAACAATTGTTTGCTAACTCGGAAAAACCTTTGTACCTTGTTTGTAAAAACACTATTAGAAAAGTGAGTTTCAACAGCATGCCATTAGCGACGACGTATTTTAGCAAGAAGCTATGCAACGATATGTCACCTCTACAAATTGTTTGTGAAGATAAATTGGGGAATAGTACCTATTTTCATGGTAATCATGGATATTGATGGTGATAATTGTAGAGCTCTTTGATTCAGATTTACCCTTACCTTGCTTCCCAGATAGCAAAGCCAAGGAGTCAGCAACCTTCTTCTTCTCAGTCATCAAATCTCTCACAGTTTCCTCTTGCTCATACAAAATGCTATACAGATCATGTGTATTCTCCTCTGACATATTCTTATTCATTTGCAGGTTTAATGCGAGAGAGTTCCATTCAGACTTCAAGTTCTTCAAAAACTTGTAATTAATCTCAGACATGAACTTCTAAATACCATTCCTCCTTAAGTCATTCAGAATCACATTGAACCTATCGTAGGATTCAGTGATTGATTCATTCTCTCGGGCCCTAAACCCTTCATATGCACCGATGCACTGGTTCATCCTTGTCTGGATTGACTTTTCACTTCCAAGCATCTGCTTCTCAAGCTCATACCAGAGTTCTTTAGCTGAACCTCTACTGTCAATTCTGTTGAAAAGTTCATTCGGAATGGCTATCAACATATAAGTCAAAGCTTTATTATCAATAAGGACCCTTTGCTTCTCAGTTTCAATGTAGTACTATGGATATTTCTTTCTCTTAGAAGCAAACAGAACAATACCATTCGTAGATGTCTGTTCTGGTAAATCCATGTAACTGACATACGGTCCATTCTTGATAGATTGCATTAATTTCTCATATTTATTGTCTGGAAAATGAACCATCTGAACTTTCCATTGCATATACCCTCTAACAACAAGAAGTGGGGGCTTCAAGTCTGAACCTATGCTCAACGTATCTTTTGAAATTTTAAGACTTGAAAGATGATCTTTTTCAGAAAATCAACAAAGACTGGATTTGAAACACAAGACAAGACAAAAAATTTCTTGACACTTAGAAAAATTTCAAGAATGTGCTTATCGGACACAAGAATCAAAGATATCGGTCACCAAGTAATATGCTTATCGGATACAAGACATATTATCAAACAACAAAGTTACCGGATAGACTTTACCGGACACACTTGTGATCGGATACACTTCAAAGGACCGACTTGATATTGGGCAAGACTTGATTGATAAAGGAGTTATTGGACAAGCTTGTGACCGAAGTGAAAAATATCAGACAATGAAATGATCGATTTGGAACAATTGAACGATGAAACAAAAGTATCCGGACAATATGATCGATGAACAAAATCTCCGGACAAGTCTAATTGAGCAATAAGAAAAGAAATCGCACAAGTATCAAGCGTATGAAAGAGGTTTCTAGATGCTTCTTTGATCGATAACAATGGCTATCGGACAAAACACTTATCCGAATCCGATAAGAAACTCAAACAAGTCAAATTGCATAAGTTATGAGCGATGATAGCAGGATATCGATCAAAATCACAAGCGATAAGCAATCAATACTCAAATTGCTCAAATTGAGCAATAAAGCACTAATCAATACTCAAATTGTTCAAATTGAGCAATAAAGCATTCAATCAATGAAAGACAATTTAACATCAAATTCACCAGCTGATGAGTTGAACGTTATCAAAAGATGAATGGTCAACAGCCGATGAAATGAACACTTAACACTAGAAGTCGAAAAACACTCAAAATGATCCAAAAATTGCAAATTCATGCAATTTTCTTGCACATAAATGATAAAAAATGATGCGAAAACAATTTAGACACACCATATAAACAAATTTCAATCAAACATCCTGAATTTATCAAAAATTTCAAGAACAATAACAAGAACTTCTGAAAATAAAAAATCAAGAAATTTGATCAAAATGCTAATTCAGATCCAATCCAGATCAATCTGATTTAGCTATGATACCAATTGTGATCCCAAATTTCAAGTCTAATTAACAATTCAATACAAAATCAAGAACATCAAAGATGAAATGAATCTGTCGGCTTGTTTATTTTTGTCAAATGTAATAAAACGCTCTTGATGTCACCGATTACAATCTCACACTCATTGTGTATGCATGAATCTGTCAAAAGTGTTAACTAATGTATGTGGCTACAAGACTACAAACTAATAAAACTAATAACTGCTATTTCTAGCAGCCGCCAAGATAAGAAAGGAAACTTTACAACTAACTATTACAAAGAATTTAAAATAGTTTTAATACCGGGACTTGAATACAACAGTTTGTTCCAATAGGTTAATTGCTGAAGGAAGCTTCAGGTTCTCCATAGTAAGATATCATCCAGTTATCTAACTATTCATCATCTTCAGAGATGTGTTTAGAGTTAGATGATTGAGACTCATCAAAGGTGACATGAATAGATTATTCCATTGTCTGTAGTCTTTTTTTGATTACTCTAAAGTCTTTGGACACTGAAGAATATCTAAGAAAAATTCTTTCATCAGCTTCGGGATCGAACTTTCCAAGTTGGTTTCTTTTGTTTAGAATATAACAACTAAACCAAAGATATGAAGAAAGTTGAGAGAAGGATTTCTGCTATGGAAGAGTTCATAAGCTTTCTTCTTGAATCTCTTGACGATCAACGATCGATTCTGAGTAAAACAAGCAGTGCTGACAGTTTCAGCCTAGAATTGAGTAGGGACACCAGATTCGCTGAGCAATGATCGAGCAACTTCAATGATTGTTCGATTTTTTTCTTTTAGCGACCCCGTTCTTTTATGGAGTTCTCACAACTGAGAAGTTGTGTAAGATTCTTTTGTTAAAAAAGAAGTCATCAATGATACTATTTTTAAATTCACTGCTATGGTCACTCATGATAGACCGTACTCTGATGTTGTTCAGTACTTTTATGAGTTTGATGAACAAGACGATTTCTTCAGGTGTATCACTCTTAGATCTGAGAAAGAAGACCCACGTGTACCTAGCATACTCATCAACAATAACAAGTGTATATTTCTTTCCAGCTATAGATTGCATGTTGACTGGACCAAATAAATCCATGTGCAATAGCTGAAGAGGAGAAGTCACTGAAGAGACTTGCTTGGATTTGAAGCTAGCCTTTGTCTACTTTCCATTTTCATGCACTGAGCAAAGAGATTTCTTTGCAAAGGAGTGCTGAGGAAGGAAAGTGACAAGATCCTTTCAAGATAGCTCATTCAGCGTCTTGAAGTTGAGATGAGAGAGCCGTTTGTGCCATAGCCATTTGATATCTAAAGAGGATTTAGAGAGAAAACAATTATTCTTAGTAAAGGAAGAATCCATGTTGATGACATACACGTTCTCTAGACGAGAACCTATAAAAGTAAGGTTGTCATCTTTGTCATAGACATAACATGAATTTTTAAGAAATTTCATTGTGAAATCTTTATCACACAGTTGGCTGTGTTCAGAAGATTGTGCTTCAGTCTTTCAACATATACAACACATCTGAAGGTGGTTGTATCATCGGTTAATATATCAAAACCCTTGGTATATCCTTTTCTGTTTCCTCCAAAGGTTAAGAAAGGGCCTTTTTCATCCTTGTAATCAGTGAGCAGGGATTTGTCTTCAGTCATATGTCTTGAACATCCACTATCAAGATACCAAATGTTTTTGACTTCCTACAAAAGAAAACAGATTAAGATTGCTTTGGTACCCATTCTCAATAGGTTTAGCTGAGTTAGAGGCGACATCCACTGACGCTGAGGTCAATAGAAGTTTTCACTGAGCCTAAAGAAAAGGCTTCAATGGACTTCTTCACCTTAGTCATGTTCACAACTTTGGTGGCTGATTTTGCCTTGGCTGATTTTTTTAGGCTTAGCTACTTTCTTTACCTTAGCTGGCAGACAGATTTAGTAGCTGAATGACACTTTCTGGAAATATATGAATTTTCACCACAATAACGACATTGAAGCTGAAAGAAGCTTTAGGTCCAGAAAGGTCAGCAAGAAGAGAAGAAGGACAAGCTCCTACGATTCCTTTCTCATTTGTTCCAGGAGGAATAGTTGAGGGTTTGGCTACATTGGGTGAAATATTCACTTTCAGCTTTGGCTTAGATCTTTGAGTGGATTCATCTTGAGCAAGAAGGTTTACAAGCTGAAGGAATAAATCTGAGTCTATTTGACTTGTTAGCCTTCTTGGGAAGAGAAGCGCTAACAATGGCTTTACCATTCTCTTTGCATTCTGAACTCCTTCAAAAGCAGTCTCATTGGAAGAGTACTGAGAGGAAGAGGTGTCAGGATTGGAAGAGACAAAAGTACCAAACTTCAGCATGGACTTGTCAGTGACACATTTTTCCTGATCATAGAAAATCCTAGACCACTATTTATATTGGAAGGGATATGAGCATTGATGATCTTAGAGGCCTTGATAGAGGCTTTGCATCAATGGTAGCCTTCTCAGCCTTGAGTTTAGTAACAGCTTGCTCACGCTCAGTGATAGCCTGCTCGTGTTCGATGCTTATGGTCTATTTATAATGACATGATCCTTAAGATTTTTATCAATCTTGGTCAGTTCTTTGAATAACATTTCTCTAATTGTTCTTAAAGATCAAGATTAAGCTTTTCAGGTTTGGACTTTCCATTCAGCGCATTGTAAAGGTCAACCCTCAGTGTATCTAGTGCAGATAGGCTACCAGAAGAAGAAGAAGAGGGTTCATTCAGGGAACATACCTGAGCAGAGGTTGATAACGAGGGATCACTAGAGAATGATGTCTCTGATGGTTCATCTTTGACATCATTGGCCATTAGACAGAGGTAGGTCATGTCTTTCTCATTAGAGGATGATTCTTCAGAAGAAACAGCCAAGTCATGCACTTTAGCTACAAGACCTTTGTATTTATGCTGAAGATTCTTCATCTTCTTGTACTTCCCCTTCAGTTTTAGGTACTTGTCCTTTTGAGGCCAGAAGGAGGATGAGAGGTTGGAAGATGGTGTCACAGTTTTCTTCAACCTACATTCACTAGGAAAGTGACCTTTGCGTTAAAAACTATAGTAACTCATAGAATCCTTGTTAATGGGTTTTGACTTTGGATTTTAAGTTAAGGTCAGCGAAGGAGATCTGCGATAGTTACTTTTTCTAGAGAAACTCCTG
The DNA here is from genome assembly GCF_001531365.2 of Cynara cardunculus var. scolymus. Lineage (NCBI taxonomy): Eukaryota > Viridiplantae > Streptophyta > Magnoliopsida > Asterales > Asteraceae > Cynara > Cynara cardunculus. The sequence goes on from NC_037541.1 coordinate 9,555,070, forward strand.
AAGGAGTTGGTTAGAAGGGCTAGCGACTCATCAAACTCTAAAAGATCCGCGTCTGACAAGCCTTCAGAGTCAGAAGGATCTAACTTAGTGATAGATACAGAGGAAATAGAAGGAATAGAAGAAATAGAAAGGTTGTTGGTCCCGGCTGGGACTACAAGAGTTTTAGACGAACAGTTTGTACCAGGGGGGATGAATACAAACACAGAAAACTTTCAAATTTAAAAATTTATATATTGATAAGAAAGATCAATACAGATTTTTGTAGATTGTATGCGGAAAAAGACAAGGTAAAGATAACCTATCTAAAACAATATAAGTTTACACATAGATATTCTTAGCAAAATAGAAAACATTTGCTGAAAGATAAAGAAATAAAGATGTTCTTCTTGGGTAAGATCTATTAGAATACTTGAGAGGGATTCTAACTTGCTTGAAGATAAGTGTAAGTGTTCCTTTAGATGTATGCAGATATGCGTGTGTATGTCTCCTACATGAAGAGAACACTCATCTATTTATACCCATTGCATTAAATGCAATTCAGAAGGGTTTGAACACGCATCAAGCTTTAGGAGGAAAGCTTGTCCTTTGCTACAGTGAATAGTACATTTGCCTATTCATGAGCATACATTCTTTTGTGGAGTTGGTGGGTATTAGAGTCAACTAGTCGGCTCCGTACATTACTATACTCTAGAAAGGGTATGGGTTTGTCCTCTGTGTGTGAAAGAACAAGACAAAAACAATCTTGCACAACAAACTTCATTTGATCGCCGAATGCTGCAATAACACTGAAGGTCTCTTCAGCATTCGTTGAGGCTTGGGCAGTCTTCATACATATGTTGACTAGGTTGTAATCACTGAATGCCGCTTCAGATCATGAATGCGCCAGTTACTAATCTTTAGTTTCAGTCTTCGAATTTCACTGAAGGTTCTTTGGTGTGAGTTTTGTCTTCTTGAAGTATCACTGTCGTTGTAGGATTTACAATACATGTTTCAGGGATAGGCCGTGTCTTCCTCATTCGACGATGATTCTTCAGATGAATCACCCCAGTCATGTTCTTCAGCGACAAGACCTTTGCCTTTACGCTGGAGATTCTTCATCTTCTTGTACTTTTTCTTCAGTTTTAGATATTTTTCATCTTTAGGTTTGAAGGAGGATGAGAGGTTTGAAGATGGCTTCCTAGCTTTCTTTGACCTGCATTCATTACCAAAGTATCATTTGCGTTGACATTTCAATCAATTAGCTGAGGCCTTATCAATAGGATTTGACTTTGGCTTGTCATCCATGGTGAAGGACTGAGATCTACGAAAATTTCAACCTCCTGAAAGAGTGTGTAAGGAAGGTCAACGACTCATCAAACTCTGATAAATCAGTGTTTGTCAAGTCCTCAGAGTTAGAATGATCTAACTCAGTGATAGAAAGATAAGAGGAAAGAGTAGAACAAATATAAGGGTCAGCTGAAGGGCTATCAGAGACCAAATCTAAAGGAGAGCTTTTCATTTCTTTAGAATATTTAAGAAGATTATTCTTCAACTGACGAGATGTCTCATGTTTAAACAATATCCCACAAAGAGAACTGAGGGAAAGGGAGGTGTCTCCTCAGACATCTTAAGACACATGATATAATTATTCCATGATTATGGAAACCATTCAAGGAACTATGTCAAGGTCTCATAGTTGGAATATTTAAATCAATAAGAAGACAATTAAAACGTTGATGTACTTCAGAAAACAATTCAGATTTTCCACGAAGAAAACTTTCATATTGTTTTACTAAATTTATCCTCCTCGATTCATGTTCTTCAGAAATACCTTCAGATTGAACACAAAGAGTGTCCCACATGGTTTCGAGAATTTTAACTTCATCATAGAGTAATAAACCTCATCAGGAAGAGACACGACTATTATAGATCTCGCTCGAGTATCCAAAGCCATTTTCTTCTTGTCTTTGTCACTCCATTGATGAGGGATCTTCGGAATCTTTCGTTTAGTAATTGTGGCAGTCGTAGCAGTAGTAGGAACAAGTAAAGAGATTTCGAATGGAACATAGAGTCCATTTTCAATGTAGTATGGAATATCAAGATCCGCACCCTCTAAGAAAATAGACATCCGGTTCTTCCAGAGACTGAAGTTGTCTCTAATGAACCGGGGAGGTTTGGCAAGAGAGTTGATATGTGTTGAGAATTTAACACATAAAGCACTCGTTTTACGTCTTATTAGTTAAAATAGTTTACTTTCATTCTCACTTTGAGTCATTTTGATTAATTTCTTAATACCTTTATTATTATGGAGCTAAATATTGTGGTTAACTTGTTGGTACTCAAGGAAGAAGCTAATGGAGAGTTTTTGTTAAACAGCAGGATGCTACAGCATTGGAGCAGCATCGACCTGATACATGCGCGACTTTTTGGAGAACTTATTGATTAAGCTGTTGCCTTTTTGAGCTTTGTTGAAGACAGCTAGATACAGCTGGGTTTTGATTAAAAATATGAGATTTAAACTCTTGTTAGGGATATGTACTTTGTAGTTCTTCTATTTTTACTTTGTAACTAGTTTTAGGAAGCTTAGCCTCCAAGTATTATAATTTTTGTCTTTTAGTGCCTCCTTTAGGTATAAAAGGAGGGCTTGGGGTTACATTTTTATCATTTAATTTCTCCAAAAAAAACTTCATCTAGCTTTGTAATCAACCCTCTCCAAGGGTGATTTTTATTAATCTTTTGAGTTCTTCATCTTTTTCTTCATTTATATTCTCGTCTTTTATTTTACGTTCCTTTACGATTATTGTCATTTACATTCCGTCATTTATTTTCCGCAATTTACATTCTCGTCATTTACATTCCCGTCATTTATTTTCTCCTCATTTACATTTTCGTCATTTATTTTCTCGTTATTTACTTTACGCAATTTACATTTATGTCTTTATTTTCCGTCATTTATTTTTTACTTTCCGTTATGAGTAGCTAAGTTTTTATAGCTTGGGTGTGAGACGGAAATGTGAGATTTTCAAACCGAACGAAAGTAGCTAAGTGTTTTCGTAAACGACGTTCCATTGTTTCATTCGAGTTTTTATAAAAACCAAGCACACTTCTTGACGGGTTGATCACTTCGAAAGTGTTAAAGTGCGATGGACTTAGAGATAAGCCATTAATAAGCATGTCAACTTGGATGACATAAGAGGTAGACTTGAGAAAGTTGCCGACAAGGAGACTTGTCATTTATGTTTTTCAAAACTTAACTCCCGACGGGTTGGTCGCTCTTCAAAGGTGTCAAAGTGTGATAGATTCAGAGTTGAACTATCAAGAACACGCCAACTCGAATGATATGGGAATCGACTCGAGAGAGTGATTTTTAACAAAGAGATTTGTTTATCCATATATTTTGAAAACACCATCATGTCACTATCCCCGGTCCGGACACCACATAGAGATATGGGTGGAAAGCTATAAGATAGTGCAATGGTGAAGTTTGAGAGGAATGCCTTCAAAATAGATGGTGGAACTTAGTTTCGAAACACTGCTTGTTGTAGCATTCCTTTAGCATTGGCTGCTGGAATTTGTGTTTGGGTCTCACCTTAAGTCTTACACCCTTGCTTCTTTTATATATTCTGTATTCTGTTTGGATTTACCTTACAATGAAGCAAAAGTTTTTAAAATCGTCATCTGAAATCATCTCTTTCATTGGACTCTAATCTAACTTTGGCTACAATCTCTGTGGACGATAATCCGGTACTTGTACCACTTTATTACTTGGAAAGACGACGTTCCGTATTGTATACTTGCTTTGTGGCCCAATTTCATTAAGTCTAAAGGTGTGAAATATAACCGACCAAGTTTTTGGCGCCGTTGCCGGGGATTGCTTCGCTAAAAGTTTTATTTTGAGTAAAGTAAAAGATTTGATTTTTCTAGTACCATCGGAATCATTTTTAAAAGTGGTGTATGCCACGGTCACAACGCGGAGAATTTTTCGAATTTGATCCCGATATTGAGAGAACGTTTCACCATCGGAGGAGGGCTCAAAGAGCATTTTTTTGCTCTATTCCCTCCAAACATGGCGTTACCTTCCCCAATTATTTCGGAAATACCGCATTTGGAAAACCAACCGCCGGGTTTTGAACCAATTCCACCATTCCCGAACTTTCAACAAGGACATCCACATAATGGTAATGATAATAATTTGGACACATAATCAGAACCTAATGAGCACCAAAGAGCACAAACTCCGAACATCATTAATTTGGCAAATTCCAAAAATGGAAGGATCATGGATTATGCTATTCCGGATTTTGAGCAATTAAATTCCGGGATAGTTAGGCCATATATGATCGCTCACCATTTCGAACTAAAACCGATAATGTTTCACAAGTTGCAAACAAATGGCCAATTTGCCGGATTACTTTCGGAGGACCCACATTCGCACTTAAAATCTTTTATGGAAATCACTGATGCTTTCCTGATCCCGGGAGTGTCAAATGACGCTCTAAGACTTACTTTATTTCCATATTCCTTAAGAGATCGGGCAAAAGCATGGTTTAACTCTTTAACTCCGGGTTCTGTGCCGTCATGGAGTAACATGACGAAATTTTTTTTGCGAAAATATTTCCCACCAACAAGGAACGCTAAATCCAGGAACGAAATCTATCTTTTTAAACAAATGGACGATGAGGCTGTTCCTGACGCGTGGAAAGGTTTAAAGAGCTGTTGAGGAAATGCCCATACCATGGCATTCCGTACTGTATTCAACTCGAGACGTTTTACAATGGGTTAAATCCCATGGCAAAACAAATGCTCGATGCGACTGCGGGCGGAGCCTTCACAGCTATGACCTATAATGAAGGATATGAAATTCTAGAAAAGATTTCGGTAAACAATGGGCATTGGGCCGACCCACGTGCTCAGTCACAAAAGAAGACTGTTGGGATACATGATGTAGATGCATACACTGCATTAACAGCTCAGCTCACCTCCATGACCAACATGCTGAAAAATCTAACTTTTGGTTAGGGAGTGCAGCAAGCTGCTAATACACCTGTTCCAACAGTTCTCTCTGTGCAATATGTGCGTTGTGGTGGGGAACACTCGTATGAACATTGTCCTCATAATTCTGAATCCATAAACTTTGTTCATAATGGATCTGGTCCGTATACCAACAATTACAATGCAAGTTGGAAACAACACCCGAATTTTTCTTGAAACAGTCCATGTTTAAATCCACCCGCACCTAAGCAACAAGGAAATTCTAATTTTCAACAACAGCATCATGGAAACAGTTCTAACTCTCACCAACAAAGTTTTTAGAATTCCCAACCACCTTTTCAAAACAATCCACCTCTATAGGCTGATTTATCATCTTCTTTGGAAGCAATGATAAAGGGTTATTTGCGCATGCTCATGATCAAAATCAAGCTTTGATAACCCAACAAAACTCTCAAAATCAATCTCTTTTTAATCAGCAAAGTGCGGCTATTAGAAATCTGGAAACCCAAGCCAGTCAACTTGCACTCAATCAGACCAATAGAGTCCTTAGTACTTTGCCTAGTAACACAGAAGTCCTGAGAGCCTTAGGAAAGGGACATGTGAAAGCAGTGACCCTTAGGAGTGGGAAGGAGTTGACTGAAAAGGTGCAAAAATCTAGTGTACCAAGTTTGTCAAAAACTGATGCTACAGCATTGGTACCTGCCAAAGAACAACCGGTCCAACCTTTAGAGAAGCAAGCATCTGAGACCACCACTTCTATTCCCCCAAGATCAGACTATCCCTTACTGTTTCCAGAGGATGTTTCAAAAAAATCAGAAGGGACTGAGGTTTTAGAGACCCCTAAGCTTGATGCTAAGACTCCATCTAAACCTCCAAAGTGCACCACAAAGACTCAAGGCATTCAAGACCCATCTTGCACAACACATCCAAGCAAGAATGTGATAAAACCAGTTCCTCCTTATGTTCCTTACCCCTAAAGGTTGAGGAACCAGAAAGAGGAATTGCATTTTAAGAAGTTCTTGGATGTGTTCAAAGAATTGCACATCAACATACCATTTGTTGAGGCAATTGAGCAAATGCCTAGTTATGCTAAGTTTCTGAAGGACATCCTAAGTAAGAAGAAGAAGTTGATCGAGTATGAAACCGTAGCTCTTACTGAAGGATGTAGTGCACTTCTGACCAACAAGATACCTCCTAAGCTTAAAGACCCGGGAAGTTTCACTATTCCTTGTTCTATAGGTGGGAAAGAGATTGGGAAAGCTTTGTGTGACTTAGGTGCTAGTATCAACCTCATGCCTTTATCTGTTTTCAACACCTTAGACATAGAAGAGGCTAGACCTACCACAGTTACACTCCAATTGGCCAACTAGTCCATAACATACCTTAAGGGAAAGATTGAGGATGTGTTAGTGCAAGTTGACAGGTTCATATTTCCGGCAAACTTTATCATTCTAGACTTTGAGGCAGATAAGAACATTCCTATTATTTTAGGAAGACCATTTYTGGCCACCGGAAGAACTTTGATAGATGTCCAAAAATGAGAGTTGACCATGAGACTCCAAGACCAAAAAGTCACATTTAATGTCATTAACTCTCTAAAGTACCCTGATTACTTGGAAGAGTGTTCAAGCATATCTGAGATGGAGGAGATGTGTTTGGAAGAGGGAATTCAGAAAAGCCTTAAGTTGGAAGGAGAGTATGATAAGGAAATAGAAGAGGAAAATGTTGTGGAAATAGAGGAATTAGGAACTGATGTTGTCCCAGTGGATGCTGCAGCATTTGAGCTGTTGGAAAATAATGAGCAGAAAGACTTCACCCCGTCCATTGTATCACCACTTGACTTAGAATTGAAACAACTCTCACCTCACATAGATTCTGAGAATGATGCACTCTTGCACACGGCCTCTGAGGCATTTTTGGTTGAGATCATGACTTTCCTTGGAATACCTGAGACTAATTGGAAGCCTTACACTCATTTCATGTTGAAAACCTTTAAGGCTGCCAATTTGTCCTCTGATAAGAATGTTTGGATAAACTTTATTAGACATTATTTATCATCGACTAATCATAACAGCTCCATTTTTATAGAAAGGTTGGTGCTTTTGTTTAGTCTCATAACAGGTGAGAACATCAACTTTCGTGAAAACATTCTGAAGTCCATCAAGGTGGATAATAAGAGTCTATTTGAAGAGAATGAGAAGTTGAAGAAGGAGATGGCAGCTCAGACTTCAAAGCCTACTCCTTTGGAGTAGGGCAGGTTCTAACCACTTTTTTTAGCTTCATATTTTACTTTTTGAGTCGGGAATAGTTTTTTTTAGTTTTTAGTCTTAATTTTTATGCATGATCACTTGAGTTGAGGTATGTTGCACATAAGATCATAGCCAAATAATTTTATTGATTACTTGTCATTCAATCAAGGTATTTTGTTTTTGCTAGAACTATCAAAACCCTTTTTGGGAAAACACTTTGATCACACAATCACCATTAGGAAATGAGRTAGGCCTTCTTTTCTATGATCATATTAGCCACTTGCACCCTTTAAACACCGTTTACCCCACAAATCTCCAATGAGGACATTGTCATATTCAAGTTTGGGGGAGGAGTTTACATAAGGACAAAAAGTCAATACAAAAGAGCAAAGCTCTAAATTGACTCCTTATCACAAAAAAAGGGTTTGGAAAAACACAACAAAAGTCCCATAAGGGCTATGTGTTTTGGAAAATATTATGAAAAAGCACAACAAAAGTCCCATTGGGACTATGTGCACACTCCAAGCAAAAGAGGCCAAAGTGCCCAAAAATTTGAAAAATTTATATGTGGAGTATAAAAGGAAAAAGGCTATGAGAGAAAAAAAACGGCAAAGAGAGTAAACCCTATAAGCCCTATTGATCCTAAATATGTGATTGTGTTTGAGCTTAACAAAGAAAAGGGAATGCTAGCATATGGTTCACACAAAAACTTGGTTTGGAATGACTCATTTTGGATTTATAAAAGGCTATGAACTTCATGCTTGGTATAACTCTCTTTGGGTAGGCACTTAATGCCTTGGTCATGCATTTTTGTGTAAATTGAGTCTTTTTGTTTGTCTTTTGGTTGCTTGGGGACAAGCAACGGTTTGAGTTTGGGGGTGTGATATGTGTTGAGAATTTAACACATAAAGCACTCGTTTTACGTCTTATTAGTTAAAATAGTTTACTTTCATTCTCACTTTGAGTCATTTTGATTAATTTCTTAATACCTTTATTATTATGGAGCTAAATATTGTGGTTAACTTGTTGGTACTCAAGGAAGAAGCTAATGGAGAGTTTTTGTTAAACAGCAGGATGCTACAGCATTGGAGCAGCATCGACCTGATACATGCGCGACTTTTTGGAGAACTTATTGATTAAGCTGTTGCCTTTTTGAGCTTTGTTGAAGACAGCTAGATACAGCTGGGTTTTGATTAAAAATATGAGATTTAAACTCTTGTTAGGGATATGTACTTTGTAGTTCTTCTATTTTTACTTTGTAACTAGTTTTAGGAAGCTTAGCCTCCAAGTATTATAATTTTTGTCTTTTAGTGCCTCCTTTAGGTATAAAAGGAGGGCTTGGGGTTACATTTTTATCATTTAATTTCTCCAAAAAAAACTTCATCTAGCTTTGTAATCAACCCTCTCCAAGGGTGATTTTTATTAATCTTTTGAGTTCTTCATCTTTTTCTTCATTTATATTCTCGTCTTTTATTTTACGTTCCTTTACGATTATTGTCATTTACATTCCGTCATTTATTTTTCGCAATTTACATTCTCGTCATTTACATTCCCGTCATTTATTTTCTCGTCATTTACATTTCCGTCATTTATTTTCTCGTTATTTACTTTACGCAATTTACGTTTATGTCTTTATTTTCCGTCATTTATTTTTTAATTTCCGTTATGAGTAGCTAAGTTTTTATAGCTTGTTTTCGTAAACAACGTTCAATTGTTTCATTCGAGTTTTTATAAAAACCAAGCACACTTCTTGACGGGTTGATCACTTCGAAAGTGTTAAAGTGCAATGGACTTAGAGATAAGCCATTAATAAGCACGTCAACTTGGATGACATAAGAGGTAGACTTGAGAAAGTTACCGACAAAGAGACTTGTCATTTATGTTTTTCAAAACTTAACTCCCGACATGTTGGTCGCTCTTCAAAGGTGTCAAAGTGTGATAGATTCATAGATGAACTATCAAGAACACGCCAACTCGAATGATATGGAATCGACTCGAGAGAGTGATTTTTAACAAAGAGATTTGTTTATCCATATATTTTGAACACACCATCGTGTCACTATCCCCAGTCCGAACACCGCATAGAGATATGGGTGGAAAGCTATAATGTAGTGCAATGGTGAAGTCTGAGAGGCATGCCTTCAAAATAAATGGTGGAACTTAGTTTCGAAACACTGCTTGTTGTAGCATTTCTATAGCATTGGCTGCTGGAATTTGTGTTTGGGTCTCGCCTTAAGTCTTACACCCTTGCTTCTTTTATATATTCTGTATTCTGTTTGGATTCACCTTACAATCAAGCAAAAGTTTTCGAAATCGTCATCTGAAATCATCTCTTTCATTGGACTCTAATCTAACTTTGGMTACAATCYMYSTGGACGATAATCCGGTACTTGTACCACTTTATTACTTGGAAAGACGACGTTGGGCCGTATTGTATACTTGCTTTGTGGCCCAATTTCATTAAGTCTAACGGTGTGAAATATAACCGACCAAGAGTCATTGTCGTGAAAGTTTATGCTCATGTTTTGCAAAGCCATTTGAATGGTAAATAAATTATCTTGAAAGAAAAGTTAATAAAACTCCAATAAAACAACAATAAAACACTAAAACAAACACTGCTCTGATACCACTTGTTGGTCCCGGCCGGATCTACAAGAGTTTATAGGTAACAGTTTGTAGAAGGGGAGGATAAATACAAACACCACAGCTTTCACTTTTTAAAACTTATATTGATAAAGAAGATCAATTCAGATTTTTGCAGATTGTATGGAGAAAAGATAAGATACATAATTTATCTAAAAAATCAAAGAAACGCAAAAGTAATAGAAAGCAAAAAAGAAAATACTTGCTAAAAGAAATAGGTTAAGAAGTCTTGTGCTCTTCAATTGTTTAGAGTGGATTAAAGATAGAGAAGACAACTGAAGAGGATGAACTTCTCAGTTATTTATACATATTGCATTAAATGCAATTCAGAAGGTACAAAGCACGTGGCACGCTTCAAGAAGTGAGCTTTTTTTGTTGCAGATATATAGGCTTTTGATTGTATATGAACATAAACTTTCACAAAGTATGTAAGCACGCTTGGAGACAGTAGAGTGAATCCGTATAGTACTTTACTTTGAGAGGTATGAGTTTGTCATGTGTGTGTAGAAGGACAAGACAAAAACTAATCTTGTTCAACAAGAATCATTTGATTGCTGACACTGGAATAACGCTGAGGTTTCTTCAGTGTTCGCTAGATCTTGAGTAGATTTCACACTTGTGTAGACGAGCTTGTTATCACTGAAAACAACATCAGATCACGAACTTGCTTGTTTGTGTCTTCTACTTTATCTTCGATATCGCAGAAGGTTCTATGGCGTGAGTTTTGCCTTCCTGAAGAATACTTGTCTTTGAGAGAATTACAATACATTTTTAGCGACCACTGAACAGACTCAGTGATGATCGTAATAACCGGGTTCAGATTATTACCCAAGGTATTATTATGTGAATTAATTGTTTATATGGATACATGTTTACGTAAAATTAATATGTGAGTATGTGTATTTTATGCATAGGGATACATGCATAANATTATTATGTGAATTAATTGTTTATATGGATACATGTTTACGTAAAATTAATATGTGAGTATGTGTATTTTATGCATAGGGATACATGCATAATATGTGGGTATATATATATATATATATATATATGAGTATGTGTATGTTATGTATATATATGCATCAATATGCATGTATGTGTAGGCATATGTGTGTATGTATGTATGATATGATATATATATATATATATACATGCATGTGGATGAGGGAAAGGTGACCGACTTTCCAAATGGGGAAAGTATAAATATGAAGTTTTGTGAGGAATCAATTTTCTTGCCTCATTTGGAAATTTGAGAGAGAATTGAGAGGAGTTGTCYGGATAATCAAGATTTGGATTCAAATTACCTTTCATCTTCAAATTTTCATAAATGTGAGTGATCTCTAAACCTTTTTACATAAAATTTGTTACTGGTTTTACTTGAATGTTGTTTATTATTGGAAAGAAATCTGTATTTTAATTAAGGGTCTTTATTCGGACAAGGGGTGACCGGATTAAGTCTAAACCGGACAAAGCTTGTCTGGATTACTCTTAAATCGGATAAGAGGTGTTCGATTTATTCATAAATTGCTTAAGTGTTGTGCGATTTAGGGTGTTAGTGAGAATTCTGAATTATGTAAACCAGACAAAGGTTTCGAACGGAGAAGTATGAATACGACCAAACATTGTGCGGTTTAGCCTTAAATCGCCTAAGGGTCGTGCGGATTAGTTATAAACCGATTACGTATTGAGCGTTGTAGTCTTAAATCGATCATGTGTTGTCTGGATTGCCTTAAACAGGACATGAGTCATGCGGTTTAGACTTAACTCGACCAAGTGTTGTCCGGATTAGTATATCGGACAAGAAAGTACTGTTGTCCGGATTGTATATCCGGATAAGTTGTCCGGGTAACTTATATTTGATAATTTTCAAATGTCGAATATTTTAGACATTTATATAATTTAAAAATGTCTATTATTGGGTTTAATTATGGATTTATAAAAGGAGTATTTTATATCTTTTTAAATAAAAAGATATGTTCCTACCAAGCGTGGTGACGTAAGTCTGTTTTTGGTATGGAACAGGATTTGGGAAAATGTTTCTACCAAGCGTGGTGACGTAAGTCTGTTTTGGTATGAAACTATATTTTGGGAAACCTTCCTACCAAGCGTGGTGACGTAAGTCTGTTTTGGTATGGAATTGGATTTTTGTAAACTGTTTCTACCAAGCRTGGTGACGTAAGTCTGTTTTGGTATGAAACTTGTTTTAAGAGGTAGTTCCTCCAGACGTGGTGACTTTTGTCTGTTCTAGCTTGGAACTTGGAATGAGTACTTTCACACGTGGTGACTTTTGTCTGTTCCGATAAGTAATCCTGTTTTGATGGAGGAATAAGGGTGGCATATCAACGAGAGGTGTACTTGGAATAAGGGAGGCATCGTCATATACGGATATTATTATAACTCTTATTATTGTTACTAACCGGATTTAATTACTTTGAATCATCATTTCTTTGTGACCTGATGAATTGGAGATATTATTCCTATTAGAATTAATAATTTAGATGTTATTGAGAATGGGAAAATGGTTTGTCATAAAAGGCAAGTATTGTCTTAAATCTTTCCGTTATTATTTACAAAGGAATGATCTGATGATTCAAAGAAGCTTTGCTTACAATATTTGTTTCATATTGGAAATGTTGGATCTTTAAGCAGATATATTTTTATTAATAAAATTGAGGTTCTTAAGTGCATCCTTTTATACATATCATTGAGGAATGCATTATTTGATTGTATTGCAATTATTTCTGAGCAAAGACACTTTATTATATTTTGGTGTTCATCACCCTGCAATTGCAAAGAAGGGATTTACTCACTAGACCCTTTTGGTCTAACCCTCATTTTCTGTTTCAAAATTATGCAATGCAGGAATAGCAGGGTCCGGGGATAGTAAAGGGAAAGGGAAAATGTGAATATTTTCCTGACCTATTATTTACTTTTGAAGATACATGTTGTATTACATGTGATAGTACAAGATTTGTTTTGGAAATTTTTATATGTAGATTTTGTACATATAGGAATCCTTGTACTAGTGGGACCTTATGATGTAAATTATATTTATATGTAATGAAATATGTGTTATATGCAAATGTGGAGTTTGGGGGTGTTACAGAAGTGGTATCTAGGGATGGTGATTTGGCCCGACCCGGTGGGGAACCCGGTTCACCCGACCCGGACGGGAACGGGGAATCCCCGCTAAAACGGGTACCGGGGCCGGGGCCGGGGATCCCCGGTAGAGGCAAACCGGGGTTGGGGCCGGGGCCGGGTATTGTATCCCCCGACCTGCCCCGTACCCGGTATATTAATAAATAATAAAATAGCTATTTGGGCTTTAGGTAAATGGACTCTTACTACTTATTTGTGTTTGAGCCTTTTGTGTTTGGGCCTTTTGGATTTGGGCTTTGGGTGTTGACCGTCTTTTGACCGGGGGTTGACTGGAGGTTGACCGGGGGTTGACCGGGGTTCACCGAAAGTTGACCGGGGCCGGGGCCGGGGATTGCAAACCCCGCCCCGTTGCCATCCCTAGTGGTATCAGAGCCTTAGTTTAAGAGATTTAGGTATTCAAAGCATGATGCCTAGATTTAAACTGTCATTTGCATGTTAAGAGTCCTGGACATTATTAGTATCATTGGGAATAAAATATAATGGGTTAAAGAGGGCAGTATGTAAAGTGAATTCGAATTACAAATGGCCAATGTAATTATGAATTTACAGGTACATACCTATACTCGGATACCATATTATATTTGGGATTATGAATACGTGATATTTAAAATTAAAATATCTGCAGATGTCTAATCGATCGCGAAGATCAGAAAGAATTGCCCGCCCTGAATCTGAAGAAAGGGAGGAATCTCCCGTTAATCCACGAACCTATGCTTCAAGGAGTAGAGGACGTGGAAGGGGTAGAGGTAGAGGTCGAGGAAGGAATCAGATTCCTGAGAGGAGTGAGGCTGAGATTCGCCCTGACCAAGGGAAATCTATTTCTAGGAATGCTCATCAAGATCAGAGGCAACAACCTGAGTTTATAACAAGAGATGTTTTGGCAGAAGAAATGGGGAAATTGAGATAAACTTTGATATCTATTATGGGATTGCCAGCTAGAATAGAAACCGAGCGAGTTGGAATTAATCCTCCAGCTCCTTCAGCAGGCAGTAATAACCGGGGAGGAGACATAAAGATTTTTTTGACATGTAAACCTCCAACCTTTTCAGGAGAGAGAGATCCAGTTAAAGCAATGTGCTGGATAAAAGAAATTGAGTCGGTATTTAACACTAGTAGGTGTTCTGAAGAAGATAAGGTTAGATTTACAGTATATATGCTCAAATCTAATGCCTTATATTGATGGGATGTGGAGTCCTCGGCACAACCAAATATACTACAAACAATGTCTTGGGACAAATTTGTGAGCAAATTCAAAACACAATTCTGTCCTACAACAGCAGTAAGGCAAATGGAAGAGGATTTTCTGAAACTGGAACAAGGGAATAGATCTGTACGGGATTATACCGAGAAATTTGTTGAGTCTTCTCGTTTTGCAGAGCATTATGTTTCTTCAGAGTCTCGAAAGGTGGAAAGATACATTTGGGGATTGAAACCTTCTATTCAGGAGTTCGTGATTGCTATGAATCCTGAAACTTTCTCTCTAGCTGTCAATGCTGCYGAAGTTACTGAAAGAAATAAAAATCGGCAAGGTGAAGAGAAATTTGTGGAGAAAAGAAAATGGGAAGGGTCTTCAGTCAGTTATCGAAGACCCAAGTTTATTAAATCGGATAACCGTATTCCTCAACCGCCACCTGTTAGAACCTGCCTACAATGTCAGCAGGTGCATCAAGGAAATTGTCCGTCTGAACCAAAGAGATGTTATCGTTTTGGGGAAACAGGGCATTTGTCAAGGGACTGCACTACACCCAAAAGATGTTTTCAGTGCAATTCACTTGACCACATCCGACCAAATTGTCCACAATTGAGAGCTCCTCATTTGACAATGGGAGGAAATATTGCCAGTTTCGTGGAAGGCCTAATTCATCGAGGGGAGGCCAGAGTGGAGCCAGGGGTAGATCGTTCCAAATGACGAAGAATGAGGCAGAAGCAACCCACATATGTAGTAACAGGTACTTTTCTTCTGAATTCTATACGTGCTAAGGTGTTGTTTGATTCTGGTGCCAATTTTTCATTTGTATCACCATCATTTGCTCAATCTGCATGTCTGAATTATGTGCTACTAGATGACGAATTAGTAGTTGATACTGCTAATAGTCAGGAATCTGTTACTAGAGTATTCAATAATTGTGTTATTATTATTGAGAGGTGTGAGTTACCGATTCGACTATACCCTATGCTGATGAAAGAGTTTGATGTAGTGGTGGGTATGGACTGGTTAGCAGAKCATCAGGCCAGTATTGTTTGTAATAAGAAGATGATCAGAATTACACTACCAGATCAAGGAATAGTTATTATTTATGGTGATCGTCAGGATCATCATATTAGTTTATTATCTGTAATAAAAGCCCGAAAGTCTATTCGGAAAGGATGTCAAGGGTGTTTAGCATTTGTTATTTATACAAAGAAATAAAAAAGAAAACAGGAATTGATTCCAATCGTTAATGAATAGCGGAAGTATTTCCAGAGGATTTGTCTGGATTACCGCCAGATCGAGTCATTGAATTCCGGATTGATCTCATACCTGGGGCAGCACCAGTGGCTAAGGCACCATATAGATTGGCTCCTTTAGAATTGAAAGAGTTGGTTACGTAGTTGAAGGATCTGACTGATAAATGATTCATTAGACCTAGCACTTCACCATGGGGTGCTCCGGCTTGTTTGTCAAGAAGAAAGATGGGTCTATGCGAATGTGTATAGACTATCGTGAACTAAATAAGTTGACAATCAAGAATAAATATCCTTTGCCAAGGATTGATGATTTGTTCGATCAGTTGGTGGGAGCAAGTTATTTCTCTAAGATTGATTTAAGGTCAGGATATCATCAGCTCAAAATCAGGGAAGAAGATGTTGCCACAACAACATTCAGAACTAGGTACGGGCATCATGAATTTTTAGTTATGCCATTTGGTTTAACTAATGCGCCCGCAGCCTTTTATGGATTTGATGAATAGGATGTGTAAGAAATAGCTTTATAAATTTGTTATAGTATTTATCGATGATATTCTTATATACTCTAAAACCAAAGAAGAACATGCAGAACATCTTCGTCTGATATTAGAATTATTGAATAGAGAAAAGCTGTACGCAAAGTTATCTAAATGTGAGTTCTGGTTTAGAGAAGTCCAATTCCTAGGTCACGTCATCTAAAAAACAAGGGTAAAAGTAGATCCAGCGAAAATAGAAGCAGTTGGAAGATGGGAAGCTCCAAAAAAATCCTTCTGAAGTCCGAAGCTTTTTGGATTGGCTGGTTATTACCGTAAGTTCATTCAGGACTTTTCTAGGATAGCCGTGCCATTGACTAAATTGACTCAGAAGAACATTAAATTCCAGTGGGAAGGAGAACAACAAGAAGCTTTTCAACTATTAAAAAATCATCTTTGCAGCGCACCGGTATTAACCTTACCAGATGGATCCGAAGACTTTTTAGTATACAGCGATTCTTCAAAGTTAGGGTTAGGATGTGTTTTGATGCAGAGAGGAAAAGTGATTTCTTATGCGTCAAGACAGTTGAAAGACCATGAGAAGCAATATCCAACCCATGACATGGAATTAGCTGCAGTGGTGTTTGCTCTGAAAATTTGGAGACATTATCTTCTGGGAACAAAGTGTCAGATTTATACTGATCATAAAAGTTTGCAACATTTGTTCAACCAGAAAGAATTAAATATGCGTCAACGTCGGTGGATTGAACTAGTAAATGACTATGAATGTGAAATCCTCTACCACCCGGGAAAAGCTAACGTAGTGGCTGACGGTTTGAGCAGGAAAGAAAAGAGTGGAACCATTAAAGTTGTGGCAATGAGAATGAATTTGATCCCTGACATTTGTAAAGAAATTCAGAGATGTCAACAAGAAGCTATGAAAGAAGAATTTGTTAAGACAGAAAGGTTGGGTAAGATGATTTTAACCCTGGAACCGAATGATGAAGGACTAATGTGATTTCAAGGACGAATCTGGGTATCGTGTTTTGGAAATATCCGGAACACTATATTAAATGAAAGTCACAAGTCCCGATATTCTATCCATCCAGGTACCAATAAGATGTACAGAGATTTAAAATCTTTTTATTGGTGGCCCATATTGAATAGAGACATAGCTAGATATGTGGAACAGTGTCTGACATGTTTATAGGTTAAGATTGAACATCAGAAGCTATATGGAAGTCTTCAATCTTTAAAGATACCTGTATGGAAATGGGATCACATTACAATGGATTTCGTCATGAAATTGCCTTGAACTCCAATGGGGTATGACGCGATCTGGGTAATTGTTGATCGTCTGTCTAAATCTGCACATTTTCTACCAATAAGAGAGAAGTACTATTTAGAAAAGTTAGCACAGATTTACATCAAATAAATTATGACCAGACAGAGTGTTCCATTATCTATTATTTCTGATAGAGATAGTTGGTTTACTTCGAAGTTCTGGGAAGCATTGCAGAAAGCTTTGGGGTCTGAAATCCGACTAAGTACAGCTTATCATCCACAAACTGACGGACAGAGTGAAAGAACTATCCAGAATCTCAAAGACATGTTGAGAAATTGTATTATTGAATTCGGGGGATCGTGGGAAGATCATTTGTCGTTGATAGAGTTTGCATATAACAACAGTTATCATTCCAGCATCCAAGTGACACCGTATGAAGTATTGTATGGACGTAAATGCCGAACGCCGTTATGTTGGAATGAGATAGGTGAAAGGCAGTTGACGGGTCCTGAAATTGTTCAAGAAACTTTAGACAAGATTGAACAGATCCGTGAAAGAATCAGAACAGCACAAGATCGCCAGAAAAGTTATGCTGATAATCGTCGGAAGCCGATTAAATTTTATGTAGGTGATTTTGTGATGTTGAAAGTTTCGCCATTGAAAGGTGTCATCAGATTTGGGAAAAAGGGTAAACTCAGTCCGAGGTATGTTGGGCCGTTCAGAATAAGTAAACGAATCGGGCCAGTGGCATATCAGTTAGAGCTACCAAAAGAGCTAAGTTTGATTCACAACACTTTCCATGTATCAAATTTGCGAAAGTGTTTAGCTGATCCAAGTCTCGTTGTACCATTACAAGAGGTCAAACTAGATAGTAAGCTGAACTTTGTGGAAACACCAGAAGCCGTAATTAACCGAAAGATCAGGGTGTTAAGAAACAAAGAAATTAGTCTGGTTAAGGTTCAGTAGAAATTTCACAAAGGACCAGAAGCAACTTGGGAATTGGAATCAGAAATGAGAACAAATTATCCATGGCTCTTTGATTAAAGGAATTCCGGGATGGAATTCTTTTGAAGGGGTGGATAATGTGATAACCAGGTTCAGATTATTACCCAAAGTATTATTATGTGAATTAATTGTTTATATGGATACATGTTTACGTAAAATTAATATGTGAGTATGTGTATTTTATGCATAGGGATACATGCATAA
>NC_037541.1:9574919-9575948 GCF_001531365.2 Cynara cardunculus var. scolymus
ATGAAACTATATTTTGGGAAACCTTCCTACCAAGCGTGGTGACGTAAGTCTGTTTTGGTATGGAATTGGATTTTTGTAAACTGTTTCTACCAAGCGTGGTGATGTAAGTCTGTTTTGGTATTAAACTTGTTTTAAGAGGTTGTTCCCCCAGACGTGGTGGCTTTTGTCTGTTCTGGCTTGGAACTGGGAATGGGTACTTTCACACGTGGTGACTTTTGTCTGTTCTGATAAGTAACACTGCTTTGATGGAGGAATAAGGGTGGTATATCAAGGAGAGGTGTACTTGGAATAAGGGAGGCATTGTCATATGTGGATATTATTATAACTCTTATTATTGTTACTAATCGGATTTAATTACTTTGAAGTATCATTTATTTGTGACCTGATGAATTGGAGATATTATTCCTATTAGAATTAATAATTTAGATGTTATTGAGAAGAGGAAAATGGTTTGTTATAAAAGGCAAGTATTGCCTTAAATCTTTCCGTTAATATTTACAAAGGAATGATCTAATGATTCAAATAAGCTTTGCTTACAATATTTTGTAATATTCGGGTTATTTTATTAGATTTAATAATTTAAATCTTTATGTTTATATGAATATTTTATGTAGAAGTGTGTGGGTGTGGGTGACGTAGTTATGTTAGCCGACCTTTGAGGGGCGGCCTATGTTTATATGAATATTTTATGTAGAAGTGTGTGGGTGTGGGTGACGTAGTTATGTTAGCCGACCTTTGAGGGGGGTCATACACTTACTATAAATAGCAAGTGTATGTGAAAGAAAAAGAAGCTTAGCACACCTTTGAAACACTTTCTATATTAGGAAAGTCTCCTTGGTGAATCCTACGGATTGGCAGAAAAAGAAGAAGATAATTCAAAGATAGGATATCTGATTTCTAAGGTGAGTGTATTAAAGCTTTGAGTATAAATTGTTTACATACAATTTAGTAGTATTTGGAACTGGTCATTATGAATATAATATGTATGTGGATTATCTGTATATGGACAATAAATTGTTCAAGTGTTGT
>NC_037541.1:9576048-9578286 GCF_001531365.2 Cynara cardunculus var. scolymus
GTAAAAGATAATTCTAAATAATTTTTAAAATTAATGTTACATTTTGTCAAAAATTATATTATAATAAATGATATTAATTACATAATCTTTATTCAATATGCCAATCAACGATGAATGCTTTTATTCATTAGTTACATCGTTTTCAACTTTAAGACTTTAACATGTTAATAAGACAAAAATACAAGTAAATATATCTATTAAAATATTTATGATTAATCACCCTTTTTGGGTAGTGCTCAAAATTCAAATGTTGTTTGTTTTTGCATTACAAAATACTGGTGTTGCAAGGCGATAATATCATCTCCAAAAGAAATATTATAGACTAAAATTTAGAGTCATCTTCTAAACAAATTTTAGGAAAATGTGTATGACAACTACTCATTAACATTAAAAGTTCTTAAGAGAAGTTAATAACAATTTTAGAACCGTATGTTAATTTAAGTTCTCTAACTATACTCGAGAACGATGTAGTTGTACTCTACAAATGTTTGACTAACATTAATAGTTTGTTTAACTTGAAATCACAGTTTTAATTGAAATCTCATCTAAGGTGACAAAGTCACGATTTTAATTTTTATAACAAATTTAATTGAAATCTCATTTGAAGTTTTGAAAGAAAAAAAATTTCTATAATATTAGTGAAAATTTGAGCAATGCGTAAGCTGTAACAACAGTAGTGGAAGCTCAAGATGTTGCCTGAAGAACCACATCACCAAACTAAGATAATGGAGGTTCCCTCATAAACAATAATATTAATATCAAGTAGGGTCAATGACCCACATATCATATATTAAACTGATAAAAACAAATACTATACTTTTACCGTAACATTCTATAATATTTGAATTGTAAATTAGAGATGTGTGTCAGGACTTGATAATAGTAACAGCAAGACAACATATAAATAACTACATCACCAAGTAGTATAATGAGCATTCACATATAAAAAATAATATACCAAGTAAACTGAAGAATCATATATTAGATATTAAACTAAAAACTAGGGGTGAGCAGCGGAACCGGGTACCCGACTATGGAACAGGAACCGTCTTGGAACCGCCGGTTTCGGAACCAGAACCGATATGAGTGGTTCCGGTTCCTAAAATACGGAACCGACTGAAAATGGTTCCGGTTTCGGTTCTCAATTTTTCGGAGCCGTTACCCGCCGGGTACCCGGTATTTTCAATAAAAAAATAATAATTATTTTTTAATACCAAATTTATATTAGGTTTACATCTTGAAAGCACGTCGTCATCTTCATTCTTTATCTAAATTCTTCATATAGAATGATTCGTATTTTTTCAAATTATGTGTTCACTTGGATTCATATTATGTAATCGTTAAACTTTGAACATTTACCATTATAGTATGTAATCGTTAAACTTTGAACATTTACCAGTATGTAATTGTTAAACTTTGAACATTTACCATTATAGTATGTAATCGTTAAACTTTGAACATTTTCTATTAGTCTATTATAGTTTATAATCGTTAAACAATATTTGTAACCATTATTCTGTAAAATTTGTATTCTTGTTTATTTATTTAGTGTTTTGGCAATGTTTTATTTTTTATTTCTAAATAACAAAATTTTAATATTTTAGAAAGCGGGTACCCGGAACCGGTTCCCGGTGGTTCCGGTTCCAAAAATTTAAGAACCGCTCTAACCGGTTCCGGTTCCGGTTCCTGTTAAAAAGGGTGGGTACCCGCCTATGCTCACCCCTACTAAAAACATATAATCTACTTGATCTAAACAAAAAACCTAAGGTTCATGACAGATATATAAACTAAAAACTTGTACTATATTTGATCTTAAGTAAATGGTTGAGATCCGAGAAAAATATGTTTGTTCCATTTTTAGTCATTTTTTTTGTAACAATCTTCTTCTTATCACTTTCATTTCATCATCCAATACGGGATGCAAGCAATATTGAGAAAACAATTGATCATTTTCTTTTTGTATACACCTCTCACATGTCTCTTTCATTTTTTGATCCAATGTGAGATGCGAACAATAATGTGAGGAAAAAATGATTTATAGTGTTTATAAGTTGTCATCAAATTATCTATGGTTATTGTTTTTACATGGATAAAAATATAGATTATAAATATATAAATATTGTTTTTACAACTATAACTTCTACCAGTTTTATGGTGTTGGTTTATTGTCAATTAAATGTTATTTTTTATATTAGTTATATATATATATATATATATATATATATATATATATATATA
>NC_037541.1:9579099-9606932 GCF_001531365.2 Cynara cardunculus var. scolymus
TGTGGGTTATTATACAACCTTTTACATTTGTACAACCAATACAATTCAATTTCAATCGTCTATATAATTTGATGAATATGTGATTTAATAAAAGTTTTGATTGTTTCATAATATAAAGTATTGATCATAATTAATGAACCTTATTCATCTTTCATAAATATTAAAATCATAATAAATGAACTCTCATCATTTCCATAAATATCTCAATTTATTAGGTTGCATTAGTTGTATAAATATGATAGGTTGCATTTGAAACGAACTCTCTCTCTCTCTCTCTCTCTCTCTCTCTCTCTATATATATATATATATATATATATATATAAGATGGTTGTCCAAAAAACATGTCAACCTAAAAGTTGAACAAACTATCTTAGTTTTGAAAGATATCTAACTTCTTTTAAATATTCACTCATTTTGTAATATTTGGTTGGTTTTGTTTTCAACCATGGTTATATATTTTGTATTGTTAGTTTGGTTCCTCCTTTAATATATTATATTGATATTGACATTGATTGATGATTGATCTCAAATTCATTTTTTCCTTATTTCAGATATTTACATCCATCTTCGAGTATATCACATTCTCATTGACTTGCAGCAATACCTTTACATGTTGCTTCTTTATATATAGGCTTGTTTTTTTACTTATAATTATATAATCAAGTTTAGTTATAATAAATATTTTTGTAGATTCAATTTCAGTTATAACAAACTAAAACAAACAATAAATTATTCGTTATATTTATTTTAAAGTTTTGAATTTGACTTTATAATATATATATATATATATATATATACACATATATAGTAAATTCATATTATTACCTTTCGTTGTTATTATAAAGTCAACTGATATAAAATATCTTTTAATATGAATAGAATTTTTGCAAAAATAGAGGAAAGTTAAAATGAACCAACTCTATTACTTAATAAAAAAAATATTCATTAAATGTATATAAAAAAATATAGCAAAAAGAGGATAGGCCAAATTGAGCCAACCTCATGATTTGGTATAAAAATATTTGCTCTCCTTTCATATATTGACTCCCTATTTCCAATTTTGCATCTGCTCACTAATATAGGATGATGAAAATCAATCACCTTTAATATTTAAAAATATTCAATACTCATTTTGTCACATCATTTACCTTTGGTTTCTCTTTTAATATACATATATTGATGATTGATTTATTTGTGACATAATATCATTGACACTGCATTATTATTATCATGCGTGTTAAGAAAAAATTATGTTTCTAATTTAACTTATAAACGTTGTTTTAAAACATAATTTTATTAAAACGGTTAAAAAAATGCAATTAAGTGGACACGAAATGAGTGTACTATAAATTTTGATTTTTATAATAAGAGGGACGATGAAAAATAATCTATCCATAAGCCACATTTCAAGATTTGATTAATACTCAAAGCTCATTAAGCCACATCATTATTCTTTGGTTGTTCCTTTAATATATATATATATATATATATATATATATATATATATATATGGGCCTAATCAAATGAGAACTAATTAGATTGTGTTAATTGTGAGATTCAATCTCAACCAATCATTTTAATATATTAATTATTATTTTTAAATTAATGTAAAAGGGCATGTTAGTAAATTACTAAATTTAGATTAAATATTTATTTATTAATTTCATACGTTTCAAACTTCCAATTAATTTTGATTTTATATTACTTAATTACTACATGAAACCACAATCTTTTGGGTAACACATGAAACCACAATCGTTTTTACCACAATGTAACACAACATCTTGTGTTACCTAATACACTATTGGTATTGTAACACCTTGTCCCGTATCAGTAACTATTGGAATTTGTAACCCCTTATGACTTATGAGTTCTTTGTTGTAGGTTACCAAATAATTCTCACAATGGGGTTAATAGTTTGGATGTTGTCTTGTATGATTTGCTACTATGTGATTGAGATATTACAAAAAGTTTAGTTGAATGCTCATTGACTGGATGTCAAATTTACCACATAAAACCACAATATTTTGGGTACCACATGAAACCACAATCTTTTGGGTACCACATGAAACCACAATCTTTTTTACCACAATGTAATACAACATGTTCAACCAAAGCCTACAAATTGTTTTCCACCTCTTCTCGCACAACCAACATCATTTTTTGTGTTTTTTTGTTCTGATTTGATGAAATGTAATTTTAGAATATTAACGGATTTCTAGGGCGCTAAAAATAGTCTCATTAATTTAAAAAAATTGACCTTTTTGCCCTTATTTACATACTCACATTAAATATTTGATAGTTATTTTTGGAATTTCAGTAATCAATTTTTCTTTTATTTTCAACCATTGATTATTAATTTATGTGGTTGAGATTGGATCTCACGGTTATCACAAACAACTCAGTTCTTCTTTGAATGGGCCCCTATATATATATATATATATATATATATATATATATATATCAAAATGAGATATCTCAAACTTAACCACAATTCAACAACACTTCAATACTCAATTCTTATGATACACCTAATTATCTCTTGGTTCTTATTTTAATATATATATATATATATATATATATATATATATTGATGAATGTAAACATAATTTATTTTTATTTTTATATAATTAGATTTATTTTGTAAAATATCGTCATCCAAATAAGATAACCTTATGAGTCAAGCCTTATGAGTTAACACAATTAATCTCATTGTTATTTCTTATACACACCTCCTTAATCTTTCATCAATGTGGGATATATCAAACTCAACCTCATGAGTTGACACACTTAATCTCATTCTTCATTCTTATACACACATCTAATTTCAATTTCTCATCAACATGGGATATCTCAAACTCAACAACAATTCACTAATATCTTAATACTCATTTTTTATGATGTCATATCAATATTCTTGGTTTTTTTTTAATATTAATATATATATATATATATATATATATATAAATCAATTTATCCGTTACGAAGCTTACAAGAAAAGTTTCATTATAAAATCACATTAATAAAAAAATTATGAGTAAAAGTACGTGTATAAAAATCTCCAAAAAAAAAAACAAATGCATAAACTTAAACATTTATATTACCCGTTTATTATGTTTTCATGTTTTACTGTCAGTGATTATATATATTATTTTAACCTCCGTGACCACAATAAATTTTTTATTCTTCTTTAGATTTTAACCTGTTTTAAATCGTTTGGAAATATTTATTGAGGTGTTGTAATAAAATAAGAAACGTCGATACAACATTGTTTAGACCTGGTCGTCGTCGTCGTCATCCTCATTAATCCTTCTTCTCCAAGTCATATGATTACATACATTATTTAACATAATCTTCATTAACCCAAATATTTCCATTTTCAACTCCAATCCCGATATGGAAGAACAGCAAGAGAACAACCCCATTGATGAATGCTCCAGGTAAATCAAACTACATCTCTAATCCTTCTTTCTGTGATTCCTTCTTAACGGAACAGCGGAAATTTTGCAGGTCGGAGATCACCAAATTACCAGATGAAATTCTTGCGGATATTCTCTCAATCTACCCCTTGGATTCTGGATCAAAATTTGTAGCTCTCGTCACAGGTTTGTGTAACAGAACTTGCATCAAGTATGGAGGACCAGCAGTCCAAGTTCAAGATTTTGAATCCGAAGTCAGAAAACTTTTCCTTATGTTTGATGAAAATAATCCTCTGAAAAGTCCCAGAAAGCTTGAATTCCATTTCAATCGAGGGTTGATCACGGCATCCATCGGGTTGAAAAAAAAACTCCATCTTGATTTCTCCAAAGGAAATCGAGATTACCCAAGGCAGTTTGGATGGGGGATTGTGCTCAACACCATGGATTTCGCCCAATTTTCCCCAAATCTTTTCTCTGTGAAAACCCTGAAATTAACTTCGGTTAACTATTTAACTTGTGAATTGGTATCCAATTTGATAAACAAGTTTCGGTATGTTGAGTGTTTGATCATTGACAAGTGTGATGGATTGAGGTCTCTGAGAGTTGAAGGTCTTGCNTTGGTATCCAATTTGATAAACAAGTTTCGGTATGTTGAGTGTTTGATCATTGACAAGTGTGATGGATTGAGGTCTCTGAGAGTTGAAGGTCTTGCKAAGCTTACKWCCCTCATTGTTCGAGATTGTTATGATCTTAAGTCGGTGTTTGTGGAGTCGTTGGAGCTCAAAKCTCTTCGATATMGCGGSCSTTTATGCTGGTTTTCGTTCAAGAATGTAATGTATTTGAAAGACGTGATCTTGGATTGTGAAGGTCCAGGGTTCAAACACTTGAACCACCAGCTCTATGATCCGCTTTTACGAGCTATTCGAGATGTCAAGGTGCTTACACTCCGTGGATGGATGTTTAAGGTACGTTTCTCTTCACTACAACAATATCGAGTTTATAAAGATACAAAAAACCCATGTAAGGGGCCGTTTACCCGCTTATATGGGTGTTACTTAAGTTACTAGTAAGCATGGAAATGGAAATGGAAATGGAAATGGAAATGGAAATGGAAATGGAAATGACCAAGAATCTAGCAAATTTTAATTGAAAGGCTTAATAAAGACTTTTTAGAATCATAATTAAGCTGTTAAATTTATGGGTTTTAGGAAGTATTTGGACCATGGCTGTTTTCAGAGGAACATGAGGAACATTTCAGATTCAGCAGACTTGAGGACTTGTGGTGGATTGATAGCTGTATGGATGATCATAACATCAACTGGTTGTTTTGTTTCTTGAAGTTTTGCACTTCCCTTAAGAGGTTGTTCATAACTGTACGTTCCCTTCTTCTTCTCATTAAATTTAAGTATATTATTCAGTTCAAACGAGAAGGCGAGAAGTTCAAATATCATATATGATTAAGCACATGTTATGTTGACCGGTACATAGCAGGCGACCTTCCCTCACGCTCACCAACTCGCTCGCGTCCCTTTTGGATGTGTTCAAGCGTATATGATTAAGCGTGCATTTCATGTGTATTCATTGCATTCTTGCAAATGGATCAACTCCTTGGTTGATCCCCCTCTATTTATTTATATACAACAAATACTCATGTATACTCAGATATGGTGAGGTTTAATCACTTGACCGTATACTAGTGGGTCGATGACCTTTTGGTAGTGTTAACCCTTTCTCTGTTATAGATTCACGGTAACTTCATTCATCTGAACTTAATTAGCGACATAACCCTCGATTCTTCCAGGAAGGTTTTTGAAATAGTTGATGACTTTGCAGATTGACCCTCGAAGCCGCTCYGCCGGTGATCAWCAGRGCTCYARCAGGGTCGAAAATGGGAGATTACGCAAGCTTAAAGTGGTGAAACTGGAAGGATTGAAGAAGGAAGAAGACATCATGTTGTTTAAGGAGCGTTTGATGGARGTTTTCGGTGCTGAACCTCAAGTTGTAGACGTGAGGCAGGGGATGCACGAAAGGTGTTTGATAAGAATCCCGAAACGCCAGGCGATTGGTAAACCAACAGGATCGGAYAAGTTGAAGTTCTGTTACAAGTTTGTGGAAGAAGTTTTCGGTAACAGAGGTTTGTGTTCCAAGCATCCTCACATGGTGTAATAACGCATCTTCGACACGTTTTCGAATAATTTTGTGCATGTAACGATGGATTTTGTCGGTTTGTAGCACGAGAGCATAACGGCCGATCAAAAAGGTTCGAAATTTTGTTATATGCTTATTGATACATTCCTAGAACTTACTATGTTTGATGCATTCTTAGTAGTTAAGTAGAACATGCAGGATTCAAACACAAACATGATTCATCAAGAACATACTGTAAATAGAAATTCCAAACTAGACATCTTATTTAATCCCCTAAAAGCAATTTAGTCTAATTTCCAAAAAGGGCAAGATTGATTTCACTACTTAGTTTTCTCGGAAACTAAAATCGATCGTGGTCGATTATCAATAGTCTGTTACCGGAAGCGACTCGTGGTCGTCACTGATGAAGATACTGTCGTATATAAGGGCTGCAATGGCAGCCCCCAGAAACGGACCGACCCAATAGATCCAGTGATGCTTCCATGTCCCGCTCACCACGGCTGGACCAAAGCAGACCGCCGGGTTCATTGACGCACCATCGTACGCACCACCAACTAAGATGTTGGCACCCACTATGAACCCGATGGCAATAGGCGCAATGATTCCGATATTGCCCTTCTTTGGATCCACTGCGGTCGCGTATACCGTGTAGACTAGGCCAAACGTCATCACGATCTCCAATACTAGTGCATTTCCGACCGTAACATCCGATGAAAGACCAAATGCCGGCGTTTCCTGCAATTTAGTTCCGTATTTGATTGGAATAAGTTGTAGTTTCTCAAGAATCACAACCATAAATCTTTTGGAACCCAAATTTGACGATGTTTTGTTCTTACCGTTCCGCCTGTGACATACCGGAGGAGCAAGCAGGCAACAACGGACCCAAGTAATTGAGCGATCCAATACACGATGGCACACAGGAACGAGATGTTTCCACCGATGAATGACGCAAATGTGACGGCTGGATTTACGTGACCACCGGAAATGTTTGCGCTGATTGAAACAGCGACAAACAAGGCGAATGCATGGGCTAGTGCAGCAGACACTAGCCCTGACGGAGTGTTTGGTGCATCGTACGTCAGCTTACCTAATCGCAGAGAATCGAAACAGAAGTTAAACAGAATCATAGAAACCATCGATTATATTGATAAGAAAATAGAAGGAGATGGGATTGTATGTAACATACCGTAAGCCATGCCGGATCCTTCACCGGCAAATACAAAAATGAGGGTTGAGATGAACTCCGATACACCGGCTTTGAGTGTATTAGGGTCGGTGGCCTCCCCCGGAGTTCCGATGGCAATTCTGTAAATTGGCATGATTTTGGGGGACAAATTTGTCTAGAAAGTTAATCAGTGGAGTTGGCTGAGGGAGTTGGGGGGTATGTAGAGTATGTGTATATAAACACCAGAAATAACGGCCCAGGGAACCGGTATTACGGGTTGCCGGTAAATTAGCATGGTTTTCTTTGATCCAAAGAGTGTTGACACGTGTACGGTGGGTGTTAGTTGAGGTGGTGATGACCGAAGATTAATTTTAATGTTTGGTTTTCCGACCAATTCATCATGCGGCGGAGGTATTATCGCCGGCACGGTCGCGATTGATGATCACATAAAATGATTTCTTTTTTTTATATTTCATTTACACCTTTTTAAAAATGTTATTAACCAATTAAAACAACGGTCGTATCAACATATTTTAGGTTTTTTTTTATTAATTTGGACATCCAACCCACTACGAAAGCCGATTAATCTCAGTTTGACCACCCGTTTTGCAGCTAGCCCGGAGTCACCGTATTTGAACTTCTGTGATCACAAGAGAATTTTTGTTCCTTCTTGGATTTGAACCTGGGACCTCCAAACACTTTTGACCTTTGAAGTGGTTTATATTTTAGGTCCTTATAGTCTATGTAAAAAGCTTTTCCACGTGAGTCGAACAAAATACTATTTCATTTCTCATCACTCTTTGGTATACCTGATTTAATGTTGAAATAAAATGAATTTTGCAGTTCATTGGGGCTTTGGTCACTGGTTATCTGTAATCAGTCATAAACTTCGAAAAAAAATCATTTATTTACAAGGAAATTGCATCAAAATGGAACTAATATTTCCAAATTTTCATTTGAGACCTTAAACAAATTATAGAGTACTTAGGTTATGGTGCAACGGTCAAGTCTCGAAGGAATGGTGGAAAATCTCATTTATTCCAAGTTTGAATCCAAACGTTGTGAAAGCTCTTATGGCTATGGAGGCTCACATGATGTGATAATTGTTGTTGCTCGAGGATTAGTTCATACACACGGACCGAAAATCCACAGTTACCCAAAGAAACAAATTTTTCATATATTTAAGGGAATTGTTTAGGTGATGACATATTAATGATAACGTGTCGAAAAAAACCTTTGAATTATATAAATAATAGACCGGTACTTGCGCAATGCAGCGAGATATATTTCGATTTTAATGTTTTGTTTTATTCCGTCTTTGTAGATATTATAATAGGGTTTTGAGAAATAGATAATGTTTTTATTTTTGAATAAAATATAAATTTAAATATATCATTTAATTTTGAAAATAAATATATCATTTAATTTTGAAAATAAATATATCAATATTAATATCAAAATAACTACTTCATTTTTTTTTTTTTTGTGTAATTTATTCAATTTAATTTTTTTAAGTAATTTATTTTTGATTTAATAATATAAGTTTTTATAAGAATATAATTAAGTATTCTGTTATAACTCAATGATTATTCTAATTATATTTTAGATCTTTTATATTTAAAATGAAATGTTTATCTTATATTTTGACTATGTTTATCTACAGTTAGTTACATGAATTCAAAAATAAAGCTTTAATAAGTTGTACTTATGCACAGTTTATTTGTAATCTTGAATTTTAAATAGTATGCATCAATAAACTGTACTTCATACATAAAAAATAGTTTTTAAAAGTTTTTATCGAATGGTATAGATAAAACTTGAATGTTAAAGATCCCAAGTAATTCATCCAATAGAATAGTTGAAGTAAAATGGGGAAATGCAAAACAAATTTCAATGGATTCTTCAAAGTCTCTTTATATACAATAAATACCTTTGCTTTCTCCTTTTTAGCCTCATTGCACACAACTAAAAAACATATACAAATCTACAAAATGTCACCAAAAACAAACACAAAACCAAAAATAAAAATAAAAAATAAAAGTTCTACAATCAACAAAACAATATGTCATGAAGGCATTACATTCACTGCTTTGCCTCCAAAAGAATATGCAGCACCAATCTACAAACCTACTTCTCACCTCGAGCCGGTCTCGGAGTCGTGGAATTGGTCGTCACGAATTTACTAAATATGCCTATGTTGACGTATACCCTTTCCGAAGTGCGGTTGCATCAACCGAACATACAGACCATTTTTCGACATTAATGAATCATGGGCACCTTCTTCCACAATTCGACCTCCGTTAAGAACAACGATGTTGTCAACATGCCTCATCATAACAGCTCTATGGGCTATAAGAATGGTGGTTTTGTTTCCCATGATTAGGGTATCAAGTGCCTCCTGAACCACCCGGCTCGATTCTGACTCGATCGACGAGCTTGCCTCATCCAACAACAAGATGGGTGCATTCTTTAGCACGACTCTAGCAATTGCGATCCGCTGCTTCTGGCCCGGGGTTAAGTCCACACCCCTCATTCCAACATGTGTGTCATACCCATGAGGCAAGTTGCTGATGAAATGGTGAGCATTTGCTATTCTCGCAGCCTCTTTGATCTCCGTCTCGCTTGCATTGTGCCTTGCGTATATGATGTTTTCCCTTATGGTTGTCGAAAATATGATGGGTTCTTGTTGAACAACACCCATGTGATTCCGTAACCATCTCAGGTTAAATTGCTTTAAATCACGACCGTCTAAAATCACCTGACCAGCAACCGGATCGTAAAACCGCTCTATCAAAGAGATTATTGTGCTTTTTCCGGATCCTGAAACGCCCACGATAGCAACCGTTTGACCACCGTTGACTTTGAGACTGAAATTGCTCAGTACCAGAATCTCCGGACGAGTTGGATAAGAGAAATCAACATGTTTCAACTCGATACTTCCGTAAACATTTGGAGGCTTCAAAGCGGAGATATCATCTGGATCAATCTTGGGTACTCGATCGATTATTTCAAATACGGATATCAGACTCTTCCGTCTTTTGAGAATATATGGAGCCAAACCGAAAGGCTCCACGAGAGCAAAAGTAGCAAAAGAAAAGACCATGTACTCCTTTATGGCAGTGGAGAGATCCACGTCTCCGTTTTTAACAGAGAGTGCAGTGTACCAGAGGAGAAGAGCATTGCAGGCGAAAAGAAGGAACTGTGAAAAGCCAAATAAAAAGCCGATACCCATGCCATGCAAGAAGCTCTTTGTGAATATCTTGCGTAACTGCAATCGGTAAAGCTCCATTACTTTGTTACCGGCACAGAACGACACAACAGTGTAGATATTTCTAACAGCATCCTCAAGGACCAACGATGCTTTCCTGTGCATCTCCTGTATGCCCTTCGAGAATCCAGCTAGCCATAACTTCTGCAGGATTTATAAATATGAGAAAAATGGATCATTTACCAGTAACAATCTCCATATTTCCAAGGAAAACTAATCTCACAAATCTGAAAATATCTCTGCGCAAATGGGTAGTAACTATTAAAAATCAATGTGGTCTTTGAAAGTTGAACATAATTCTCCATGAAATAGATTCTTATTATAAAAACAAAATTCAATTATTCATGCATATAATAACAATAGCACTAGAGATCAAGGATGATTTAATGCTCTCTCAGAAACTATCACATGAAATAAATTCCAAGGTCTGCTAGCACTTTGAAAGATTCCTTGAGTTCTGCTCCAAAGTACAAACCGAACTTTTCCCAAATTCAGTGAATCATGGTCAAAACACTTTACAGAAATAATAGGAAGCCATTGATACAATATACTCCCATTAAAAACTGCAACACTTTTATGTCCCATAATAACTACAACCTTTTTTATCTTGGTATATGCCATAATCGCCGCAACATTCCTTATCTGGAAATCTTTAAGCTTACAATGACCTATTCACTCGCACTATATCATTAGCACAGAAAATGTTTTATACATGTGGACACAAGATTTGCCATTAGTTTATTATTTTGAGGGTTAGAATATCAGAACAAAACTCCTCCAGCTTTTTACTTTGATCTAATATAAATTAATCAAAATATTACTTTGTCCTATACTAGTAGTTGTCAAGTGTTGCTCTCTTTGTTTTCCTTGTTTGTTTAACCTATTTCCCTCGCAATATGTCCCTAACGTATTTTCTCCAGACTCGTTGCTTTTTTGCATACACTCTCAGATGTAGTCTGTTTGCTTGTTTCTCTTAAATTTTGTTTTGCAAGCCGGGGTTCTTCACAGAAACAGTCTCTCTAACCCGAGGGGTAGAGGCAGGCAAGGTCTACATACATCATACCCCCAAATCCTACCTCTGGATGAGATTTACTCGGTAGTTTGGTTTGGTTTGGTTCGGTATGGTATTTTGGGTACTTGGCTACTAGTAAAACACAATTCTTAATCTGCGCAAAAATTATTGACAAAGAATGCAAACTTGTTATACTCAGTTTCCAGAAAAGAATATATGGACAATATGTTTTCTGCTGTGTGCACAAGAGATGTATACCTGAGCAATGGCAGAAACAGTAAGAACTGGCAGCGTGGCCAAAGCCACTAGGGCCAAACGCCACTGTAGAAGCATCCCTATCAATAGTGCCACAACAATGGCTGTACTATCTTGTATGAATATAGAAAGTCGGTTGCTGAAAGCAGCTCTCACAAATGTTGCATCATTTGCTAATCGCATGGACAAGGTATCAGCACTGTTCTCTTCTTCATCAAACCATCCGACTTCATTGCGGAGCATTGCTGTAAAAAACAAATAAATGTAGTGATAAACATCATAAGCATTTATAAGGCAAGAAAAGGACAATTACTTGCTAGAAAAAGAGGTACTAACCAGAAAACATCAGTCTCCTAACTCGTTCGGTCATTTTCTCCCCCATTATACCAAAGTAAAAGTGCTGCAAAAAATTTGCTATTACAGTCACGACACCCATACAGGCAATGATTAAGCACCATTTATCTACTTCATGCCGCATATGTCTGTCAGCCTCTTTTCTGTAATATTCTGTCACAATTAATGCAATCACATAGGCAAGAAGAGGGTTAAAAGAACCAAAGATTGCAGCACCAGTGCTTCCCAGAACAGCATAAAGCCATTCAGCAAAGCTCAGCTCTACAAGCCTCCACATTGGTGGTTCTTTTCGAGGTTGCTTTTCCTTCACCGCTTTGACTTTAACTGGATCATCACCAAACTGAGAGTTAGGCCGACTAAAAGTTTGTGAATGTGAGCGCTCATTATTGGGATCAGATGTCAAAAGTGGTGAAACAGGTGATTCAGGATCAGAGCCATGGGATGTTTGACGTCGAATAGAATGGACGTCGATCTTTGGCAACTCTGGCAGTCTCATCTCAAAACTATCTTGCCTTCTTATGGACGGTTCTTTGTCTGTTCCATCCAAGTGCGAACCATTTTCAACCATTTTTTCTGGTGGGCTTGGATTTCTTGGAGATTCATGCGAGTTGTAAGCAGAATCCGGAGATCTTGCCGCATGTAGATTAGAAGCTCTCTGAAGTGATGGTGATTTGGCAAATTTGGGAGAGGATGGTTCTTGGTAGCTGTGACTTGCCGAAGAATCTTTTTCAATTTGGAAAGTTGCATTTTCGTTGTAGGTTCTCACAGGCATCCTAAAAGGATACGAAACAAACACATTTAAATATTTATAACCCACTCATCAGGATGAAAACTTAAAAAAAAAACACCAGGGAATCATCAATTGCTACACTTTTTTTGGCATATCATCTTACCTTCTTGGGAGTTTAGCTGCTTCTTCACATCTTAGAAGCTCTGCGTAATGCCCATCTGATGCTATCAGTTCATCATGTGTCCCAATCTCCATTAGGTGGCCTTCCTCCATCACAGCTATGAAATCAGCATTCCTTATCAAAGAAAGCCGCCGAGCGATTATGATGGTAGAACGACCTAACATCAAGAGATCTAGAGCCTCCTGAACAGATCTTTCAGCTTCAAAGTCCAATCCACCAGTGACCTCGTCAAGAAGAAGGATAGATGGACTGGAAAGCACTGCTCTAGCAACAGAAAGTCTTATTTTCTGTTCTTCTGTCAGAGATAAACCAGCCCTGCCTACCTGAGGTAACATTTTATTCATTAGGGATTAATTTAAGGGTTAAAACGTAATTTACTCTTTTGATTTCTACCTGTGTCTCGTATCCTTTCTCAAGCGAACTAATAAATGTATGTGCATGAGCAGTTTTAGCAGCATCTTCTATTTGAAGTGGAGTAGCATCTCTGCCATAGGCAATATTATCCCTTATACTCAAGCTTAGCAAGGCAGGTTCTTGAGTGACTAAACCAATTTGGCTCCTTAGCCATTCTAATTTCAGGTTTTTTATGTTCTCTCCATCCAAAAGAACTTCCCCTGAGAAACAATAAATAAAAGAGCATATCAGTAGAATAAAGGAAGGTATTATACTGGTAGGGAAAAGATCAAATGAGTACCATAAATATTTTGAGAACCATGAGAACGAGTATATGAATTGATGCATATATACTACATGAATTTAATGAGTATATTCATCGACGCATAAATACTTGCATACATGGTAGATATACATTGATGAATTTGATAGTGTATATGCATCAAGACAAAGGATCATGTGAGATTAGGAGTTGAGGTGAGAAGTGTAAGAAGGGATTTGGACCCTTGATCACTTTTAATCCCAAAACAACCCTTTAGAAGGGAATTGATCTAGTGTATCTCGTTAGTGTTGATCTAGTGGTTCTCTTCAATTAGAATTGATCCAAGGGTGGAGATCCCTTGTTACCCTTCTCACCATGACTTTCATTCTCACCGGAACCAACCCTATGCCTCAATGCATACATATATGCATATACTGGTTCCATTGGTTCTCAAAATATTTATCGTTCTCATTTGAACCTTCCCCTATTTTGGTATCTCCAAAAGGAATAAGATCACTGACAAAGTAACAATTTCAAGAGATATATATATATAGAAAACAAATGATGTGAAGATACAAAGTAGTTTAATACCTAATGTCGGATCATAGAACCGTTCCATAAGTGGTATAATGCTACTTTTACCAGAGCCATTTCTTCCAACAAGTGCCACAGTTTTCTTGGCAGGAACAGTCAGGTAAAATCCACTTAAAATAGGGATTTCAGGACGAGACAAATAACTGAAATACACATTTCGAAACTCGATGTTACCATGTACAGAATCAGGAATGTTTCCATCATGATCCTCAGTGGATGATGAACGGCTTATCATCTCATAAAGTCTATATGCAGCAATCCTTCCTTGCTCAAATGAATAGAAGTTTGTGGCTGCTTGATTCAACCCACTATCAAAACCAACGGCAGTTGACAAATATCAGTACAAAAGCATCATGTATGGATGGATTACAGGATAAGTGAAAACAAGATGCTTACAGGCCACTTAAGATTACAGCAAACAGAGCTGTTACAATTTCTCCACCATGAGCTTTTCCGCGTGTAACTAAGAATCTTCCGACATAAAGTTGCAAAGCACAAGAGCATATTGCAAGTCCATATGTGAACCCAAGCCCAAGTCCTTGCACAAGACTTATCAATATACCATATCTCAAAGTAGCTTGTAGAGAGGCTGCATAAGAATATTTTGCTAATGTTTCATTTGTGTAAGCATACAAGGTTCTAATGTATAAAATTGCCTGCAAAATGAAAAAAGAATATTTGGCATTAAGTAACCAAAAAATAAATTAACAGACAATCAGTTGGCTTTTAGAACTACAGGCAATAGTAAATGATCATCAACTCAGACTTTATTCAAATGAAAGCTGAAAAACTAATAAAAAGTTCCCTGTACATATTATATTAATGACCAAAAAGATTAAATATTGGCCATGTTCTGTTGAAAAAGTAGCCAAATAACACATGATATCATCAAACACAGATAGTATATAACCATGAATTTGTCCAATATACCAAACTACACTAAGCTAGTTGCCAGTAACCTGAAAGTAAACCCACAAGCACAAGATTAGGAATTTAGCATAGACAAAATGTATGTAACTACGTATGTGAAGATACTGAAACACAGAAAATCCACAAAGCAGCATACTACAGGCCCCCTTAAACAGAGAAAAATCACAGCTAAGGAAGTATCTCGACTAAACAGCACAAATCTCATCAAATAGATGTCAAGAGCAAGCACTACTTTACCATAACCTAGAGGTACTAACAGATGGATAAAACCAATGGCTTTACATATACGAAAAGTAGTAAGTGGTTGTATAATCTATGCTTATAGCGGTGAAAATACAAAATTGCGGTCAGGACAGATATTTGAAATAGCAGTTATAGCAGTGGTATAGCAGTCCAAAAATAGCGGTTCATATAATATTTCTTAGAATTATATATAATTATATATATAATATGCTTACATAAACATATCATTTGCAAAATAGGAAAAGTGTTCATAAACGAGCTAATCGCAAGCAATAGGTTCAGTTCATCTAATATGTTCACTTCTTTGTTTAGGCTAAAAACAAAGGCTGAAAATAAAGCCCAGAAAAAGAAAGACGAGAAATAAAGCCCAACTATCTAAAAACAGAGACTGAAAATAAAGCCCAATGGCCCCAACCCTCCCCCCAAAAAGTAACTTTAATATCGAACGCAATTGACCCTAAATATCGGTCAAAATTGCAGTAAATTGCGCTACCGCAATCTGACCACCATTATTTTGCTAATGTCCGCTATCCGAGATATCGCCGCAATTAACAGCATAGTGTATAATACCATTCTTTCTCAAGTAGTTATTTAAACTGGTTGATATTAAGGGTGGCAACGATATGATCGACTCAATTTAACAGATAAGAGAGTAAACTTGACAATAAGAGAAAGGGGGGAGGTAAAAATGAAGAGCCAACAACTTATACTCCATCTGCACAAGATAAACCGGTCTATACATGGTGGAACTTTTAAATACACATATGCTTAGCCTCTGTGAGTACATACTTCCATTGTTGATGCAACCCTTCAAGTGCTATTACTCAAATATTCTCCATGAATATTTTAGATAATTAAGATCTCCTTAGTACAAGAAATTAAATAGAAAATGGGACCCCAGACATCATAAGGAGTGTTGTAATGCCAACAATACCGCACCAAAACAAATACGAAGCTATTCACACTAAGGCATCTGATACACTGAGGTGTAAAATACTGTAGTTTCGGATCCATTTGGCAAAAATGATACCCCGAGGTAATGCACGAAAACAAATGCATCAAGTGGTCTATACGTAGTGCTACTAATATTGTGGGTTCATTTAACCAAGGGCAGGAAAAGGAACTGGGAAAAATGAAATAACCTGTTCAGCAACACTAGCTGCTTCAGCATATGCATCTTGAATACTCTCAGCAAGCCTGTGGAGAAATATATTTGATATTCCTCCTGCGGCAACAATAAACGGACCAGTAGCTAAAGTTATGAGGGCAATCTGCCAGCAGTTGATAAATCCAATTGTAAGGCCACTGAAGAATGTAGCCATGTTATGAATATAATTACCAACCTGCATCAATAAAATTGATCGATATAATACAGCGTTACATACTAATTCCAATAAGCGAAAACTGGCGAGAAGATACTTGTAGGATCTGAACGTACTTTTTCACTGAGAGCAGATTGGATAAGCAACACATCGCTCAATACTTGACTCACAATGTCTCCATTGTTCCCATAGGTGTCGAAGAAACTCATATCTTGATTTAGAAGTACTTGGACATATCTTGACCTAATAACAGCAGTCTGCCTTTCTCCAGTAAGAATCCAACATGAAACCTCTGAAAGCAAGAGCGATTTAGAAATGATGGCTGACAAGAAGCATTGCACAATGAAATATAAATGAGACTAAATTCAGATATGTACCTATCCAACCAGCAGCAAAAACACCACCAGCAATATAAACAAGGGTCAGAGCAAGCTGCAGAAATAATACAACACAATCCTTTTGTATAAATTTTCACCCGTCTAATAAATTAACAATGCTTCAGATAGAAGTATCATGCCATTTAACATGAATCAATAAACAAGCAATGATGGTTCAAAGTACTATTCTGTCGGATAAACTACATAACCATGTCATGGCTTAATCATATCTAGACTTGCAATGGACCATGTTTTTTTTCTTTCGATAGGCATAAGTGCAACTTTATTTCTTTCAATTTCAGTTGTGTAATATTAAGTCTGATAACAGAATTAGATACTTAAATAGAATTAGGAAGCATATGGTGGTGTAATTTAGGCTGTTATTGGGACAGGGTCTGACTAACAGAAAAAAAATTCAAGAACCCAAACTGGAAAGAAGTCAAACATATTACGGTCATGATCAACTATAGAATATTAATCAGTAGACCCTCTATGCAAGCGATGCCCCTTCATTGAATACAAGACTACAAAGATGACTGAGCCTAAGAAAACTTGAGTGAGTAGTATCAATGAAAAAGTGTGTGTTACCATCAATTGGACATCAAAAGGAACATTAAAGAAAAATAAGATTCATTGAAGACAGACCTTGTAACATAACAAGTGAAAACAAAGGTGAATAGTTGCCAACAGTTCGAAGAGCAAGACATGTTCTTAGTAAGTATACTGGACCTGAAAAATGGTAGTATGGTGGCTTGAATGATGAAGTTCACATGTCAGAAATCATTGTCAACACAAGCTACCATCTCAACAAAACTAGTTACATGTTCCTACCTCCATCCGAGAATAAACGAGTGATCAACTTTTTAGTGTTACAAGAATAAGTCCTTTTGTGGTCCTTGAAACTTATAGTAGAAAATTGATAACAATCACAAGTTTCTGTTCTTGATCAATATGTTGTAATCATAACTAATGAAGCAAGTGTTAATTAAAACATTTATTCCATCAAATCTCACACATCATTTTTTTCTATAAAATTTATCAGAACAAAATCTTCTCAGATGTTCCATGACTAAATAAATTTTGATTCTTATAAATGATATGGTATCAAAAGAGATTCAGGCAATGAATACTTTTAAGAAATAACATTAGTACTCTTTTCTTAGTCATCTCGGCCTATGACTTCTTTTCTTTCGTGGCCCGGCTTGCCTAGCTGGCCCTATCTTTGAGGTTTTCCATATCAAAACATCAAAAAAAAATC
This sequence comes from Cynara cardunculus var. scolymus, assembly GCF_001531365.2. Lineage (NCBI taxonomy): Eukaryota > Viridiplantae > Streptophyta > Magnoliopsida > Asterales > Asteraceae > Cynara > Cynara cardunculus. The sequence continues at coordinate 9,597,011 of NC_037541.1, forward strand.
TAGCTTTTTTCATTATTGGGCAAGATTTTTGGATTAGGCATAAAATTAATATTGAATGACTCTAGGACCTAGACCACATAATGATGCTAGTACAAGTCATCAGCCACCTATGGGATCTAAGAAGACTCAAATAGGGTGATACAAAAGGTGATCTATTAGGCCGGAAAAAGAAAATGTCAACGTGTGCCAAAAGCCCTATGTATGTTTCTGAACTTCTTATCAAGCCATATATAAGATATAATTAGTTCTCATATGGAGTAATGGCAATCTGCAATGCCTCTTAAGCCAATTCCATCAAATATCCACCTTCAGTTTATAAAGGGGATAGCATTTCATGTAAAATGCTCATAAACTGCTCCACGTATAGAAATTCTCTTCTCTCAGCAATGTATCACTAAATCCAGCATACAACTTTCAGAGCTTCCCTCTCTCCCTTGCAAATCTCGCTCTAAACGAGAGCTATCATAGTTTTCAAAAACGTATGATTCAAAATTCTGATCTATGCTGTTATAGCGGCGAAAATACAAAATTGCGGTCAGGACCGATATTTGAAATAACAGTTATAGCGGTGGCATAGTGGTCCAAAAATAGCGGTTCATATAATATTTCTTAGAATTATATATACGTAATATGTATGCATGCATACATAAACATATCATATGCATTAATTAGAAATATAGTTTCAAAATCAAAACATCAACTTAAACAAGTTTCACAAAACAAAATAGGAAAAGTGTTCATAAACGAGCTAATCACAAGCAATAGGTTCAGCATCCGAGTCAACATCATCTAAGACATTCACTTCTTCGTTTAGGCTAGCTTCCCAATCAACCCCTTCATCTCCAACGTGATCATCATCCCTAACGTGATCATCATCCCTATAGCGCTCCCTTTTACTTCTTGTACTTGGCCCAACTTGTTCTAAAGGGGCCCAAGCTAAAATATTGAAATATCGGTCCGCAATTTCACCTCAAATATCGGTCAATTGCGAGTAATATCAGAAACACAATTTTCACCGCAATTTTACCTTAGTCCGCAATCCGCTATCACACCGCTGTTGCAGCGCAATAGCGCCGCAATTAACAGCATAGATTCTAATCTTACGAACAAAAGAACTCATGAAGCAAACGATTGAGAAACTCATCAGCAAATGCTAATGCATCATCAATATTGGTGATTTGTCCTTGCATAGTCTAATCGGTCAGTCTAAAGATTTTAATAATTTTACCCCATGATTTCTAACCTTATTTATGCCGTTTCTTGGGAATACTTCGGTTAGAATTTTTCTAATCTAAAACTTATTAGCAGCCACATTAACAGAGATATTTTTTGCTGCTATATGTTAAAGTTGTAACGAATGACTAATGGGATAAGACCAAGCTCTCATGACTAATGCAAGTATATTGGGTTTACGCATGGGTAGAATGCTTATTTCTTCTCTTCTAGATTTACAGATGTGATGTAAACCTTTTTTAAAGTCACCGGTGAGTCCATAATTTAGTTTGATTCATGATTTACAAAATTAGTATCACAATCTAAAATTTGATATGAATTGACAACGGTGATGATGCTCCCACCGAACTTGCTTCATAAAGCATCTATTTTCCTAGGGGTCCAGAAGTCCTCCGTAGCATCATTTCCTACTCAACAGTGACATATAGAGATCCACTTGTTCAGTACCCGTAACAAGATGCTTGCATAATAATCTCCATGACAGGCAACAAGTAAATGTTGATAGACCATATAACGACAAGCTAGCTTTGCTCTTCATCCTAAAAAAAGTTTATCCTTCTTGCTTATTCAGGTAAAGCACTGCATCCCTATCTAATTTTCTCAATAGATTTGACAATTCCAGACATCCTTAATGCAGAATCTAATAAACTGACGACATATTAATTCTTTCCTTTGTAGTCATACAAAGATGAATATCTAATAGTTGCATCATGCATGAACAAAGTTGCAACTATGGCTCCCTATCCATAAAAATTCTCCATCCTCCCCCATTGGAAGGTAGACCGATTACCTTCCTTAGCGACGTGAATTCATTGTTGTCACTCTTACCCATTCAGATAGTATACCTAACCATTCGTCCATAACTAACCCAAAGCTCTCAACAGAAGTAGAAGGTTAAGTTTTCTCTTGGTTCTTCCACGTGCATTAAACTTATCGTCAGAATTAAAAATAAAAAGAAACAAAACACCTAAAAGATGGACCAAGTCAAAAACACATTGCATGTTAACAAAGAATGGGTTCTAGATTGATCTGCACATGATTGACTAAAACTATAACTATTAGCGGTATGCCTGCTTAAAACATCATTGACTTCCAAGTTCCACCCAATCAAATTAAGCATTTAACTAAAACATATCAACTTGTGAATTTGTTGAACTCAAATTCTACCAAAAAATTTAGTATATGCCCTGTGTTGACTTCACTGTAGTTAAGCCTAAAGTTACTGCAGCAAGATGAAAATCACTTCTTATCCTAATTTGATTGAAGGAAGAATCTAATGATACTGAAACAACCTATTTGCAAATGCAAGGGAAAAACTACTTGAGGAAAGTGGAAACTTCCTTCCTCATCTCACTCCCCACAAAGCCGAAGAGCCTTCATGCACACAGGGTAACCGTCAGACCTTAGGGAAGTGTCTAATAGTAAGATTTATCTCTTCACAAAAGAGATGGCAGATGACCATTATGATAGGAGAGTGACTATGTGAAACAATAGACTACTCCTAGATAGCAAAATGATTAGCACCACTGTCAAAGGGCTATAACATCCTTGCTTCTTCACTAATTCACAAATGTAATATCATCCATTATCCTTCATGCTAATAGATGTCAAAGACATGGAATCATTAAACAGAGAAAAAAGGCTTATTTCTCCTAATAAATATTAATAATGAGTGGCTAACAACTTGCCCACTAGATTCAAGCAAAAGACAAGTACAAGAACAAGGTTGGAACAGCCTCAATCTCCAATTCTCTCCAAAAAGAAGGCAGCCTATGGGTTACAAACAAAAACGAAATCTGACATTACGTAGTTGGAGGGTAAATTTAAAGCGTATTTAGTTTTAAGGCCAAAAATTGTTGGTGATTTGAAGCATACATGTATATATGTATGCATATAGGTATGCATGTGTGCATATGTGTTTGTATTTATGCACATAAAACACATATGTTTGTATATCCTTTAACTAGGGGGTGATATTTGAGGCATCCCACATGATGAGTACACGGTCCACATTACACAACACACATAAAAGTAACCATGATTCAACAAGTTGACGAATTGCAAGATGAAAGAACTTATTATGTGCACCTTGGTACATTTTTCACATTGAAGAGCACAAAGAACAATGTGGTGAAAATAACTACTTAAATTTCCACCCACCAATACCAAATTCTTGGAATATGTCAGCCTCAATTGATATAATGATATAAGTTTATTTGTTGGCTTTGGTAGATGCAAGAGATAACTGTGCAATGCATCATCGACTACAAGCTCAAAGCACAAGCACAAGAAAGAAACCCAGAGCTGCATGTCTTATGTTGATTCCTTATAACTTATTAAAGATCATAATACCAATCATGATCTCATCTCATTTCCATAATTATCCATGTTGTCACTAATACCCACAAAGTAAATTTCCAGTGGATGCTAGAACAGTGAAACCCAATATATCATGCCCCACTGCTTTTCAGAACCATATAAAATGTACAAACTCAAGCTTCCTGGTAATTTCAATAGATAGATAATCACGGCAAAGAACAACCCAGATGTTAATCCTCTAATTTATGATTAGATAACTGTTAACTGTCATCCATTAACTAAGCATATAAGAGAACCACATAAAAGCAAACAAAAACCATTCTAAGCTAAAGGCATCCCCAATTATCAACATCATTAGCTACCTGGTTATACTTGGAATCATTTACCTGCTATTACTGAAAATGATTTGTCAAATGAAGCAAAAATTTCAAGCCCAAACATAAACCCTGGTTATGATGCCTTAGTACAACTGTACAAGCTATACCCATTAAGGTGAATCCTTTTAAGAATTCTTAATATAACTCTCTACGTATTCTCACAGAGACAAATTTTTAGTTCATCCTGAAAGTGGAGCTAAATTTCTACTTTAATCTATAATAGTTAAATTGCATTCAATTTTCCATTAATATTGACTATATGTTTTTATGAGTTTACCATCATCCAACCCCTACAAAAATTCTAAGGGACCTATTACTTTACTCAGAAGCTGGAAAAAATATCTCTTTTTGACATTCTCCAGTCCCTCCTACAATAAAGTCCACTTCTGAACATGCAAGTGTCAAATGAGTTACTTCTGGCTTCAGATTTGATCGAAATTATTTTGATGATAGATTGATTACAATCTTTAATAGTTTAACAAATTTTGGAGCTGAAAACTAGAAAATCATGGATTTTGGATTTAGAAATTCAGTTACTGCGGAGGGAGTATAACTTCTGTAGTACTTTACAGCAAAAGGGAGTACACATATACCAATAGAACGTCAGTTCACATTACTTGGTCAGAATAAGAAACACAAGTTCTAATAGCATTGATGATTCAACAAATCAAAATCAAGCTACCTCTTTGAACCTATGAAACTGCATATCCGGACTCTCATCAGCATGACTCAGCAACTGAATAATTTTAGCAAAATAATGCAAATAAACCACAAGTGCTGTCCCATGTGCCGCCGCAGCAACCGATCCAACTACCATAAGCACCCAATCAAGCCTATCAGCACACGCAAACAGCCTCGAAAACGGCACTGCTTCCGGAGGCGGCTCGATCTCCTCCGTCTCATCCATCACATCATCAACTTCCGGAGGTACCGCATCGATACCTGGGTCCATGTATGGAGACGGGGACTCCGGTGGCTCCGACACCTCTGATACCGGTGTTAGAGGCTGTTGCCGCGGTGGTGACCAACCAAATAAACCTCTAGCCATCATATTTACAATCTCGGAAACCCTCCCACAACTAAAACCTCTCGTCCAAAATTAAAACTCTCAAAACCCTAAAACCATCCAAAATTACAACTTAATTTCATCGATCCGCCGAAGTACAAAGAGATTCTTGTTGTGCTCGTTGAGATTTCGCTCCCACTAGTGTGTTTGAAAGAGAGCAAAAAAGGAAGAAGAGAAAGTTGACTCGGAAACTGAAGTTTCTTTGATTCCATCGTGTTTTTGTTGGTGTTGTCTGCGCATAACACTGCCTTACGACGTCGTTTCAGTCGTCGGGGATTCTAGGGTGTCTCAGCTGCCGTTTATCAGAGAAATTATTTCAAAAAGGTTCCCCCAAGTTTGGGACTATTTGCAGAAATAGTCCTCAATTTCCTAGTATTGTACAAACATATTCCTAAATCTTTTAGTAAACAACTATTTTAGCCCTTGTGGTTTATTAAAAATTGGCTTTCCCTCCTCTGCTTTTGAAATTATGCTTTTTGTCACATGATTTACAATTTATTGTTTTAAATCAATGATTTATGTTAAGTATAAGGGACGAAAACAACAATATATTATAAATTATACGAACAAAAAAAAAGGATGAATTGTAAACCATAAAAACGAAAACCTGTAATTTTAAAAATACAAGAACGGAAATAGCAGTTTTCAACAAATCCCGAGGATAAAAAACATACTTTATTGTAAATTTTTTAAATATTCAAATTTTATAACCATTCTATGCGACTAATAATGTGATTTTAGTTATAAAAATCATTAAAAAAATATTATAATTAAAAGAGATATAACGGTCATTTAATTATTCTAGAATTTTAGTTATAAAAAGTTTTTTCATTCATCTCTCATTTAATTATTTTAGAACTTTCGGTCTCGTTCTTGATCTTTTGATTCTTTGCTCTTCGTGTAAATCGAACGCATTTGTGGAGTTGTTTAAATATATTGGGTTTTAAACTGTCATACAATTTTTTCCATCGATAGACTATAATTGAAACCATAACTCTTATATATTCAAATTGTATTAATATGTAAAGATCAAGTGTAACTTATATCATCGTTAAATCTTCTCTAATAAAACCAATGAAACTTCAAAATCGTTAAAATTCATAGCTCCCGCTGCATTGTGCGGGTACACAACTAGTAAGTACTTTAAACCATGTAGTCTTGATGATATCTAAATAATCGTAAGACCATGACACGTGACAATCATGATATTACAGTCACTGACATGACATAGAACTGTGCCATTATAAAAGTTGGTAACTAAATTGGTGGTAAATTGATAAAGAGATTACGTAGCAGACACAGGTATCAAATACATGTCTTTTCAATACCAAGGGAGGGGTATTTTTGAACTTCTAAATATTATGAATCAAGCGAGTAAAATTGATTTGAAATTGAATTGAATTTTATTCTTTATAAATAATTTATAAAAAAATTAGAAGGCTATTGCGTAATGTAACGAGATAGATCTCGATTTTAATGTTTTATTTTATTCTGTCTCTGTCTCCACCGATGTTATAATACGATTTTATGTGGTACTGTAACAACCCTCATATTCCAAATGCATATAATTCACATCATCATTCTCATAATACTAAAATAGTATTATTACAAAACATGAACTATCAAAATGTATCTTTAATACATATGCATAWCAARCTAATATCAACAATTAGACTTTTCYCYTGCCTTTATCTTTCAGAGCACGCTGTCCTGCAAAACAGGTTAATCCAACATCTGAACGTTAGACCAATTAGTCTAGTGAGTGTATAATCTCATACAACAATATATATATATTCCAAACATTCAGTTTAGAATCAAACATGTTCCGAAACATAATTATATTTATGTTTCTCGCGGATTACACCGTCATCTCATTCTCATATCTCTTTCTCAATTATACCATTCTCGCGGTTACACTGCCCCTATCACTCTCGCAGTTACACCGCCATCTCACACGCAGTTTACACTGCTCATATCMYTCTCGCGGTTACACCGCCATCTCACACGCAGTTTACACTGCTCATATCACTCTCGCGGTTACACCGCCATCTCACACGCAGTTTACACTGCTCATTATATCATTCCAAAAACATTCTTTGTAAAAACATCTCTTTTTATCCGGACTTGAAGTCCGGTCATAATCGTCCGGATTAGAAGTCCGGTCAAAACACTTGAAAATAAACCAACTCCCTTGTCCGAATTACAAGTCCGGTCAAACTTCAATTATAACATTGTTCGGTTTAGAATAAACCGGATGATACACCGTTCACCCTTTGTCCGGTTTAGAGTATACCGGACAATACATCATTTAGCCTTTTGACCGGTTTAAAGTATACCGGTCACCCCTTAGCCGGTTTATAGACTTAAACCTTTTCTCACAAGCGGTTTAGAAATAAACCGATCACCACATGACCGGTTTAGATGATATCCGGTCACCTCTTGGCCAGTTTAGATGATACACCGGTCACCTCTTGGCCGGTTTAGTTATCTGGATTACAATCCGTACAACACATGTACGGTTTAATCAAGAACTTTCATAAAATGCTATAAAATTCAATATAACCAGTTCCAAATGCTTATCAATATGTATGAAAGCAATTCATATCCAAAGCTCTTAATACACTCACCTTTAGCAATTGAGAACCAAAGCTTTTAAATCCTTCTTCTTCTTCTTGTGCGTTTTCTTCAAATTCTCAGAGAGAAAACTTCTAAATATGGAAAGTGTGTTGTGTGTGTTTTTCCTTCACAATTTCTTTATATACCTACACACCCACAAGGAAATTGAGAGGCGGCTTAATAGCCGACCCCTCTCCCTTCTTTTACTATTTTAATACTCCCACACACACCTACACATAACATTCACATATATCATATATATATATATGTATATTTATAAATAAATATATGCATATATATATAACAAAAATAATAACCAGACTATTACAATATTCCCTCCTTAAAAGAATTCCGTCCCGGAATTCACTTAAGCAAACAGATAGGGATACTTCACTCGCATTTCCGATTTCGGTTCCCAGGTGGCATATGACCCTTTATGATAACGCCATTGAACCTTTACTAACCCAATCTCTTTGTTTCGTAACTTTTTCACCTTATAATCAGTAATCTGCTCAGGGGTTTCTTCAAAACATAGCTTTTCATCTACCTTAATCTCAGGTAATGGTACTGCCACATCTGGACTTATTAGACACTTCCTTAATTTGATACATGAAACGTGTCATGAATTCCACTTAATTCTAAAGGAAGTTATAACTTATAGGCCACTTCCCCAACTCTCCCAATAATAGGAAATGGTTCGACATATCTTGGACTTAACTTCCCTCTCTTTCCAAAACGTACTATACCTTTCCATGGTGATATTTTCAACATTACTTTATCACCTATTTGGAACTCAATCGGCTTCTGACGTTTATCTGCATAACTTCTTTGTCTATCTTGCGCCGCTTTCATTCGTTCTCGTATTACCCCAATTTTATCTGCAGTTTGCTGAACTAACTCAGACCCAGCTAACTGTCTTTCACCTATTTCATTCCAGCACAAAGGAGTTCTACATTTCGCCCATACAGAACCTCAAAAGGTGCTGCCTGAATACTCGAATGATAACTATTGTTGTACGCAAATTCAACCAAAGTCAAATGGCTATCCCACGACCCTCCAAAATCAATAACACAAGATCTCAACATATCTTCTAATGTTTGGATAGTTCGTTCACTCTGTCCATCAGTTTGAGGATGATAAGTTGTACTCAATTTAATCTGTGAACCCATCTCTCTCTGAAAACTCTTCCAAAACATAGAAGTGAAGCGACTATCTCTATCAGAAACAATTGATAATGGAACTCCATGTCGTGTCACTATCTCATCAAGGTACAACTTTGCTAATCTCTCCATCGAATATGACTCTTTCATAGGTAAGAAGTGTGCAGATTTAGATAAYYGATCCACTATCACCCATATCGCATCATATCCTTTCGATGTTCTCGGCAATTTGGTTATGAAATCCATAGTAATATGATCCCATTTCCAAACCGGAATTTCCAAAGATTGTAACTTACCATAAGGACGTTGGTGTTCAATTTTTACTTGGAGACAAGTCAAGCACTGTTCTACATGTTTAGCAATATCTTTCTTCATGCCTGACCACCAATAATGTAGTCTCAAATCTCGATACATTTTATTTGTACCTGGATGTATCGCAAAACGTGACTGATGAGCTTCATTTAGAATACGCCTTCTGAGATCACCATAATATGGTACCCAAATTCTGTTATGGAACTTCCAAAATTCTGTATCATCTCTTACCAAATCAGATACTAATCCACCCAATCTTTCACATTTGATCTTATCTTCTTTCATTGCCTCATGTTGAAATTCTCGTAATTCTTCTTGAATACTGGGTAATAACTCAATTCGTAAAGCTGTAGCTTTAATCGTTCCACTTTTCTCTTGTCGACTTAACGCATCGACTACTACATTTGCTTAGCCTGGATGATACAGAATCTCACAATCATAATCACTCACCAATTCCAACCATCTTCTCTGACGCATATTCAGATTTTTCTGATGAAATAGATGTTGCAAGCTCTTATGATCTGTGAAGATTTGGCACTTCATTCCATACAAATAATGTCTCCATATTTTCAAAGCAAACACCACTGCCGCTAACTCCATATCATGAGTAGGATACTGTCTTTCATGATCTTTTAACTGTCTGGAAGCATAAACTATTACCTTTCCACGTTGCATCAGCACACAACCCAAACCCAACTTTGACGCATCACTATATACCACAAAATCTTTCACTCCATCTGGCAAAGATGGAATTGGTGCAGTACACAATTTATCTTTTAACATCTGAAAGGCCCTAGCTTGTGCTTCATCTCATTCATATTTCACATTCTTTTTGGTCA
>NC_037541.1:9609273-9611222 GCF_001531365.2 Cynara cardunculus var. scolymus
ATTTGGATCAGTTTGGTTTGTATGTTTCAACAAATTTACCAAACTTTCCTGGAATTTTCCCAGCTCAGCTGCCAACATATCTTGAGTAACATATTCAGGGTCAGAAACATTTTGTCCACCCCTTGCTCTTCCTCATCCTTGGCCAGACATTGCACTTTCTTGAGCCGAAAATTCCTAGTCCCCACGAGTTTCTTGTCTAGTTCCTCGCCCTCTTCCTCGTCCTCTACTACGACTTCGCGTTTCAATTACATTTTCTGGATTCTCTTCTTGCGTAACGTTCTTTCTTCCACGACCTCTTCCATAATCAGCAGATGTTCTTTCAGACTGATTGGGATTATCTGTCATTTTCACAATACGTAACCTTTTCTGTCACATTTAAACACACATGATTATTCGCATAATCATAACATAATAACACATTTATCCTCATGTCTACTCATAACTCAGATTATATCAATCATATATAATCTACCTTTCTCATAATAGTTTCAGCTATAACATATTCYCATGTTCATAGACCCAGTGAAACCTATTATCTTAACCTTCCATACCACTAGTTTAAGTCTAAGTATTTCGCAAATACCCAGATCCCTTAAACTAAGGCTCTGATACCAACTGTAACAACCCTCATATTCCAAATGCATATAATTCACATCATCATTCTCATAATACTAAAATAGTATTATKACAAAACATGAACTATCAAAATGTATCTTTAATACATATGCATAACAAACTAATATCAACAATTAGACTTTTCCCTTGCCTTTATCTTTCAGAGCACGCTGTCCTGCAAAACAGGTTAATCCAACATCTGAGCGTTAGACCAATTGGTCTAACGCTCAGATAATTGGTCTAGTGAGTGTATAATCTCAAACAACAATATATATATTCCAAACATTCAGTTTAGAATCAAACCTGTTCCGAAACATAATTATATTTATGTTTCTCGCGGATTACACCGCCATCTCATTCTCATATCTCATTCTCAATTATACCATTCTCGCGGTTACACTGCCCCTATCACTCTCGCGGTTAAACCGCCATCTCACACGCAGTTTACACTGCTCATATCACTCTCGCAGTTAAACCGCCATCTCACACGCAGTTTACACTGCTCATATCACTCTCGCGGTTACACCGCCATCTCACACGCAGTTTACACTGCTCATATCACTCTCGCGGTTACACCGCCATCTCACACGCAGTTTACACTGCTCATTATATCATTCCAAAAACATTCTTTGTAAAAACATCTCTTTTTATCCGGACTTGAAGTCCGGTCATAATCGTCCAGATTAGAAGTACGGTCAAAACACTTGAAAATAAACCAACTCCCTTGTCCGGATTACAAGTCCGGTCAAACTTCAATTATAACATTGTCCGATTTAGAATAAACCGGATGATACACCGTTCACCCTTTGTCCGGTTTAGAGTATACCGGACAATACATCATTTAGCCTTTTGACCGGTTTAAAGTATACCCGTCACCCCTTAGCCGGTTTATAGACTTAAACCTTTTCTCACAAGCGGTTTAGAAATAAACCGATCACCACATGACCGGTTTAGATGATATCCGGTCACCTCTTGGCCGGTTTAAATGATACACCGGTCACCTCTTGGCCGGTTTAGTTATCCGGATTACAATCCGTACAACACATGTACGGTTTAATCAAGAACTTTCATAAAATGCTATAAAATTCAATATAACCAGTTCCAAATGCTTATCAATCTGTATGAAAGCAATTAATATCCAAAGCTCTTGATACACTCACCTTTAGCAATTGAGAACCAAAGCTTTTAAATCATTCTTCTTCTTCTTGTACGTTTTCTTCAAATTCTCAGAGAGAAAACTTCTAAATATGGAAAGTGTGTTGTGTGTGTTTTTCCTTCACAATTTCTTTATATACCTACACACCCACAAGGAAATTGAGAGGCGGCTTAATAGC
>NC_037541.1:9612160-9615715 GCF_001531365.2 Cynara cardunculus var. scolymus
TAATTATATTTTAGATTTTTTATATTTTAAAATGAGATGTTTATCCTCTATTTGATTATGTTTATCCDCAGKTAGTTACACGAATTCAAACATGAAGCTTTAATAAGTTGTACTTATACATAATTTACTTGTAATCTGAAATTTTAAATAATATGCATCAACAAGCAATACTTCATGCATAAAAAAATAGTTTTTAAGAATTTTTGTCAAATGCTTTATAATATAGTATAGATTTTAGAACATTATTATTAACAAATCCCATCAAATTCTGGAAAATACTAACTACCTTTATGGGATTTTAAAATCTCATGTTCACGAGATTTCAATAAATGAAATCTTAGAATTTCAAATCCACGTAATCCCTCAAACTAAACATCGAATTGGAATAAAATTGAATTCGAAATCCTATCCGGTCCTACAAATCAAATAGTATCTATTTTCACCCAAAAAATATACTATTGGAACCGATCATGTGATATTTTTAAAACTCATTCTTATGGTTTCTATGCTTAAACCCGAACAAAAACGACTTCTTTTGAGGTGTTTCAAATCTTGATTGAATCACCATTAATGGTGGTTTATCACGGTGGGCTTCAATATCTATTGTTTGTTAACTGAGACGTCGTTTACTATATACGTATCGAATAAGTGCTTATTGATATTTTTTTTATTGATTGAACATGGAAGTTACCGAAAATCTTACCCGGTAAGAGGCATATCAAGAACCGAGAGTCTTACTCGATAAGTGTTTATCGGGTTTAAAACGTGTACCAATAACCCATTTTGATAGTTGTAACATCCTGGTTTTTGTCCCAGTTGAAGAAAGTTTTGAACCGAATGATCCAGTAAAGAAAAGCTAATTATGGAGTTTGACTATAGTGCCATGAGATAGTGACATCTGTTACAATAGCACAAATGGTACTAAGAGTATAGTCATCTCGACTATTGTGTCAAGCGGTTGTGACATCTGTCACAATAGCACCCATAATGCTGAGAGTATAGTCATCTCGACTACTATGCCATGCGGTTGTGACACCTGTCATGGTAGCACCGGTAATACTGAGTGTTTGGTGATCCCGACGATTGTGTCATGCAATATTGACACTAGCATAGTATAACAACCGTATTTTTGGTAAGGGTGAAATCCTAAGTCCTGGGAATAAAAATCCCCTTGTGGCTACGGAGGTTCAAATGCGGTGACTCCGGGATATCTGCAAAGCAGGTGGTCGCCCTAGGATTAGTTAGTTCGCATAGCGGGTTGGATATCCAGGTTAATCAAAAAAAAAATCCTAAGTCCTATACGTGTTTCACCTTCGAATAGTTTAATTAAGTATTTTGAAGTTAGATTATATTGGGTATCGTCTTTTAGGCGAGAAACGGACTCAAACAGATGAAAAGTAGGAAAAACTATCGGTATCCATCATGGGATAGTGCCCGACGATAGTTCCATTGGGCACAATAGCATGTCAAAGTAGCCAAAGGAGAAAGGGAGCCTTGGTACAATCCAGGTGATTGTGCCCAGCGGTAGTGACAATGTGCACAATCGCCTGTCACTATCACCTCCAAACTACAGTGCTTAAAATCGGGATTTTCTTCATTTGGTCATACCTTCTTCATCTATACTCCGATTTGGGTAATACTTTAATTTTTCATTCTAAGTTTATAGAAATTTGTTGGAGATGCTCTTATATATAAAAAAATCCAAAATGAAACGTGTGATATTAAAACTAGTTGACGAAGTGTGATCTATGTTACCACTATGCATAATACATGGTACTCGTACAATGCAGCAAAATACATCTTGATTTTAGTGTTTCATTTTTTTTGTCTTAGTCAATGTTATAATACGGTTTTATGTGGTTTTGATAAATCAATAATGTTTTTATTTTTGAATAAAATATAAATATGAAGATATCATAAAAAATAAAATAAAATTATTGATAATAGTACCAGACTAAGGGGCCGTTTACCTAAATGCTTACCCGGTTAGTGTTTAACGTTAGGAATCAACACTATAATTTATTTTATTGGGTAAGATTGTAGTACATCAAAACGTATCATATACAATAATTTACCTGGTCAGCGCTTACCCGGGTAAGAGTCGTCACTCACACTTACCGGGTAAGACTCTTCATCCTTATCATCGCTCTTACCGGGTAAGATTCTTGGCCGTTGTCATGTTTATCCGGTGAGGAAAATTACCCGGTAAGTACTTACCGGGTAAGCATTTAGTAAACGGCCCCTAACTATATAAAATTTCTCTTTTTTTGTGTATTTATTTAATTCATTTTTTTTTGGTTTAATAATATAATTTTTTATAAAGATAATAATTAAGTATTTTGTTAGAACTCAATTATTATTCTAATTATATTTTACTTTTTTTATATTTAAAATGAAATATTTATCCTCTATTTGATTATGTTTATATGAAGTTACTGAAGTTAGTTACACGAATTCAAATATGAAACTTTAATAAGTTGTACATACGCAAATTTATTTGTAATTTTGGATTTTAAGTAATATGCATCAATAAACAGTACTTCATGCATAAAAAATGGTTTTTAAGAGTTTCTGTCAAATATTTTATAATTTAGTATATAGATATTAGAGTTTAATACAATTAACAATAACAATTAATTTACTTTTTCAACGTGTACGGTTACAACTTTCTCTTCAGTTCATTCAGATCCACAATATGCATCGTATTTAGATACGCCAAGTAAGAGAAACTATATTGTGATAGATCATTTGTTACGATGTATTTTACTGAGCCTTTTTTTTTTATAAAACCATTTCCTTCTCCGTTCAGAAAAAATTAGGTTTTGAATCTGGAACATAATGTTTAACAGAAATATCCATTAGACGCTTATAAGATAACAAGACTGACACGTAAAATGACCAAGAGTGGTGGGTGGGGATACGATCTAGTTGTTTTTCTATTTCAAACAACGAAGACACAAAAAAAAAGGTGGAATTTAGGGTTTAAAATGTCGTCTTGTCACATATCATGAAATCCTTTTCGATACAGTACACACTTTGATAAATCCAACCCACGGATTCATTGCGCTTCAAAACTTGACCCGATCGGAATTGAAATGAGACAAAGAGAAGATCAACAATTGACTTGTTCGTTTATGCCCATAAAATCCAAGGAGAAATAAAAATCCTCTTGTGGCCACAGAGGTTCAAATACGGTGACTCCGGGCTATCTGCAAAACAGGTGGTTGCCCTAAGATTAGTCAGCTCGCATAGCGGGTTGGATATCCAGGTTAATAAAAAAAAATCTACCTCACTTTTATCATTGATATCATTTTGGGGGATGGATAGGGGTTTGGGCAGGGAGACTTTTTGGTTTTTTTAAAGGGAAAAGTACAATAAAAACCAATGAACTTTCTTGTTTGGAATGATTAAGTCCTTGAACTTTTTTTTGGAACAAATAAGTTCTTGAACTTTCCAGAACATGTTAAATAAGTCCTTGAACATTCCAAAATATGTTAAATAAGTCCTTGGACAATTTTTGGAACAAATAAGTCCTTGAACATTTCAAAAAATGTT
>NC_037541.1:9616145-9627207 GCF_001531365.2 Cynara cardunculus var. scolymus
AAGGACTTATTTGTTCCAAAAAAAAGTTCAAGGACTTAATCATTCCAAACAAGAAAGTTCATTGGTTTTTATTGTACTTTTCCCTTTTTTAAACAAAATTATTATTTAATTTCTTATTTTAGTTTTAACTACATATAACATTTGCCGATACTTATGGGCCGTTTACTAAGATGCTTACATTTTAAGTGCTTACCGTTATAAATCAACATTGTAATATATTTTACCTGATAAGATTGTAGTGCATCAAAATGTTATTGTATTCAACAATTTACCCGGTAAGCGCTTACCTGGGTAAGAGTCATCACACTCACTTATTGAGTAAGACTCTTCATCTTTATCATTGCTCTTACTAGGTAAAATTTTTTATCATTGTCATGTTCATTCGGCAAGGAAAATTACTCAATAAGCACTTATCATATAAACGTTTAGTAAACGGCCCCTTAATTTGAAGTTTTATTTACAATATCTTCTCTACCAACAAGAAACATTAACGGTGTAGTTTACAATTCAAGTTTTGTCAAAAACAACTCCATCCAAGGTAAACCAAAACGTTCGATCAATCAAATTGACCATTTTAATTTCATTAAATTTCATTTTAATCCCGTCAACTATACGCTCTCTAATTTTTTGAAGTATATAATATTTATATACAACAAATAGAACAAATAAACTCACACACTCTTCTCAACTTTGGTGAGGTTTGAACCCTTGACCTTCTAAAAGGCCAAAAACTCACATACCGCTAAGCCAAAAGCCCTTTGGTATTACGCAAATGTTTTATGTGCCTAAGACACGTTTTTACTTAATTAAACTTTATACTCTATAATTAATTATTTAATTTACTTTATATCTTTTATTTTATATTTTTATATTAACTAAAATACATTAAAAATAAGTTTCTTTTTGTTATATAAATTATACGATTATAATCGTATCGTCAATACATTTAAAATGAGCTTAATATTGAATATTTTTTTAATTTAATCATGTATTATTAAATGTTATAGATATATTATATATACTTAGAAATTATTTTTAATATTTACACTTTATACTCTTATAGTTACAAATTAGATAAATAAACATATGGGTAGAAAGTATAAGTGTATGTATTTATGATATTTAATGGAGTAAACTATAAATTTGGTCATTATAGTTTGGTGGTTATAACACTTTTGGTTCCTACGGTTTTTAAATTACAAATTGGTCATTGTGGCATGCAAAAATGTCCAGATTCAGTCTCTCCCTCTAACGACCGTTAAAAAATTGGGTTAAATAAAGGTTATTTTTGTCCTTTTATCCAATCAAAAACCAGAGATCAAAATTATTGTAACACCCTAAAATTTGAAAAGAGCAACTAATTTAAATTTTTCATTAATATAACAAAGGGTAAATTCATTTTCTATTAATCAATACAAGAATTACTTCGAATACCAAATCTAATATCATCATTAACAAATGATAGACAAAGTCTTACATAAAGATCAAGTTTAGGTTGAGTGTTGTTATAATCCAATAACTGTCGCTATCATATGAGGAGTCTAACAGTAAAAGAATTGTGAGAGTTAAGTTAAGGGATTCAATCCATAATAAAAGTGGCATCATAATAACTATATATGGAAAAAGTTCATTTATGATTTGAATATTTATGAAAGATAACTAGAATTCATTAATTATGATCAATACTTTATATTATGAAACAATCAAAACTTTTATGAAATCACATATATTCATCAAATTAAATGGACGGTTGAGATTGAGTTGTATTGGTTGTATAAATGTAAAAAGTTGCATAATAACTCACACCTCTCTCTCTCTCTCTCTCTCTCTCTCTATATATATATATATATATTTGATGATAATTTACCTTTTCCACATTAAAATTTACAATATTTTCCTCCAATTCATTCAAATCCACAATATTCACCGTTTTAAAGCATTCTAAGAAAGAGAAGCTAGACTTTGAACTCGCTGAAAGGTTATCTCTTCCACTGTATTTTCCTCCTCCCTTTACAAAAACCACTTGTTTCTACATCCAGAGAAGTAGGTTTTGAATTTGGAACATAGTGTTTGAGAGGAGTTTCCATTGTGCGTTTACGACACTGACAGTTAATCCTATATATAACATAGAAGATTGACTTCCACACTGACACCTGAAAAGATCAAGAGTGGTGATTGGAACAAAAATAGAGTAGTTTTCTAATTTCATCAAACAAGGGATGGGGGAGAGATGGACTTTAGGTTTTAAAATATATTCTTTTATCACATACCATGAAATCATTTCCCATGCACACTTTGATAAACCTTCCTTAAACAACCCATTGATTTGTCGGAATGAAAATTAGAGAAAAGAGAAAAATCAAAAAGTTCTTATCTGTTCAAAACTCTTTCTCCGGTTTTCTGGATCATAGCAATCAAATTCACTTCCGCCATTTATGTCGAGAACGAAGAAGATAGTCAAAAACGAAGAAGATAGTCAAAAACGAAGAAGAGATTGTATGTTTACATGTATGTAAATGGTGGAATGGGGGAGGAGACTTTTCATTCTTTTTTTTTTAACTAAATATATGATTTTGTAAATTTAATACGTTTGTCGTTACTTTATTTGAAGTTTTATTTGGGATCAAATCGTCTTGAAACCGGTAATCGATGCTCTAATAAAAAACATGACAAAAAGTTGTTATACAAATCTCAAACCCTTTGGGTTTAGGAATTCAAATTTTATAGAGGGATTTGAATTTGAATGGATTTAGAATCTTGTATGTGTCCGGTTTATAGGATATAGTATGAATTTGGATTTCATTCCTTTATAAATTATACTATAAGAGTACTTGTGCAATTCAGCGAGACAAATATGAATTTTAATGTTCTATTTTATTGTCTTCTTTGTCGATATTATAATATGATTTTATATGTTTTTAAGAAAACAATAATGATTTTATTCTTGAATAAAATATAAATTTAAAGATATCATAATTTTTTTTTTTAAAATACCAATGTTAATATCAAATCAATGATTTAAAAATTTTCATTTTTTATGTAATTATTTTAATTTATTTATTTTTATTATAATTTCATTTAAGTTTAATAACGAAATAATTTATTTTTGGTTTAATAATATAACATTTTATAAAAACAATAATTAAGTAATATGTTAGAATTCAATGATTATCCTAATTATATTTTAGATTTTTTATATTTAAAATGAGATGTTTATTTTGTATTTGATTATATTTATTTATAGTTAGTTACACGAATTTAGATATTGAGCTTTTATAAGTTATAATTACATACAATCTACTTGCAATCTTTAATTTTAAGTAATATACATTAATAAACAATACTTTACGCATAAAAATTGATTTTTAAGAATTTTTGTTAAATGCTTTATAATATAGTATAGATATAGATATGGCCTGTAGGATTTGAATTAAGATTTAATTTAATTTTACATTTTTTAATTATTTATTTGTTTATAAAAAAATTGCTTTTAACCGAAAAGAATATGTATATATAACACCATCTTCTTTTACAGAATCATACATTTTTTAAGGGAAAGTTCAAAATCTTAACAAAATTTTCTATTTGAACGGTTTATCCATTAAATTATTTTTTTGAATGAAAAAACCATTTGATAAAGTGCAGGAATTAGAAATTGCAGAATATCCGAATTTAGGCTCATGAAGAGTATTAACATCCATCGTGTATTTGTATGTAGATTGAATGGTTTGAGAAATTTCCTACCCACAAACATAGGATTCTAAAATCGGAAGGTTTGTATTTCATATGGATTTGTATATAATAACGTTTTAAAATATATTAGAAACATTTGTTATCTAATAACTAATTAATAAGAAAGTAAATTAATTATTTATAATTTGTTTTAATAAATAATGATCCATTGCCAAAAATTCCAATTCCAATTGCTTCCCTCAAACATTACTTCAATCCGAACATCCAAACGCCCAGTAAAAATATAATTTCAAATACCTCAGAAACACCAATAGCCCATATGAGTCATGTACAATGTGCATGCACTCTGTATTCCAAATTAGTTCCAACTGTAAACAGCAAATGAAACCACAATCTGTTGGTCATGCAAAATATTCATATCACATAAGTAAAAAAGTACGTGATAAATAAAAACCCAACAGAACAAAATTGCTTGAAGCAGCTAAATCACGCTCGATTAGCAACGTTGAATCCAAATTGAATATAATCGCATTAAACTTGAAGTAGTATCCAAAACAATAAAACTAACAAAACTGCCATACATTCCTCCTTTAAACTGAAAAGACATGTTACCTTAGATTATACCAATCTTGTTTGCAACATCCAACGCATCGTAGTCTGGAGTTAACCGGACATAAGCCTTCTTTGTTCCATCAGGTCTGTGCAGTACAGAAGCAAATAAACATATAAACATAGTGTCATTAGCATTCTATAATAGAATCAAAAAGATTCTCCAAAACATTAACAAGCTTGCAGTAAGAGATCTAAAATGACTAATTCATTAAAATACCTGATCAAAGTGTTGACTTTCTTGGTCTGGATGTCATACATCTTCTTCACTGCAGCCTTGATCTTCTTTTTGTCAGCACGGATGTCAACAATGAAAACCAGAGTGTTGTTGTCTTCAATCTTCTTCATTGCAGATTCTGTGGTCAATGGGTATTTGAGTATCTGATAGTGGTCAAGCTTGTTTCTTGGTGGGGCACTGATACGAGGATACTTTGGGTTTCTGTCTGTCTTCAATGTCCTTGGTCGATGAAAAGTGACCTTGGTACGGATCTTCTTAGCCTTCTTTTTAAAGGTTGAACCTGTCTTCACAGCTTTGGCGGCCTTCAACGCCTGAGCCTTTGCATCACCTTTCTTCGTAACATCACCTGTAAAAATGAATAGGTGCATCAGCTAAAGACCACTACACAGTCCGTAACTTGAAAGTGAAAATTTGCTCAAATGAAAGCACCCACAAGTTGCATTATAAAATCCATCCCCATAAACTATTTTATAGAGTCGTTACAATCTTTTTGAGGCATGTTATAACCATACTGAACTATAGATCGTATGAAAGGACTAATAAATAAAATAATAGATACACTTCATAACATATTAAAAATCTTACAAACTAAAACAACAAAAATATTTAAAATGGCAAAGCGAGAAAAATACTGACGAGTCATTTTGTTTTTGATCGACAAAATCTGAAATTAAAGTCGCTTTTAATTTAAGAGTAAATTGAATAGGTTTTCATTAAGATGAGTTCACATGTTGGGCTCGATAAATCCAGGTCCCAAAAACAAGCGAAATTGAGCCTCGAAATTTTGAGGGCCTCACCAAGATTTAACATGCCAACAGACTGCCTTGATTTTACACGCAACACCAATACCATAGTTGTTAAACTCCAATCCCAAAAAACTATCTCTAGCTACTACTAGAAAAAAAGGAAAAACATTTTTTTATCATATCAGACAAAGTAAAGTAATAATTTTACAGATTTATGTTGAAGTTTAATATCTCTGGCACATAAGTGGAGCATAACCAATGTCTACATATATATGAAAAAAAGCTCATATGAAAGAAAGAACTCCTGCAGTAACAATGTTATTCCCTCCATTCTGTGTGCTAAATTCAATTAGACCAAGTAACAGCACAATCCCCACAAAAAGCTGCTATCATAACAGCTAAAGACGTAAGTAATGTCCTAAATAAACAGAAGGTCCAGCATAAAAACAAGCCAGAATTCGATAACAAATCATTCAATCATACATATATACATTTAAACCTGAAGTTCATAAGTTACAGCCTATCACGATAACTAATGGCGCCTCTTCCACCCAGATACACTTACTACTTGTAGCTCAACAATCTCAGATTAATGCCAGAATACAATATCTAAACAGGAATTTTGTTTGTTAAATGTAAAAAAAAAAAAAAAAACTCAAAAGAACGTTGACGTTCAGAAATCCATAAACCCTAAACATCAAGCATATTGAGAAAAAATTGCTACATATGAGAGCGATAAGTTGTTCCAACGAGAAGAAAAAAAAACGAACCTTTAGCGGGAGCCATAGGTAACCGTACCTCCTCCAAATCGATCAACTAAAGTTCATAAAAAAAGAGTCCATCAGAAGCATGTAAAATTGGAAAACGTAAAAAAAAAAGCAAATAACCAACAGATCTGAAGTCATGAGCATACATGATATACTCTCAATCTTATAAATTGCTCAAGCAATTTGAAACCCTAACAAGAAGAATTAAATGAAGAACATACCGAAAACGTACCTGCAAAAGGGAAATGAGGAAGAGACGATACACCAGCGAACTAGGGTTTCGAGGTAGACTCGTATAGAGATTTATATCGGATGGATCTCTTGGTATAAGATGGGCCTTGAAACCATTCTGGATTGGCCCATAATGGCCCAATCTTTCTGGCCCAATATTTTATTTTTGTTTAGAGTTTAGAGTTTAGAGTAAACTACAATTTAGTCCATGTAGTTCTACAAAACTACGAAAGTGGTTCGTTCTTCACAAAAACTGCAATAATAGTCACCGATGTATAGAGAGGTGCAAGGTTCGGGATATCCAAGTTTGTTTTCAATAGGGAAAATTGCACCAAAATAGAACCAACTTTCACATGATTCCTATTTTGGGGAACGAACTTTCAAAATCGTCATTTTGGGGAACCAACTTTTACCTGATTCCTATTTTGGGGAACCAACTTTCAAAATCGTCATTTTGGGGAACCAACTTGCACCTAATTCCTATTTTGGGGAACCAACTTGAAAAATAATTATAGAAAAATGGGAAAATTACACCAAAATGGAACCAACTTTCACCTGATTCCTATTTTGGGGAACCAACTTTTAAAATCATCATTTAAGGGTCTCTATCGAACTTTTTGTTTATTTAAGGGTCTGATTGATCTGTTGAACAGGTAACAGATAATTTAAGGGTCTCTATCTAACTTTTGGTTGGATTTGCCAAATTTGATTTAAACTTTAATATTGACATAGATTTGTTAGATATAAAAATCTTGAATGTGATATTTAATATTTATTTTTTATTGCATCAATTAATTTTTTTCTATTAAATTGATTTTTTTATTGCATTAGAAAAAAAATAATTTTTATCGTGGTAATTTGGATTTTTTCGAAAAATCTTCAATTTGATATCTGAATTTAAAAAAACGAGATTTGAAATGAAAAATAGATTTTATTGCATTAATTTTTGAAAAGAAATGAATTTTAGTTATTTTTCTATAATTATTTTGCAACTTGGTTTCTCAAAATAGGAATCAAATGCAAGTTGGTTCCCCAAAATGACGATTTTGAAAGTTGATTCCCCAAAATAGGAATCAGGTCCAAGTTGGTTCCCCAAAATGACGATTTTGAAAGTTGGTTCCCCAAAATAGGAATCAGGTCCAAGTTGGTTCCCCAAAATGACGATTTTGAAAGTTGGTTCCCCAAAATAGGAATCAAGTGAAAGTTGGTTCCCTAAAATAAAAATCAAGTGAAAGTTGATTCCCCAAAATGACGATTTTGAAAGTTGGTTCCCCAAAATAGAAATCAGGTGAAAGTTGGTTCCATTTTGGTGCAATTTTCCCTTTTCAATACTTTAAAAAAAGATCGGGTTTTTGGGTTGAAAGAGGATATGACGGGTCTTGTGCTTGCACTTTTTTATGCATCTTTATCTCCGTGTGCATTTTACCTTGGAAATAATTCATAACACGTTAGTAGTAATGCTTTTGGTTGACGGTATTTCGGTCATTTTGTCTTTTTTTACCAAATCGGCACTATTTAGATTATCTACAATTAATTCTTCAAAATTTCTTGAAAATGGTCTTTGAAGACGATATTACATTCAATTACAACAGATTCTTCATTTTTAAAATTTCAACATTAATTATATTACTAGAAGAGTACTTGCGAAATCCAACGAGATACATCTCGATTTTAATGTTCAATTTTATTATTTGTGTCTGTCAATGTTATAATACGATTTTATGTGTTTTTAAGAAAACAATAATTATTTTATTTTTGAATAAAATATAAATTTGAAAAAAAAATATTAATGTTAATATCAAATCAACTATTTAAATGTTCTCATTTTTTATGTAATTTCTTTAATTTATTTTTTTATTATAATTTAATTTAAGTTTAATAACGAAATAATTTATTTTTGGTTTAATAATATAACATTTTATGAAGATAACAATTGAGTATTCTATTATAACTCAATGATTATCCTAATTATATTTTAGATTTTTTATATTTAGAATGGGATGTTTATCTGCAGTTAGTTATACGAATTCAGATATGGAGTTTTAATAATTTGTACTTACGCAAAATCTACTTGCAATCTTGAGTTTTAAGTAATATGCATTAATAAACAGTACTTTACGCATAAAAAGTCGTTTTTAAGAGTTTTTGTCAAATGATTTATAATATAGTATAGATTATAATATTTTTATATATGTTATAAAATATTATTTCTCTCTCGTAAACATTTAACAACATAGTTTCTTATTGGTGAGTATATAATTAAAAAAAATCATTTATCTTTCGTAAATGATCATTTTTAAGAGTTCTACAAATTTAGAGAATTTCCCTCTCTCTTCTATTTTCTCCATTTTGGAGAAGATTTTGAAAAATCTCTTGGTGTAAGAATCCTCGAAGTCTTATTTTCAAAATTATGAGCAGATGTTTTTACCCGATAAGAAACAATAAGTGTTTAGTAAACAACTCCTTAGTATATAATCAAAATAATTACTTCGTCCTTGCCTATATGAACAACCGTCTCCTCTATTTCATCCAAGTTTTTGATGTTCTTTTTAAGCAAAAAGGATTATGGAAGATGGATCAAAGTACAAATCCCTTTCCTCTGCCTTTTGTGACGGCTAACGAAGTTGGAGACAGGTTTTGAACATAGTACATGACAGTATGACAGGAGTAGACATATAACAACCACGACCCAAACATCTACTAACCTAACTTGAAGAAAAAGAAGTGTTGGTGATGCATCTATCACATTGGTAAAGTGTTCTGGTTGCGATGATTGGAGAGCCGAAAACTTTTTTGGCAGCGATCAAGGAAGTAGAGATGAGGCAAGCGCATCAGGGATTTAGGATGCAATAAACATGTTTTTTGAGTTCATAAACCATGTAATCAGTGTTGAGATCTAGCAGTTGGTACAATGAGAAGGCTAAATTTGAAATCCACAAAATCTTTATTGGCTCGAACAAGCAACGGTTCTTTGTTCTTTTTTGTCGATAGTAAGTATCAAGCTCATAGTTGTAGGGTCCATTGATTTCTATCGTAAAAGAACATTATTACCAAGATTAATTAATCAACAAGAAGATTATCGTGTATATATAAATGAATGAAACCAACAAAAATCGAGTTTCTTGGCCCAAGACCCTATTTTTACCATGTAAGATTGTGGTTCACCAGAACAATACCGTATGCAACAATTTACCTGGTAAACACTTGTTGGGTAAGAGTACATCAGAAAAATTAGTTTAATAACTTAATTATTTAAAATGAGAAATTTTATTGAAAATACGTGGTAAGCACTTTCCTCAAAGAGACTACTCATTTGGAAAGCCAGGAATTTTTTTTAGACGTCTGTCTAAAGTTATAATATTGTAATAAAGCATGAATTTTGTACACGTCAATTAAAAGAAATGATTTTTGTATTCATATTCTATTAAATTTTCTAGAAAACGTTTGATTTGAAAGAATGGTTTTTTTATTGCGAAGAATTTTTTTGGAATTCAGATTTGAAATTTTTAATGTAGCTGGTTTGTAGGATTTAAAATAAAATTGAATTATGTTATTTATATATAATTTATAAAAATAAATTATAAATAATTATAAAAACAATTAAACTTTCATGTTAATTAATTATCACAAAACAAATGTTTTTAACACATTTTAAAATATATTACATACAAGTCCTACTAGGGATGCTCAAAAACCCAATTAACTCGATCAATCCAACCCAACGTGAAATAACTCAGCCCGAAGCAACCCTATATCTGATCGAGTTGTAAATTTTTCAAACCTGTAGGTATTGGGTTGATATTGAGTTACTATTATTTAAATTCAACCCAACTCAATGAACCCGATATTCTTTTATTTCTTGGATTTAATATGATTGTTGAATATCTACTAACATATGCATTAGACAATTACCCTATCATGTATGCTCTTCATATACACATATTTTCAATCTATTCACATCTATATATAACTCATTCGTATATATGTTCAGTAACTGTGAACATATACATGTAAATTGAGAAAAAAAACTGAATGTGATATACGTAAGAAGTATGGATAAGTTGTATCAAATGTTTGATAATGAAAAAGAAATTATAAGTACAGAAATAACATATTCAAGTTTAGAAAAATATCTTAATGTACTAAAGTATCAACTCGACCAATCCGTACGGTTTGGGTTGGGTTAAAAATTTTCAAACCGCAAACATTGGGTTGGGTTGGGTTGTTCAAATGACTTCAACCTATCAACTCAACCCATAAGCACCCCTAAAATATGATTATATATATATATATATATATATATATATATATATATAGGAGCGATCAAATGAAAACCACTCCAATTTATAAAAACCGTAAAACTACTCTCATCCGTCGTTAATCTTATGAAATTTTTTCATGAAATTGTTAATCTTGTGAATTTTTTTCATGAAATTGTTAATCTTGTGAAATTGTTTCATATAATACTTTTTTTGATGAAGTTGTTTCATATGTGGTTATGAAATTGTTTCATATAATACTTTTTTTGATGAAGTTGTTTCATATGTGGTTATGAAATTGTTTCATATACTACTTAATAAATTTTTAATAAAACTGTTTCATGTATTTCTCTAAAATTAAAATAATGACGATGATAATATCCATGATTAACACCCTCCACAATAAAAATGGTTAATCAATCTCTTATAATTACAAAAAAATGAACAAAATAAAAAATTATGATTGGTTGAATAAGGTTTTCACGATTTTTACAAATTGAGTGGTTTTTATTTGAACCC
>NC_037541.1:9628032-9639785 GCF_001531365.2 Cynara cardunculus var. scolymus
TATATATATATATATATATATCGATTTATCCCATGTAGAATTAAAACAAGAATTTGATCCAAAAAATATGGTTATATATCTCTCTTCACAATAAAGACAAGAATAAAATGGAAGATGGAAAAAGCATATGTTCAAATGAAGTTATATATGTTGTTATTAGTTATAACCTTCAACTTAAGGATCCTCGTTTAATCATTAAGCCCATCTCATCTTCCATTGATCAAGAATAATTCGTCTAATCGACACACTCAACGATGACAAACTCGGAAATGACGTTGAAGCTTTTGGTCGACAAAAGAGATGGCAAAGTCATGTTTGCTGAAGCAAGCAAAGACTTTGTCGACTTCCTCTTCTACATACTCACATTGCCTATCGGCAGTATCACGAAGCTTCTTGCCAAAGAGCCGTTATCAGGCAGCCTCGGAGACCTTTATCAAAGCATCGAGAACCTAAACAACATCTACATACTAGAAAACAAAACCAAAGACACTGTTTTGAACCCAAAATCGCTATCTTATATTCCCAATCAAGATCTGCTCTTGTTATCCAAAGATTCCCCAACCATCAAAAAAAGGTTTTACACGTGCTCTAACGTTAACCGTCGTTGCAATATTGTGACCGAAGAGCCAAAGAGTGCGTGCCCTAATTGTCGGTATGCTATGTCAAATGAGATGACCTATTTCGTACCTGAGGCGGCTAAGGTGGCTGCAACCACGGAAGTTGGTTTTGTGAAAGAGGTGGTTACTTATATGGTCAGGGATGACCTGGTTGTGCAACCTATGTCCACCATCTCTGCCATAACTTTGCTCAACAAATTGAGCATCAAAGATGTGTGTGTTCTTGGAGAAAAAGAAGTCCATTTTGGGATGGCAGAGGTACGAATTCGTCCATATTTTCTTAAAGTTTATAGCTTTCATCTTCTTTTTGTTCTAGCCACCACAAAAGAAGCCAGCTTATGTCTAACCCAAGGGGGCTTCTTCAATAAACTCAAAATATGGTTAAAGGCCTAAATCAGAATGTGTTACAGGGGTTGAAGCTACTCAAGGCCTCGTTGGAATGCAAGAATGTACTGACTCGTGTATTCCTGGACTCCGAAGACCAGGTCAAAATTGTTTAAGCCAAGTACTTATCGTACGACTGTTCACCAAATTTAATAATGTACTATAACTTTAATTGATTGATAAGTATGTTCATATTTGTTCTTCGATTAATGAATCCAGTGAAAAAGTGGCCCAAAATCTAATGTGAATGCACGTAAGCATTCCACAAGACAAACAAGCAATCCATCACTAAAACTTTGTGCATAGAGTTCTTTCGAGACATGGGTGTAAAAGAAAAACGCTAAATTTAATATCAAGGTCGGTATACACATGCAAACGGACAATAAGGACGCACCTGAAGGAGACCAATTGACGACAAAGAATCTATTCCTTAAAAAGGTTTATATGAAACGGTTTAATAAAGAGATGTACAACCAATGTGTTGAGGTTAGAAGACAAAAGGTGCTGCACTCTGGTGCAAAATGGTTTGCAAGCTTTCAACTGAACCCTTGATACATTCTGCAAAAATATGTAGATCATAAACCTTTAGAAATATAGAAAATATGGAAGGTTGAAAATTAGAGTGACCATAAATGTGCAATAAGAGGTTGTTCATTAACAATCATCTTGATTCATGATCATTAACGAAATAACACAAGTTAATTGGAGGCTAACCAAACAAAACGAACCCACTATATCCCACAAAGAAGTAAGGTATGGGGGTTAGGATGCATGCAGATCTTGCCTGTAGAATAGAGAGCTTTTTTCCATGAAGACCCCGAGTTAAACAACCCAAAAACAAGTAAACCATTAAAATACGTCCAAAAGGAGTTGAAGAAAAACAAACCTTTACATTAGCGAAGTGTTAAACCAAACAACAGATTAAACAAACCGAGATAAAAATATTGAAAAAGGGGTTAAAGAACATCATGCATATCTTTAACACTTATGAAGTCATCGGGTGAACCAGTAAACTGTTCTCTAGACCATCCTATTGAACCGCTGTGCTGAGTCACCAGTTTAAAACAGGTTAACTTAACTGAAGGCTAGATCCATATTTTCAGATTACGAGATTATAGTTGTTCAACTAATTGTAAATTGAACATCCAAAGATCCAAGGTCGGAACGTCTTTATTGCAAACTGCAAGAAGCACAAAGAATTCCCTTCCCAACCCTAGTGAAGCCTGGTTTGTGGTGCATCAGGATGGCTCTTTTTATGTCTATTGGCAACAAGAGAATAATCAAGTTCACAATCACAACAAAATGACATGGTTTTGTAGGAGGCTATATTGATTATTTAGATATGCACATTGACTAAGACGGAAGTGCAACATCTTAGAAAAATTGAATACCTAAAGATCCAAAGTTCCATTAAAGAAATCAAGACCAATGCAAAATATATATACAAATTTCCAGAACCCTCATAAAGCCAATGAGTGGTGGTGCAAGGACACTCTTTATGTGTCTCTTTGGCAATCATAAAACAATCAATTTCTATTGCAAATTGATAGGAGGCTAGGTTCATATATTAGATCTGGAGATCGACTAAAAGGTGCAATTTCTTAGAAAATTTAGCATCCAACGTTCTAAGGTCCAAGTAAAGTATATTTTTTTTATTAATTGTTGTTTCTCAAACATGAGTGCGATCGTATTTTTTTGGAAGGGTCTAATTTTAAATTTATACAAGCTTAAACTAATCTTATACAAGTCTTGAAGTCGAGCCAACGATCACACTTATGCAAGATTGTAACACACCATAGTACTTGAGTCTATACAAGTCAAGCTAAAGCTTGGACATTGAACAAGCTAAACTCAAGCCCAACATTTCCATACTTTCAAGCACCACAAGAACTAAGCAAGCTCAAGCTCAGATCTGCTCACAGAGATCGCTAGATGAGACTTTATTGGTAGTAGTGGTGAGACAGTAACATGGTATTGTTGACTGACAAAAACCCAACTAAAGGGAGAAAGTCAAAACTTCACAAGTATTTGCACTTCATTACTTCCATATACACATGGATCACACATATATTTGCACTCCACTACTACCATATACACATGGATCACATTTGTGACTTTGTGAGTGCAGTCGTCACTTTCGGAAGTACAAATAACATTTTCCTTAAATACCCATAACCCATTAGTATAACTTAGCTATTGTATGTTTCTAGCATTAAGCATAATTATGTTTTCTAATCCAAATAGTTGTTTCAACCCGTGCCCCATAAATTTCAAAGTATTAACAGGTAAGTGCCACAGTACCTCGACGTTTTTTTCCAGCATCTTCTGCTGGGATGTTGCCAAGAGTGCAAAAATGAGAAATAGATGAGGTTGGAGAGATTGTATGAGATCCGATAATTGCACCGGTGCTACAAAGAGCTCAGCAATGCAACAAATTCCGAAGGTTCTTCATCTTGCTTCACAAGCTGTTCGTATGTTATTTAATTAAAAAAGAAAATTAGAGAAAGTGATCACATTAACTGATAGCATGTACACCACTGGCTAAAATAAAAGAGTTAAAAAAAACTATGTTTTTTAATTTTCAATGGAAACTAACCATGTCCATGACAAATTGAAAAAAGAAACACTATGTTTTGCAAAAACAATCTTGCAAGGCTATTTTTGATAAATCATGGAAATGTAAATGCAAAAACAGAACATTTTATTGGGCAATTTTCTTTTCAGAATTTGCTCGTTCTTGCAAAGTAGTTCCTTTTTTATTTTGGGATTTTCCAATAACAATGTTTTGTTTACAACTATAGGCAAGTACTATGGTTTTAAAAATCACTAATTAAAAGGAAGGACCATAATGTTAATGCATTCCATATAACCAATTAACCACATGGAAATAAAAAAAGCAAATCTTGACAAAGAAGGGGTGAATAGAACTTCTATAGAAAAATCTTTTTTAATTATCAGGAACATTCCATTGAATTTCACTGCATCATAGACCTTAATCATAGGTGCTGTAACATAGTTTTTAGGAAATCACGTTGTGAACATTATGGCAAACACTACTGCTTTGCCATCAATTTTGAGACAGTATAGCTTATGCAACAAATGAGTCAACTAAATGAAATTTGCTCTTACAGATGAATAACATTAGATAAATGCTATCTGGGTAAATGAAAAAAAAAACAACTTCCTATATCCTGAACCAGCATGTTGCATGGGTGATAGATTTATTGTATGAAGGGAGTACATTGCATCTATGGGCACCACTTTAAAGTGTATGTTCAATCATGAACAAATGGAACATGTTATAGCATAATAACCAAGAAACTACATATCTAATATAATTCGTTTGTTCCATAAAGATTGCAACAATTTCCATTTTAAGTTGTCTGATGAAAACTGCATCCTCGTGTATTAGTAAACTATTCAATGACTTATCTACCCATTGCCATTATCGAAAGACAAACTATTAAAACTATTTATTTTGCTATTTTGGCCTACAAGATTCCTCCGATTTGATGTTATTNGGGGTATAAGGTATTTTAGACATTTGATAAATAGTCAAAAACCTTCTTCAACTTTGTGTTGAGTCAAACATTAGAGTTGTCTTGGGATGGAAACAGTAATTGCTTTGACATGTAGATAATTTTTTAGCTAAATAAATCAAGCACCTACATTATGTAGCAAGCCAACATGAGAGATAAACTTATATAATGCAAAAAGAACAGGGAAACTTTAATGAGATAGTAAGTGAACAACTTCTAAATATCATTTGTACCTCAACATGAGTGTCCTTTGACAAGCCCATTTCAGAAAGAACCTTATTAATAAC
Organism: Cynara cardunculus var. scolymus; assembly: GCF_001531365.2. Taxonomy (NCBI): domain Eukaryota; kingdom Viridiplantae; phylum Streptophyta; class Magnoliopsida; order Asterales; family Asteraceae; genus Cynara; species Cynara cardunculus. Next base: position 9,632,860 of record NC_037541.1, read on the forward strand.
TTCTTTCATGGCCAAATCTGGCAACTCGGTACACCTTTTATTTGTCTCAAGGAGACTCCCGTTATCATGCCTGAAAGCTTTTCCCACCCATAAATACAGAACAGAATCCCCATCCTTTACAGAACCTGAACCAGGAGTGACAAAAACAAACATACATCGGGAATCCATATCATCAGTGTAAAATCTCAGAACCTTCTCCAAGCTAGGCCATTCAAGTACCACTACTTGTTGCTTTACATCATGATGTGCAGATTCACTCTCCACTGGTACCAAGAAGTTGTGTGTTTCTTTCCTCTTTGAAGGCCAATTTTCTTCTGAAGCTTTAGATGTTTGATCAAACCCATCTCCACCATCCAAAGTGTTTGAACATGAAGAGCAATAACCCTGAAGAAGAGATTCTTGGTTTAGTCCCTTTTGTTTAAGTCGTAATACATTATTTTCATCAGATTCAGTGGCTAAACAAGCATTGGCTTCTCCTCCAGCAACATAACTTGAATGGGCCTCTTGACCCTGTGAATCATCACATGGTATTGGTAGTTTAAGGCATTTCAGGGTGCCCCCTCTGCGTTCAGCGATGGAAAGAGAAGACCGCTTTGACGGTGATAAGACTGACTGGAAAGATGTGTTTGAAGTAAAATTGACATCAATAAATTCAGAAGTTTTAGATATGGAATGAGGAGAGAGTTTAGTTGGAACAAGTGATAAATTTGACAAGGTTGATAAAGTGGAAGAGAAAGCATGAGTGTATGAAGATATTGAAGGAGATGCAACCGGTGAATCAGAATAACATTTGGAGCTAATGCTTGAATCAGAAGATATAGAATCGGGAGAAAGATAGGGAGGAGAAGATGATGAAGAAGAACCAGAAGAAAATGATGGTGACAATGATGATGTTGAAGAGAAAAGAACTGGTTTAGACAGTGGATTAAAACTCCTCTCTGAACCTACAAGCAAAGCTGAATCAGGGTAAACTCTGGATGGGGCAGACTTAGAAGCTAAGACAAACTCCTTCATGTTTCCATATGCAAATTTACGTCTTAATACACTCCAACTGTTTTCTCTAGCAGGGAGGTGAGTTTCTTGGTCAGTTTCAGATGATGCAAATGGAGGCACAAATCCACCAATGATTGCTTTCTGAATGATCTCAAAGTCAACATTGTATGAATCAACTATTCTCTCGCCCGGAGTAGCCTTAGATAATTCAACTATATCAATGCCTGATTTGTCCATCAAAGGTAGGAGAGTGGAAAAAGCATCCCAGAAGTATGAAGGCTCTTCCCCTTCCTTAACTACAACAATAGGTCCCTGAGCTTTTTCATACCGAACAATCTGACAAACAGCACCTCTTGCCTCTCTTTCCATAAGAGATTCACATTTCTTGCCGATCCAGATATAGATTGTTGAAGGTATGTGCATAATGAATGCACCTCTAGAATCCAGAGCAGCTGGAGAAGGTACATTTAACATTTTTGGAACAAGATGCAAAGGGTCGTATGACGAATGAGGAGCGATTCTATATAACCTAAGTAATGAGCTTGGGCTCAAAGGAAATGCATGAACCCTTTTTTGACATTGCAACAACTGGCATGCAAACCCCATATTTGGATCAGCAATCTCTCTAGCTGCCTTTACATATTGAAAAGCATCATCAAAGCTTTGTCCTTCTCTCCACATACGATAAGCGATTACCAATGAAGTGGATCGTGAAACCCCTTGACAACAATGTACGAAGACTTTTCCACCTTGACCTCTAACATCTTCAAAGTAATCAAAAACATCATACAGTATACTTGTGATATCCTCTGAAGGGCTATCTTGTAACCATAAAGTTCGATAAACGAAATTTCCCTTAAAATATTCAGGGCAGACAAAGCCTACACAATTGAGAACATGAGTAATCTTATGCTGTTTAAGTATGTCTTTATCTCTTGCAACAGCATCACCACCAAGGAAAATGTGTTCAGCAACCTTTGAACACTCCTTATCAAAAAATGCAATCTTATCTCTTTTGGCAAGACCAGCATTCTTATCTGGAATTCTTTGAATTGATGACAAATCAAGCTTTAACCTTTCACCACCATTATTCAAGTCTCTACCACTAGGTGTGCTAGGAATTGGCCATTCACCAACATCATCTGAACCCGCTCTTGGCCACTCATCTAAGCTCCGTCTAGCAATCGCCAATGGTGGCAAACATGAGCGACCTTTACTATTTGATCTAGGAGTTAATGGGACAGGACACCTTCGATTCTGGCCACCATTACTAGCATTCAGATCTACACCGTCTTTCACACTGTCAGGATTAAGTGGTGGCAATGACACATGAGAAGAGGACCATGAAGCTGACCGCCAATACATTTTCCGGTTGCCAGAAATGGGATGATGGAGTTGTGAACCACCATTGCCACTGCCACTGTTGCCACTATCCCCACCAGCCTCATCCTCTTTTCCTACCATTCCACTTAAAATTCCAAATTATTAACCAAAATCCACACTTGAGTGATCTATATAACGTAGTGTTTTGTCACTAAACCGAAAAATGCCAAAGCCAACACCTTAATAGAATTAACAAATATCACCTGCGACCCGATTAGCACATAACCATCAAAAAGATAATCGAATAAAAACGGATACTAAATCAATCAATAAATACAATTACCCAGGCTTATCGAACAGGAAATTTCTAAACTCTAATAACACGCACAAAACCAAACAACAGAATAAAATAACATAGTTTATGGATCTCAGTCCTGGAAACAGGAAATATATACGTAATATAAGCCGAAATTGACGAAAACAAATGCAATTCCATACTGATTTCTAGGGTTTGTCAGAAAGATCGAAAATACGCGTCTGTATATGCAATCATGATTAAAAAGGAAAGACGAAAGATTAAGGACTTACAGTTTATGAAAATCGAGAGGGAAAATGGAGATGAAAGAACGGGAAGTCTGATTAGCAAAGACGAGTGTGAGATTCTTGAATTATAAAAAAACAAAATTTCAATTCCCAAACTTTTGATACGACTCGGAAATTAATAAGAAAAGAAAAGGACCTTCAACTTTCGATTCTCTCAACAAGGGGCAGTGAGGTTTTGTGGAACGTTCTATTTATTTTTCAAATACTACAAATCATAAACGCCCATTTATCAATCGCTTATTTGTGTAAGCATTTAACAAGACACATTATCTAATCAGATGAATATAATAAGAATTAAAATTTTATACGGTAAGAACAAAACAAAAACTAAAAGTCTTACCCGGTAAGTGAAAGCAACGACCCTTACCACGGTAAGTGATTACCGGATAAATTGTTGCATGTTATGTCATTTTGATGAACTAAAATTTTACCCGATAAGTAAATAATAATATTAAATTTTACTGGTAAACACTTACTAAATAAGTATTTGGTAAACAGCCGGACATGTTTGATTTGCTAACCAAATAATCTATCTGTTTAATCAATTTTATTTTTAAATTGAATTTTTATTTTAATAAGAATTTATGTAAATATCTTGTTCATTTACCTAAAAAATATTCTTCACACAAAAAAAAAAGAATTTGAAAATCGAGTTCCGATTAATTAGATTGATAAAATGATTAAAAAGAAATTTTGGTTGAGAAGATGAATTATTTTAATTAATTTTCTAATAATTAAATAGGTATTTGAGTATTAATTTAAAATTTTAACTACTAATTATAAAAATTGACTTTGTGGTTAGGTTTTTTAACGAGTTAGATTTATGTGGCTGCATTTTTAATGAGTTGGGTATCTGTGATGAGTGTTTAAATGTAAATATTCAGTTTTAATTGGGTTCTTATCAAAACTTGTTACTATTTGTATAATCCATTTATATTTTTCAATAATCATGGGTGATTATAAGATTAAGGGGCCGTTTACCAAACACTTATCTTATAAGTGCTTACCGGTAATATTTAACATTATTATTTACTTACCCGATAAGATTTTTGTCCACCAAAACGACATTGTATGCAACAATTTACCCGGTAAGCGCTTACCGTGGTAATAGTCGTCGCCCTCACTTACTGGATAAGACTCTTGATTTTTCTCTCGCTCTTACCGGGTAAGATTCTTGGTCCTTACTATATTCATCCGGTAAGATAATGTTAATTGGTAAGCGCTTACACGGGTAAGCGTTTGGTAAACGACCCCTACATTTTTTTTACTAATCCTTTTTTGACTCTATGCTCGACAAACACAGAATGTCCTTTACATGACTTGTGTAAAAGGGCATCTCGCATAGCAGATATTGTGTATATATTAGTTGTTCGGGAAATTTTACACGAAGTTTTTGGTAAACTTGCATCGGTTGGGAGGAGATGAAGACTATGAGTTTCAATGAAACCGACGCCTTCAAGTTTAATCGTTTAGAAGTTTATGTGCAAGCTAAACCATGGTCAAAGTCAAATTACGGGTTCATAACTCTATTAAGTACAAAGAGGGCAATTTTTGACTTGTGTTTATGATAGATCTGAATGATTAAATCCAAATTTGTCAACGATAAGGACAGTTGTCCAAGTTGAGAATATAACTTTTAGATCTAGTTCATAACGTTATTGATAAATGACGTTGAACGGTTCAACATAATGCTTGGACTAGACCTTGGTTACAAATCAATGTAATGTGCAACTAAATTTATTGTTTATATTTATTACATATACTATGTTTAAGGGTTGTTTGTTTACCTCTTAATAGTTTCATTAAGAAGCAGTCTTTGAATCGTTAAGAGATGAATCTTGTTTGGCAAAAAAAAAAAATCTGCCTCTTAATGATTCTAAAACTCTCTGAATGATTTTGTATCTTGTGCCTCCATTCACCGTTCAGCGCCCTAATTTCGTTGCAAATAATTACCAAACAATTATATTTCATTTTGCACTATCATAAGAGCTTCTTAATAATTATGACCATTAAATCATTCTGCATCAGATCATTCAACAACTGCCGAACAGCTCCTTAGTCCATAAGATATCGAAATTTGTATAAATACAATTAGTTTTCATAATGGGCTAATGTTATGAACAGTGGTCTTGTTACCAAATACTGACATGAAATGTATGAAATACATAAGTAAACAGTTACCAAAAATTGCAAAGAGTTAATAATCATAGTAAATGAGCAAGAAATTTGGGGAAATGGTATGAAATTAATGTAAATGCATATGTTGATTTAAGACAAACAAAAGCAGGTCATTAGCGTGATCATAGTTCATCACTAATTGCAGCATCATAGGGGCCGTTCACCAAACGCTTATTCGGGTAAGTGAATAGCAAGTCACATTACCTTACCAAATGAATATGATAAGGACCAATAATCTTAACCGGTAAGAACGAGACAAAAACCATAAGTCTTACCCGGTAAGTAAAGACGACGACTCTTACCATAGCAATCACTTACCGGGTAAATTGTTGCATACGATAGTGTTTTGATGAACTAAAATCTTACCAACTAAGTAAATGATAGTGTTAAGATTTTACCGGTAAACGCTTACCAGATAAGTGTTTGGTAAACGACCCCATATATTATGTTGGCTCATACATCATATAAACATTAGGATGTTTGTTTACTTACGTGTTAGTCCATACATTAAGTATTGTTTGTTGTGACAAGTTGCAAATGTCGATAATAACTTGATAGATACAAGAAATTGGAGCCTTGTTAGGATGAGTTTTGAACCAGGTACCTACATGCTTAAGGATATATCGGTCATAGTGACGGAATAAATATATATCGAAGATAACTATATATGAAAATAGAAGTTGATTTTTGTCCAAGAATTGTCAACAAGACGAGTAGACAAAACCAAGTTAAATATTGGCTTATTAAGACAAATACATCATATCTGTTAGAGCTACAATAATTTTCTTGTATATGTACTATATTATAAGGCATTTGATAAAAACTCTTAAAAACTATTTTTTATGCATGAAGTACTACTTGTATATGCATATTACTTAAAATTCAAGATTACAAGTAAAATGTGCAAAAGTACAACTTATTAAAGCTTCATGTTTGAATTCGTGTAACTAACTGCAGATAAACATAATAAAATAAAGAATAAATATCTCATTTTAAATATAAAAATCTAAAATATAATTAGGATAATTATTAACGTCTACTAAAATACTTAATTATTATCAATACAAAAATTATAATATTAAACAAAAATTAAAAAAAATGAATTAAAGAAATATACAAAAAACAAGAAATTTTAAATAGTTAGTTTGGTACTAATATCAATATTTTTTTCATGTTTTATGATATCTTTATATTTATATTTTATTAAAAAAAATAAACACATTATCGTTTTCTCAAAACCACATAAAACCGTATTATAACATCGACTAAGACAAAGAAATAAATAAAACGAAACACTAAAATCGAGATGTATCTCGATGCATTGTGCGAATATCCTTCTAACATACTTTTAATGGTATTTGCACTTGTAGGATGCGGGATCTCATAGACTTCTTATCTCCATCATCAAGTACATTGATAAAGATTCTGATGATCATGTGTGCTTATTGTTTGGAAAAGTATGTATATCGAAGATGCAACACCCTTTATTTTATGAATCATCATAACATACATGAATAACATCATAACCTAAAAAAGTGCATCATAATTATCTTAAACTAAAACTGAATAACATTCCAAAACTTGTGTAACTTCAAATTGTAATAAACATGATCCATAACTGGAACCAAATGTTCGAACACACAAACAACAAAAGTATAACTAAATTGTACTAAATCTAAGATCATCAAACTCTTGTAGTTGCCATTTTACAACTTTTTTATTAGTAATAATATCTGTAACAACTCGTCCCACATGGATAGAAAGTGAGAATTGTTAGCTCCTTATAAGTCCCAAGTAGTGGGCTACTAATAACTTCCACCATGGTTTTA
>NC_037541.1:9640138-9644087 GCF_001531365.2 Cynara cardunculus var. scolymus
TTATTGGGCTAGTTCGTTGCTTTGGGCTTTGGGGTGTTACAATATCACTGGTCTTAAATTGATGTCATGGGTCGTAGCCTGGCTCGCCCACCCTTTGGGCCGGCCCTGGGTAGATGTATGGTCTATACATCTATACTTATAATAAATAAGTAACTTGGGTGACACGTGTCATTTTCTGGTGAGTCGGTTTTATTGTTTTCCCACCTAAACATGTACCAAGATACAATTTACATTGGTGGTTCAATTAGACTAATTTGAACGTATTCAGATACAATTTATATTAACAGTTCAATTATACTTATTTGATTGACATGTGTCCTCTTATTCATTCAATCTCACTAATTTAGGGTGCAATTGATTTTATTCTTGGGTTAATTAATTCGTGCGGCTACTGATTCCCGAAAAAAATGGTGTTTACTTATATGTTTAAATTCAATTTACTGATATAGTTTCATTTTTAAATTCAATTTTATTTTAGGGTTAACTTCAGTTTATTCTAAATTCAATTTACTGAAATTTTTTACTTTAGAGCAATTTCAAGAGTACAAGTCTTGTAATAAATTTATCTAGACTTCGAAGATAAGTCTTTAAGACTTAGACTTAGTCTTGTAAGCTATATCCCCTCTAGTTGGTCTGACTTCTAGATGGCTTTGCTTATGGTTGTTTATTTGAACATTGGAAAAATATTTCAATCCATCATAAAGGAACCATAGGGGACTGTTTGTAATTGGAACTCAAATTCTCTAAGTATTTAACATTTTTTTGACCCAAAGGTTCTGTATAGATGAACCAGATGCTCTGGTTGACTAGAGGGCCTTTGGTTGGCCTTGCTTTTGGTTGGTGAGTCCACAGGAGCTCTGGTCCTTAAGGACCATATGAGCTCTGGTTGGTCTTGTTTTGTATGATGCAAACTTTACTATGGAGTTTTTTTCAAAGATATTGGGTATTTGAATAACTCTGAACTCAAGGTCTTCAGACTCCGTCTTCAGATTTGACACAGACGCTCTTCTAAGTTTAAATTCAATTTACTGATATAGTTTCATTTCCAAATTCAATTTTATTAAAGGGTTAACTTCATTTTAACAAATTATTGATATAGTTTCATTTATAAATTCAAGTCTGAAGAGTCATTCTTCGGAGTTATAATTCAAAATTATTTCAATAGTATAAATCTGAAGTCATGCTTCAGAGTTTTACTTCAGAGTTATTTTAATAGTACAAGTCTGAAGTCATTCTTCAGAGTGATACTTTAGAGTTATTTCAATAGTACAAGTCTGAAGAGTCATTCTACAGAGTTAGCTCACTCGAACTCTGAAGTCTACTTTTTCAGACTTAGCTCACCCGAACTCTGGAGTCTTCTACAAGTCTGAAGAGTATAAGTTTGAAGAGTCATTTTTCAGAGTTAGCTCACCCGAATTCTGAAGTTTTCTTTTTCAGACTTAGCTCAACCGAACTCTGAAGTCTTTTTTTTCAGACTTAGAAGTCAGAGTTATTTCAAGAGTACAAGTCTAAAGAGTCATTTTTCAAAGTTAGCTCACCCAAATTTTAAAGTCTTCTTTTTCCGGATGGAGCACCATGCAGAGTTTTTGCATAGTGCATGCAGAGCTTCTGACTTGCCTATATAGAGCTCTGAAGTCTGAAGATTTTTACTTCAAAGTTATTTCAAGAGTAAAGTCTGAAGAGTCATTCTAAATTTATTTCTAAGTTTAAATTCAATTTACTGATATAGTTTCATTTATAAATTTAATTTTATTATAGGGTTAACTTCATTTTAACTAATTATTGATATAATTTTCATTTCTAAACTCAAGTCTGAAAAGTCATTTTTCAGAGTTATTTCAAGAGTACGAATCTGAAGTAGCATCGTACTTTCGATGATCATTCATATATGTAAGATAAATTCCTGACATGATTTCATTTTTCAAATTACCCCATGTAATACACGAAACCGAACCTAATATCTTATATATACCAAAAACTCATATACTTAATGGGTAGAGCTGTAAAGGTATGGTCTATATAAATCTTATATTTTTATACCTTGTATAAATTTAGGGAAAGATTTAGAAAAACCCAACGAACTTTATCGTTTTAAATGATCAAGTCTTTCTTATTTTTTTGAAAACAAAATATTAAACTTTATCATTTTGGGTGATTAAGTCCCTATATATTTTTTAAACCATAAATACTTACATCTTTTTAACTCAAAAATTTTATATGAAACCGACTAATAATGTTTTAAAGATAAAAGGAAAACCTAAATGGGGCCAATGGTGATGATGAAGAGCGGATGGCGATGAGGTGACGAAGAGTGGTGAGAGGTTTTAATGACATAAAGTTTGACAGTGATAAAACTGACTTAAGGGGCCGTTTACCAAACCGGTAAGTGCTTACCAACAAAAATTAACACTATCATTTACTTACAGGGTAAGATTTTAGTTCATCAAAACAGCATCATATGCAACAATTTACCCCCGGTAAGCATTTACCGTGGTAAGAGTCGTTGCCCTCACTTACCGGGTAAGACTCTTGGTCCTTGTCTTGCTCTTACTGGGTAAAAATTTTTGTCCTTACCATATTCATCCGATAATGTAATGTGATTTGGTAAGCGCTTACTCGGGTAAGCATTTGGTAAACGGCTCCTTAGGTTTTCCTTTACTTTATATGTAGTTTTTATAGGTTAAGAGAATGTAAGGGGCCGTTTACTAAACTCTAACCTTGGTAAGCGCTTACCAGTTCAATTACATTACTCTGTGAACATAACGACTTTGAATCTTACCTGGTAGGAGGGTAGACAAAGTGTCTTACTCGGTAAGCGCTTACCATCAATCCATTTTGATGGCTGTGAATGTTATCCCATAAGATAAATTAGAGTGGTGACTCTTGTCGGTAAGCGTTTATCCGGTAAGCGTTTGGTAAACGGCCCCTAAATCAACTTTTATAAATTCAATGATTTATTTATTTAATATAATGTTCAGTGACTTAATCATTTAAAATAAATTTTTTTTAATAATTTTCATTTAAATAATATTTTTATGGATTTAATCATTTTAAAACGGAAAGGTTCGTTGGATTTTTTGAACTTTTCCCTAAAATTTATTAGGTTAGTTTAATTTGATTTGGTTTTTCAACAATTTAATTTATATGCAAAAAGTACAATTTATTGGCTCGTGAAAAGCAAGATTCAAAATGGCATGTGGTGTGGCAGGGAGGTGAATTATGAAAACACGTTATGATGATGACTCGACGTTTTTCAAGATGTGACATAAGACTACAAATTTGTATGCTATATTTGTAAAATTATACATATATATATGTATTATATATTTTTCAATCGGATAATAATATTTAAAAAATTATATTCATATTAGAAAAAAAATTAAATAGATTATTATTAAAAATAGTATTTAATTAAATATTTAAAATAGAACTTACAAAAGTAATTTTATTATTTTGTTTTAATTAAATTTTTGAAACTATGAATAATGTGATTAGATAAACCTATAAAAATACAAATATAAAGTTAAAAGTTTAAAAACACAAATAAAAAAAAATACAAAAAAAAATATTTTTTTGAAAAAGTCGCACATTGAAAAAATCGCAAACCCAAGCCACATAGGTTGGTCGAGTTAGTCAGTTGATACTTTGGTACATTAAAGTATTCTCCTAACTTATATGTTGTTTTATCTACTCATAATTCATTTTTCATCATTAACTGTTTGATACAATTTATTCATACTTCTTAAATTTTAAGTATATAACATTCAACTAATTTTCTCAATTTGCATATATATATATATATATATATATATATATAGGGGTCTAATCAAATGAGAACTAATTAGTTTGTGGTAACTGTGATAACCAATATTAACCACAAATCAATAGATAAATTAGGAAATTTATAATTTTGACAATTTTGAATTAAAATTTTAATGCAAGAATATTT
>NC_037541.1:9644391-9646931 GCF_001531365.2 Cynara cardunculus var. scolymus
AAAAATATCCTTGCATTAAGATTTTAATTTAAAATTACCAAATTTATAAATTTTCTAGTTTATTTTATTATTTGTGGTTAATATTGGTTATCACAGTTACCACAAACAACTCAGTTCTCCCTTGAATAGGCCCATATATATATATATATATATATATATATATATATATATATGGTCAAGTTCAAATGTTTACCAAAGTTTTTGTGTTAATTTTGTTAACCGATCTTGGCCATTCAATCTTTCAATAAACGGTTGTGATTAATCATGATAAAAACTTATTTTTTTAATCTTAAAATTTCATAAAGATAATTGAACAAAGTTGAAAAGGGTATTTAGGTAATTTTTTATATATAACTCCCATATCATTAATTGGGAGTTACAAAATCAAAAAATTATATGATTTTTGTTAATGTAAAACCATATGAACACAACTATATACATATGAACCATTGTGTCAAATACGAAAAAAAAAAATCGACATATATATGAACTTTGGTTGCATATCATTTATAAACACAATATGAACATAATAAGAATAATTGCTATACGAAAGGAAATAAATAAAAAAACATGTATGAACACGAGTGTTATGAACAGCTTGTGAACAATAGTTTATTCATTATAAACATATTCAAGAGCGATCATTTGTCAATTGGAGTTTTATACATGCATTGCATCCACGCCGTTTAAGGTTCACCTCTTGTTCATATATGTTTCTGGTCTTATGTGATTGTTCACTCCTTGTTCATATCGTGTTCACCTTTGTTCATATCGTATAAAATATATGAACACAAAACCCCGACGCTATGAACACCGGGTGCAAACACTTACACAAATATAAAGATTTGGTATCAAGCTTAAATAATAACACTTGTGTTCATATGATAGAAGTAACATGAAACGATGGTTTATGATTCATACAAGTCGGTAATATGACAATATGAAAATGAGTCGTGCATGTACTTCCATTTGAACATGTGAATTAGATACGTATTAATAATTAAAGAAAAAAGTTATCAACACAATATGAACTACAAGAAACATAACACATCATAATAAACATAATTTCGATTAAAACGAGTTTAATAAAATATTAATCCATTACCAAGACATTCACTTTGTTTAATTTATTCACTTCCCGAACTCAAACTCCGATTGTCACCATAAACCATTTTAATCTTCTCAATGTTGTCGATTTTTTTTTCCAATGTGTTTATCCATAATAGTTTAAACGATACCGAAGATTTTACTACCGTGGTTCCTCCACGAATCAAAAACTCATAAAACAATAAAAATGGAAGATCAAGAATAAAAAAATAAATAAAAATATCAATATTATAAATGTATATTTTTAGGAATTTTATGATTTTGTAACTCCTCTTTAATAGTATGGGAGCTAGATAGCAAATGAAATGACTTAATTATCCTTGACATTTAAATTGTGAACATGATAGATACCTAATAGAAAAATGGATTGTGATTGGTTGACATGGTTTGCAAAGTTAACACATAAATTTTGGTTAACATTTGATCTTGTCCCTATATATGTATATGTTCACATTTACTGAACATATATACGAATGAGTTATATAAAGATGAAATAGTGATTGAAAATATATGTAAAAGAGCATACGTGATAGTGTAATCATATAATGTACATATTAATAGAGACTTAACAATAATATTAAATTCAAAAAATAAAAAGATATCGTACAACTCGATTCAACGTTGGGTTGCTTCGTGTTGGATTATTTCACATTGAGTTAGTTTGACCAAGTTAGCCGAGTATTTAAGCACCCCTAATTTTAGTAATTTTGTAACATTAATTATATTAATAAAATATTTGATATATTTAATAAAATATTATTTATTTTTTCTACATATTTAATTTCAATACATTTTATTGATGGAAAGAAATAATGATTATTTCTCTTTCTTCTTTTAAGTTTTAAAGATTTTTCCGAATTTAAAATTTTTCACTTTATTTTTTTATATTTCAATATAGCTTTTTAAAGAAAAAGAATTTCTAAACCTTCAAAATCAAAGAAAACTATAGAATGAATTGATCATAATATCTGATTTGTATTAATACATCTAAGAATTCTTAATTGGATAGTTGTAAATAGTCTACGGATAATTTATGACGAAGTTTTTGTGTTGTTGATTATTTTAATATAGTGGTTGAAAATGTTTTTACATATCAATACTATATTATAAAATATTTGACAAAAACTATTTTTATGCATGAAGTACTATTTATTGATGCATATTATTAAAAATTCAAGATTACAAGTAATTTTGCATAAGTACAACTTATTAAAGTTTTATTTTTAAATTTGTGTAACTAACTACAGATAATTATAACCAAATATAGGATAAACATCTATTTTATACATAGAAAATCTAAAATATAATTAAAATAATCATTGAGTTCTAACATACTGTTTAATTATTATCTTTATAAAAAATTATATTGTTAAACCACTTTGTTATTAAATCTAAATTAAATTATAATAAAAAAATTAAATTAAAAAAATTAC
>NC_037541.1:9646974-9676548 GCF_001531365.2 Cynara cardunculus var. scolymus
AAAAATAAAAATATTATTGCTTTTTAAAAAACATATAAAATCGAATTATATTGATAAAAACAAAAAATAAAAATTAAATATTAAAATCAAGATTTATGTCGTTTTAAAAAAAAAAAATAAAATAAAAAAATGGTGGACGCTTAAATGCTTGCGGTCCCATTCTAGACCGGTCTCGGGTTTGGGCTAATTGTGCGCTCGTTTGACGATGCCATTGACGCTCAAAATTGAAATTGAATAATTGTTGGAGGACTGGGAGCGGGATGCGAAAGACGTGATTGTCGTTGTCTGTTTGACTGGGAGAAATATTGTTGCCTTTAGCGGGACCCAAGAATCGTTGACGTAACGAACTCGACGAATGGATCACACCACCAAAAACTCGTGGTCGACACTGCCTGAGAACGCCCTCTCACGAACTCCAAAGATCATCATCTACCACCAGAAAATCTGCATTTCTTGATATTATACTGTGTGTCGGCGCTGCAGTGACCTACAGCTCCACCAGCGTTCTAGACCTAATCGCTTCACCGTCGTCCTCATGAGGACGCCGACGAATCGTACGGTAAAAGTCATCCCGTTTCAACATTCGTATACTAGCGGAGATACGACGCCGGCCACGTGTTCGTCTTCTTTGTCGGGATGGAGAGCGAAATTGCAGGGGATGAAGATGATTGATTGGATTGAGGCCTTTCTCCCTTGTTCACGTTGGATTCGTACCTACAATTGGCGTGAATATCTCCAGCCTGACATGGTTTCCGGTATCACTGTTGGTATCATGCTCGTGCCACAGGTACAAATGAGTCAATAAGAGATTCCAGTTAGTCAAGCAGAATCTAAACATCTCACAACCACAACCTGATGAACCTTTTCTTAACTGCTATACTTTTCTTGAGTTAACAGTACCGTATATGACTTGAAAACCGTGCAYTGGAATTTTTCAGTAGCTATGCGATTTGTTTTGCTAGATGTTACTACTTAAATTTACTRGATAGCATTCGACTCGTACCAGTTACCGCTCTTGCCATTTACATCTTTTTTGAGGTCGGAGGGACTGCTTTGTAATTTTTTAATATTGTCATGGATGCTCACACCGTTTGAACATCCGAGCTCCTAGAAGGCTACCGCCAAAGGCCTTTTGGTATATTGTTATGGATGTCCCTAATTCTTCTAAGGAAAAATTGATATGCTAAAATAAATTTCACTGGAAATACTATAAGTTWGATAAATCTACGTTGAATTTGTAAAATAATTTGWGTAGATTCTGAACTTGAAAATAGTCCCCGTTACAAGTTGAAGTCAAAGTGAAACTCTCTGAAGAAACATAGTATTGAGTTAAAATTTTGAGGTTTCACTGACTTTTTGATGATTCCTTTGATTTTCAATGAACAGGGAAAACTTGTAACCACCTTAAGTTATTTAAAAGATTTGTTACTATCAAATTTATGTAACTTACAGAGTATTCTAAGTTATGCATAGTCTCCTCAGTTCTTGCTTTGTGACTACTTTGAGCTGTTAGGAAGCTCAAAAACCTAATTTTCTTTTCATATGGGATGACCGGCTCTGATACCATTTGTAACTCCTCATAGCCCAATAACCTCCAAATCAACTTAAAACTATGGTGGAAGTTATTGGTAACTTACAACTTTGAGCTTACAAGGAGCTCACAAATCTAATCTTCTATCCATTTGGAACGAGTTGTTACAATGTGTAATCTCAGAAACCAGATCGATCCTGCTTGTCCCTCCCCGTATAGGCCACTTTATACATGCCTACCCGTTCAGACAASAAGTTAATATTCACAAAATTGGAGAAAATATCTAAATTTTAACCAATAACATCTACCAAACCTATTTGATGCGGTGATGACACCCTATATTGTCAGCCATGTTGTCTTTTACTTGTTCAGACACTCTTTGCTTTGATAAATTGCTCAAATATACTTCGTCATTTCTGCTTTCATACGGTTTCAACAACTACTACATGCCTGATTGCCGCATTTAAGAGTGTGTATGCTGTATAATCACTTCCAGATCTGTTTTTGCAACTAGCCTTATATGGGAGAGAATGCAAGGCTAATATCTGTGTTTCTAAACACTTGAAACAGGTCTTCTCTTTATAGTACTTTCGCGAGTTTCATTTTAGTCTATCTCAACTTGTTTGGAAAACAATGCTTGTTGTAATATAATTACATGTTGCAGTGGGTTATTTTAATTTTATACTCCAAACACTAAGTTTCTTTCTTTATCTTGTTTCTATGTGAGCAGTCTATGTCATATGCAAAGCTAGCTGGACTTCAACCAATATATGGACTTTGTAAGTTGAAAATCAACATCTGCTCTTTACATTATAGTTTAACTTCTCTGAAGTCGAAAGTATAGTTACATTACATGGAATAACTTTATTAACTAACTTGATTAAGCGGAAAAAGTATTTGAGCAATCACAAGACAATTGGTACTTGAGGAATTGGAGAGTGAACGACTTAATACATAAAGAGGGTAAGGCTCATTTAGAGCCTACAAGGTGTCGTTTTTTCCCTGTACATTAATCTATTTTTCTGATTAACTCGGCATTTTGAGTGGTCGCAGAAATCCCTTACCTCAATATTATTAGGAATGAGTTTCTGAAACATCATTTTGAAATAGATTTGCAAAATTATTTTGGTGGAGAGATATACCATAGCCTTGTAGGTTCTAGATGTTCTTTTATTGCAGTTGTGTCTGTTGTGATGGATTAGTATCTGCCTATGCTACAGTTTCCTTTATCCGGTGAACAGCTAATCCTGATGACTAGCAGTTAACCTGCATAGGGCAGCCTATTTGCTTTTAAATTATTTGTTTATGTATGAATTTACACTCTTCTAGTTCCAATTTTAGGGACACTTAATGTGGGTGGATGGAGCAAGGAGGTGTTTTTCCCTGTACATTAATCTGTTTTTCTAACTAGCTGGGGAATTTTGTTTGGTCTTTCACCTCAGATACTGGATTAGTGCCTATATTTGTGTATGCCATATTCGGGTCATCACGTCAGCTTGCTGTTGGTCCAGTAGCATTGGTCTCTCTATTGGTATCTAATGTTCTAGCCAATGTTGATTCATCTGGTGAATTATATACAGAACTCGCTATATTATTGTCACTCATGGTTGGGATTCTAGAATGCACAATGGGGCTCTTGAGGTACTTTTCCTCAATAAATTCTCTTTGTTTTTAATGTATTTTTAACTCTAATTTCACTGATCAAATCCATATAGTTCTCATCAATCTTTTGTATAACATATAATATATCACAATTTGTTCGTATCAGAAATTCGAAGTTCAAGAATTTTAAACATTAATTTTAAGTATTGCTTAAATATTAGCATGAGTCTCATGTGCAAAATGTTATAGTTACAGTGATTTAGTAATTATCGATTCTAGCGTTAAAGGCTGATTCTTCGTCAACGATCTTTTATTGATGCAATATTTTCTTATTCATTTTAGGCTCGGATGGCTCATCCGCTTTATCAGCCACTCTGTGATTTCTGGCTTTACAACTGCTTCAGCCATTGTTATTGCCCTATCTCAAGCAAAATATTTCTTGGGATATAGTGTGGTGAGAAGCAGCGAAATAATCCCACTGGTTAAGAGTATAATATCAGGCGCAGATAAGGTATCCCAATATCAGTCAGATACATTTTATTAATATCTTCAATACTTCATTTGGCAGAAATTTGGGGATTCTACTTTCTACTCCCTCTGTCCCAAAAACAATGTGCTGACATTTAACTTGTAATATGGTTTAATAAACCGTCCTGAACTAATGATTAATTGGACAAGGTTGAGAAATTATATAGACTGCAATCAATCTCACCTATATTTTGTAATGATTACTATAAGACACATATATGTACATATGCATAGGAATTTTCCCAAGATAAAGGCTTTGCATTTTTTTTGGAACAAACAAAGAATAGATGGTGTTAAAAACTTTTTTCTGATAGGAAGGGAGTATCATATCGGACTGTACTTCAATATATTTTTTTTTTCTGGTTTTATTTTGATAACTTAGAGGGGCCAAGGGCCTTAAGTAGGGGTTGTCAATGATGAGAACAACTATAACTAGTTCAAGAAACGTGGATATGCATAAAAATGTGATCCACACAGTGCACATGCACTGCTCTCCTATCTATATATGGACAATTTTTTGTGGTGATCTGTTATATTGAATAAAACAAATGAGACCACAGGATTGCTCCAGTATTCAAAACAGATTCATATCTGAAAATGTCAGTACCTAGAAGTTCTTTCCTCTTGTTGGCAGCTTCCTATATATGTTCCTTTCCATTGCCAAAACATATGGAACCACCTATGTTGCTTAGACACCTAGATATATAATCAGAGAAAAAAAGACATCAACAATAACAGGAAGATGGCCAAAATAGTCCAAATTTTGAAGTTGACACCATAGATGACAGAACACTCAATGGCACTGGATGATACAATCTTGCTGTTGCATATAATTGAACATAATCAAACCAGTCCACAAAAACGATTTACACACACCTCATCAGATTAATGTCTACGTAGCAGTAATTATATACACAGGAAATATATAGCATCCCATCGTAATTGATTTATTTGATCAAAGATATCATCTTAATTCAACCCATAAAATGATATTTGTTTGTTATCACCATAAATTGGTGTAGATTATTGGTCCTTGCAAACATATGCCTGTAATCATGCCTACCCCTCAGTTGATAGAATCCATTTGGAAGATGATCAGTTTACATATACCCAAGATGTTAAAATGCTATTCACCTTTCCTTGTATTATAGAAAGAGAAATAGAGATGTAATTGTGGGTCCCATCTATCTGGAGAATTGGAACCCACCAAATGGAGAATGGAGGTCAATAGTGTAAATGAATAGACCCAGTTTTAGTTCAATATGATCATTCCATGAGAGACCTAGATGAAACCAGGGTTACTTATATGCTGTTCTTTAGAATTATTTGTTCCAACAGATCATATTAAGTTTTGAATTCAAAAGTAAATCTAATGCATATGCTAACTTGATTTTCAAAGTCAGTTTGGAAATATTTCTGCGTAGATTATAATAAGGGGAGGAATTGGAAACTAAGTTTAACTGTAACGTACTTATTTCTAACTATGTTGCAAGTTGTAAATCAATTTCTGAATTATGCTGTAGCTAACCCAATTTGTGAATAGAGATGTTGTTGAAAAATTTATTTAAGAGGATTAGAAAACAAAAAAATTAAATTTTTATAAATAAATTTTAGAACTTTATTAACGAGGAACATAACCAAGATCTATAGAAACTTTATAGTACGAGATAGAAAACTTAAGACCGGAATCGAAACCAAACCAATATTCCCACATGGGTTTGAATCTATCCTTCGCGATAGACTCAACGGTAGAAAGGGGTAGAAGCAGAGTGTTCACTATGTGAACGAAAATTAAATACAATGCCGAAAAAATAAATACCAACCTGATTTTCTTGAAGTACGCAAAGGCAGAGATCTGCACGGTACAAAATCTATCCTTAAAAGGTTTTATACGACTACTCTTTTGACGCTGTGAATCTGCTAGTCGCTAAGCCCCATGATTTGATGCAGTACACATTTTCGTTTTTCAACAGCGATGAAAACCGAAAACTAAAGCAAGATGGATGCAGAAATTCGGTAGAGAGAAAGAACGGGTAGGAGCAGAGATTCGAGAGAGGAAGCGCTAATTTTCTTGAGTGATTCATAGGGGTGGCTTCTACCCGGTATTTATATTGGGGAAAACCCTAAAATCCCCACGATCTCATCCCCAAAAAACGGAGGATCATGGTTAGTTGGAGGATTATCCTCCAACAATCTTTATCTCCAAGAAACTTGGTCAACTTGGTTTAAAAATCCGATTTTTCGAAAAAATTGCTTCCCATCTCTCTCGATGATATACCAAAAAGATACTCGGAGCTCGGGGCGAGGCTCCCATCTTATAGAGATTTTATAAGTCTACACACTTTGTTCTCTTGTCCGGGTACCACAAACCCTTCACGTTGCTCCATATAAACCTCTTCGTGTAGATAGCCATTCAAAAAGGCTGATGTACAGACCTTTTATGGCTGAAATTGCTATAAGAGTTTGAATAGAACTAATTCTAGCAACTGGAGCATAGGTGTCAAAATAATCTCGCGCCCGTGCGTTGGGCCTTCCACTCAAGACCCCCAGCATGAGTCTACCCATATGTTCAAGCCCAATTGTAGAGAAAGCCTTATAAGCTTCTCTAGAGTTTCTTTATCTACCAATGTGGGATAGAGGAAAACCTCGAACCTCACATATAATTTCCAAGAGATGTGACCAACATTAGATTCTGAATCATGTTTATAAATTGTAACTAAGACGTACTATGCATATTTATTTATTGTTTGTTTGCTTGAGTAAATCCTCTTGTTCAACAATACAAACTTGAAAAAGAATTATTTTCTCCTTCGTCATACCTTGTAATTTTCAAAGATAACCTTGGTCCCACCTTTGATTCATCATATACTTATATCTTAGTTGCTGTGCTCACCTTTGGCAATGGTTTCTGTTTCTAGTTCTCATGGCCTCCTTTTGTGATGGGGTCTACTTTTCTTGCAATTATGTTGACCATGAAGCACTTGGTACGTTATTTCTTCCAACTAAGTTAAATTGATGTGTCACACCTACGCTCACTAATTATTTGGATGGTTCTGTGTATAGGGTAAAACAAGGAAGAACTTGCGGTTTTTGCGAGCAGCAGGTCCCCTCACTGCAGTTGTTCTGGGTACAACTTTTGTGAAAATATTTCATCCATCTTCCATCTCTTTGGTGAGATAATGAAAGAAACTTTTTCTGCTGTACTAGAATTGAACTCTAAAATAAGTAGACGAGTACATCCACGGAATCACTTAATTATGCAAATATATGACAAACAACCTAGAAATCGGTTTGTTCGTCTATTCTTCTGAACTAATGCCGTGTAATTTTTATGTCAATCATCAAGACTATCACACTAACACACATAGATACATATACTTACAAACACAACATATGTAATACAGATATGTGTGTGCATGTGTGTTTGTTTTTGCTTGTCTGTTTCAAATTGGTATAAGTTGCTATGTTCACCCTTCATATGTGTTTAATGTCATCATAATCCAACCCAAAGGTCCTAAGAGATTTTTATGATCCGCTTATTTCCTTTGAGGAAAAATGATGTTTTTTTATAATTTGATTTAATGTTACTTCGTGGATCACTTCCCATTTGGGGCCATCACTTTTGGTTCTTTTGTTGTTTTCTTGAAGGGTGTCAGTTGTCTGTGGTTTAGATGTTGCATATAATCACAAGATTTCAAGAAAAAAGAAAATAAGAGAATACAAGTTTGTAGTGGTTAGGTCAATTGGATCTATGTCCACCCATGGTTCGGGACGGAGTATTCTTGTCTCTTCACCAAGAATTGTTATTATCACAACAAGTATGCAACCCTAAAACCAAATACAATGTATAAACACATACAAGAAATATGCAACTTTAGAACTTAATTGGGCTGGGACACTCCCAAAAGAACTATTAGGATTAATGCAGTCAGGTTCATCTCCCACAATGCATGTCCATGTGCTCTAGAATTTCAAGGCAAATAAATCATTGATACATCTACCATTGAAATTTCTTTGCCACTTAATGTAATAAATCAAATCTCGAGCCATGAACAATGGCTTAATCTTGAGCAAAGGTAGGAGATCATTTCATGTGATATACATTCGTCAATACCAGGAGAAACTAGTGAAAATTAATGCCAAGGCTTGTTCAAAATTCTGATATGTACATAAACTACCTTGGACAAGAAATCATGAATGTTTCAGTTTGCAGAGAGAACAGTTTTCTTTGTATATTCGTTCTATTATTGTTTTGGATACATCAAATAGATTTTCATTATTGTATTTTAAGAATGAAAGTTTGGATTTTTCTTCTTCCAGTATCTGGTTATCTTGTTTGAACTATACTTTTAATGCCATATAATCACTTACCATATGTATTTGACTGAGGAATTCAGGTGGGAAATATACCTCAAGGGCTTCCTTCGTTTTCCATCCCTAAAGAGTTTGGGCTTGCAAAGTCATTAATTTCTACCACATTTCTAATTACTGGAGTGGCTATACTGGTAGGAACTGAATTCTATCATTAGCTAGAATCTTATGATGCTCTTCATAATATTAACCATCCACTCACTTCACATCTGCAATTCAGGAATCTGTCGGGATTGCCAAAGCTCTGGCCGCAAAGAATGGATATGAATTGGATTCAAATCAAGAGGTATCTTCCTTAAGCACAAAATCGCTATTGGATTTAAGGTTCATTATTGTGCATTTTTTGATGATCAAGCGTTCTACAAGCAGCCTAAAAATAAACTGTTCAACTTTTTCCTTGATCTGTGTCTGGTCTATCAAGACAAGTTGCTTGTTGAAGGTCGCCTTGCCTAACCTCTAGGAAGTCTCCCATCCCTGTTACTGTCTGAGATTTGCTTCTAGGCAGACCTGCCAAATACCTTTAGTAACAGAAGTCATCCCTGCCTACCCTCTAGGAAGTCTCCAACCAATGTTCCTCCAAAGCCTTACTCGTAGGTACCCCACACACGGTTACTTGAAGCAAAGAAAAGAGCATGCACACATTTCTCTGAAGCACCATATCCCTACTTGCAGAATGAACATTAACTTTTGGCCTGTTACTTGCTCTGTGCATTGACCCCCAAGCTACACGACTTACAATCCACCCCCCTCTCAAAAGAAAAAAAAAACCCTCTAGGAAGTCCCCTATCACTGTTCCGGCCTTGTCTGAGTGGAATTTACTGGCTCTTGTATTGAGGCTTCATCTAATTGTTATACAGAAACATCTTAGTTGTCTGTGACATTCTGTTCCTTCCAAGTTATCTTCGGCAAGTCAGTGTATTGATCAAAGTGGTTGCAGACATAATTCTTCCCATAACTGGACATCTATAATCATAAATCTTTTTTTGTGTTACATTATGAAATAGAGACAGAGGCTTAGACCTTAGTTTATTTAAGGATGCTGTTATTAAGTGATTACTTATGAGAAGTACACGGTGCAAATTGTTGATTATGAGGTAGTTCCTTTTGTAAAGGAGCAACAAAGTCATAGATCCCTGCTAACACTTTCATTGTTTTTAATAGTTATTTGGCCTTGGAGTAGCCAATATTTTTGGGTCCTTTTTCTCAGCATACCCTGCTACAGGTGAGATTTCTTGATGTCTTTCTCACGTATAAATAAATAGATCATGTGTAATCAAGCCTGATATTACTTATCAACACATGCTATGTTTTATAAGTTTGAGTTGGCATTGTTCTGAAGGAGCAATTTGTTTATGAATACGTTGAATAGGTTCCTTCTCAAGATCAGCAGTTAATAATGAAAGTGGTGCAAAAACTGGTTTGTCAGGAATTATCATGGGCATTATCATCTGTTCCACTCTGTTATTCATGACACCATTGTTTGAATATATACCTCAGGTATGTCTCCCTTTGATACTTCATTCTCTTAAAGACCGCAAAGGCTGCTGCTGACCAATTTCAGTGCTAATTTTCCATTTCAAATTTAGATATAAAAATTTATTTCAGAAAATCCTAATGATCCTGTGTATGTAATTTATAAAATTCGATGGTCTCGACATTGTTTCGATGTTATCTTGGCAGCTACATGCACTCACTGTTTATTGAATTTTTGTACTTGGATCTTGACTCTACCGCTTGTGGACTTGATCACCCTTGCAGTGTGCTCTAGCGGCCATTGTAATCTCTGCTGTAATTGGGCTGGTGAGTTTTGCTATTTTCTCTCTCCACAAATTCAGAGAATTTACGTCACTATCATACATCTCAATCTTTAATAAGCTGTATAGTCATCAATCATAAATCGTGAACCCACTTTACTTGTGAAAAGACTTGGGGTTTGAAGTGATACTTATTACTGAGCAAAAACTCTATAAAACATGTAGCGGACGAGGTCATGGACTGAGATATTACTGATGCTAACTTTCTAACCAAATACAAATACTCTAAAACTACTTGTGTGGGAGGCATGGACCAAGGATATCAGTCATGCTAACTTTCTACATGCAAAAATGTATTGGTTTTTTTCTGATGTGTGGTGGCTGTACCTACAATGTAATGAAGCACCAATTGGCAAATGTATATAACCCAAGTCTATGGCAATGTGTAGGGCTAATTAGTCATCTCAATACACTTGGTTTATGACTGACGAATATACATCTTATTGGCAAGAGTGTAATAAGTTTTTTCGGCAAATCATAAGATACAACTTCTAATTGGTCATCCAAATCATAAAGATACTACTTCCTGGCTATTTATTTATCATTCACTTGCAATTACTGAAACGCTACATATAGCGTATAAAATCATCTCCAAGTAACCAGAGGTGGATCAAAAAAGAAAATATTCAAGCAATTAGCAAGAGATAAATAACTAGCGGTCATTGGCCTAGTGGTATCTGTGGAAATCTACAACTCTTAGGTTGTGAGTTCAAGATTCTTTAGGGAGTTGTATCAATGAGTTGACCTTTTAAAAGACGAGATAAATAACTCAGAAACAAAAATAAAAATTGTAACTTAATAAGCAATCAAAGAGGTAGACCAGTTGAACTCGAGAGAACCCATTAAGTACTAGCCTACTGACTTATTGATTGCCCCACAAGAAAAAAAATTCGGGGCAGTATCCAACACCAACATTTAACCTCCGGTAATAATTGGCGGTGTATTGTTAGTACTTACAAGTTACATGTGGTTTTACAAAGAGTGTATCGGGATGATCAATCAACCATACACATTGCACAATGAAAAGAAGTTTTCTTGTATCATTTCTTCAAAACCTAAATGTATGTAAAAACCTTGCATTAATACAAAAATTATATAAAATTTCAAATGATTAGAACATATATGCCATCTGTAGAGTTACAAAACGTATTCTTTCAACTTCTACAGATGGCACATATGTACTCATCTTCTGAAAAAATAGGTTTTGTACGCTATATGCAATGTTTCAACTGTTATAAAACCGAGTTTCAGTAGCCAACAATCTCTGAAAACAGAGAACACAACGATAACCTATCTGGTTAACGCACAAATTCACAGCAACACAAAACTGGTACTGTGATTCAAATCAGAAAGCAAAAATTAGAAGGAACACAAAAAATTAAGTGGTTCGGCAGTTAAATTGTGGAGATTACAAAGGTTCACGCACACTTTTTCACAGCAATCTGCTCTACACACCTCACCGAAAAAACACACGTCTTTCTCTTTTCTTTTGTAACTGTCTTGCAGTTACTTACTGCTGTCCTATTAATTAGCAATTAATTATTGCTTTTAATAATATAGCCGAATGAGAAATAGAGCCATAATACAACATCAACATCTGCTAACGGATTATTAATAGATAGCCAGGATGTAGTATCTTATGATTTGGAGATWTTTAAGARCTTCGACAGAGTATCTGGTCCCTACCTTTTGGTTATTATTTGTAATCATTTTGCAATTAATGTGGCGTCAGTTGTCACCTTTTGTTTATATCTATATAACATAAGACATTTCCACATTGTTGTTCCATAYTGTACCATTACATTGTGTCATAAATTCAGTGGTTGGTWGGGTTGGCCTCTCAACCTGTAACAGCAGTTTACGGTTAACTGACGTACTGAACTATATACCCCAAAATTTCTATTCTATCATAATCTGGTTCCTCTACAATGCCATAATAGAGAATAATTTAGTGTTGATTTTTCCTTGCTCAGATCCTAACTTGTCATCATGTAAATTATAACAGGTGGACTATGAAGAGGCAATGTTTTTATGGCGGGTAGATAAGAAAGATTTTTTTCTTTGGACAGTTACTAGTGCAACAACGTTGTTCTTCGGGGTAGAGATCGGTGTGCTTGTTGGGGTATGCATTTATTTATAGTGTATGATAGATAGTACTGCGGCAGTTCTTCATACAGTGAAGACTTATCAATCTTTATAAGAAATTAAGACATTGCCTACTACTTGAACAGGACTATTAATATTTCTGCTGGTTTTGGTTCTCTTCCATTTCTAGCTTGTCCAAACATATTGACCCACTATTGGCTTTGCTGCAACTTGTGCTCGCTGGTATACATATGTTAGGTTCTGTATATTACTAATCTGAGTGTTGCAATGTCGTGACAATTAGGTCGGGTTTTCACTTGCTTTTGTGATCCATGAATCGGCAAATCCACATATTGGTGTGCAAGCTTGTTATATTACTGCCGTTGATTAATATATGTGCTTGCTTCAGCTTTCTCCAATAAGTTACGATCCAGTTATCATGTATCTCCAACTATTGCCTTCTTCAGAAAGTCATATAACTTTAACTAAGGAGATAAATTTTTAGGCCTCTCATCTAAATGGGCACGAGGATAATGTTTAGCGAAGTTTTGATGAATTCTGCAATGATGCTAAATTGAACATTCGTGAGTTTATGTGAGTTTCAGGCTGGAAAGATGAGGTTCTGTTTCCAATTTTGAAGCTAAATGATTATTTTTTAGATCTGAGGGGGGAAACTTTTGTCACCTTCCTATTGAACATCCTTGATAATACATAAATGAGATTTAAACATGACCTCTTAGTTATCCTAAGGAAGCCAAACTCAGCAATCTCAGCTGGGCGAAGCTAAAGGGTTATTATGAAGCTTGGAGCTGATAATGTCAAAATCTAGCTGAGAACTGTGTCCATCCTAAAAAAAGAACTCCCCAAAACCAACAATTCATTTGTCATGCCACTCTTAATTAACTAGCTTATGTGAGTTTCAGGAACTCATAGTTGTTGAAATCTAGCTATGAACTTTGTCCACCCTAAGAAAAAGAACCCCAAAATCAAACAATCGATTTTTCACGTCATTCTTGATTGACTAGCATATGTGAGTTTCAGGAACTCATAGTTTTGTCTTACTTTTTAGGTTCTTGGAACTCATAATTTTTGGGTTCTTGTATAAAGTTGCATGTAGATATGACTTTTTGAATAATCGTCAATTTGTTTGTATTACAGCTGTGTTGGGGCGGCTTCCTGGCACCACTGTTTATAGAAACATCAAACAGTACCCAGAAGCATATACATACAACGGGATTGTGATTGTTCGAATAGATGCACCTTTCTATTTTGCCAACACAAGCTTTATAAAAGACAGGTGAATATTATCGTGCCTTAGCGGTTGTTTGATTTATCTATTAAGTTCTGAATCTATTAAGTTGTCTTTAAGCATTAATCTATTTGGATACATTAAGATAAATTGTTGTTTGATTTTTGTCCTAAATAAATAGTCTGAATAACAAAAATTACCATTTTAACCTTATGTCTACATAAGTGTTGAATGAAAATAAATTGTTTGATAAATATTTTGAATGACAAAAAATTAAAATAGTATGAATTATTTAAAATAACATAAATAACATGAATTCAACAGGTTCATGATAACTAAAAATATATTTAGAACAATTAAGTATTATTGTTTGACACAATTTTTTATTTATGTGCGTTGGTAAACTATTTATTTTGTAATGAGATGGGTGATTAAAAATTGTAGGACAAGGGTAATATTGGAAAAGTTATAACTTAATGCATTAAGATAGGATGGCTAACTTAACATTTTAAATCAAACATGTTAATATAACTTAACCAATTAAGCTAACCACCCATTAAACTTATTAAGATTAAAACAAACACACCCTTGGAGTTGCATACCATATAGGTGATTTTGTACTGTCCAATTTGATGATGCTTGCTTGCTTTTAACGAAATAGTTATTACAATATCTTTATATGTGTTTCAGGCTGCGTGAGTATGAAATTTCGGTAGACCAATCTGGCGGCAAACGTGGACCAGAAGTTGAAAGAATACATTTTGTAATTCTAGAGATGGCACGTATGTACTCAGCATCTGAAATTTTATATTGTTTTTCGTAATAATGCAAGGTTTTTAGTTTTACTACATACATTTAGGTTTTCAGGAAATAACATAGACAACTAGTCAACTTTCACTTGCAGACCTTTTCCCTCTTGATCTACAGAAGTTGATAGATTTCCCCCCCTTAAGTTGGCAGATCTTATTTCTGTACCCATTTTACACTTTGCTACCCATTTTCTCCTTGAAATACAAAATCAAAATAAAAACAACTTTTCACAATAATATGTTTCCTTCTAGATGGCTGATACGTAACTTCTCTATCAATCCCTGGTTTCAGACTATATTAACATTTCTAAGTTTGCCTTGTTGATAAAATTTTGACTTCCCTATATAAGTTTCAACACAGGTTTTCTATGGGGGTTTCATAAAGTGACCAAATGAAAATATGATTACTTTATGTTGTAGGACTAAATTTTGTTTATAGGAAAACAAGAACATTGAAAGGATTAAATTTCTTTGCACAATCAGCCAAAGCCCGTCCCCTGCTTTTCTTTAGGTGATCTCCATCACAAATAAGACAATCCTTGTTGGTTAGCTCTCACACCTATGCCCTCTTGCCTCATTGATCACTAAAAAGTTCATTTTATATGATCCAATTAAAAGGCTGATCCTGGTGCAAAAAGCCTCCAATTAAGAGGCTGGGTTTGATGGGTCATTATCCAATTAATAGGCTGCAAAGTGAAAGTTAATTGCTTTTTAATATCAATCTCCCTTTACAATGACATGCCACATAAGCAAGTTGGACAAGCAGTAACAAATCCGTCAACTGAAGGGGAAAACACATTGATTTTCAAAGTTTGGTGTATTTTATGTCGGTTTTTGTAGTTCATGGGGAACTGAGTTGTAAAGGAAAAGCTCGTTGGTTTCTATTACCTAAGGTTTTCTTAATCAATGTTATCTCACACCAGATCTTATTGTATCAGATAGTCGTCTTTTTACTTGATCCAATTTCTCTTAARACCAAAGAACAAAACTCAATTTCTCATCATTYCCCYCCTTGTATGGTCCAGGTAGTATRATATGTGTGTATTATATTAATAATGAGTCGAAAACGTATCATTATACAATTATATTCATATCCGCTTCTTTTGTCATCATATGCGGATGCAGACATGCCTGTTTTATGGATACAGATTTGGACATGTATGCATTTATATGTTGTGATACTGGTGAGGATTAGATTCACATTGTATTAATATTAGTGATAGAATGTTTCAAATACARATATCCACTTTTTCCAACATTTAATCTTCAATCCAGAACAAGCAGTTAATTTAGTTCCATGTCTTTTTCAGCTGTTACTTATGCCGACTCCAGTGCAGTTCAAGCTTTAAAAGAGTTGTATCAGGAATATAAATCAAGAAACATCCAGGTGCATAATCTTTTTTTGCCTACAACTATTATACTTCTAATCAGAAGAGTTCTCTCATCACGAAGGATCGTGTGAGAATAGGAGTTAAGGTGAGAAGTGTAAGAAGGGATTTGAACCCTTGATCACTTTTAATCCCAAAACAACCCATGGATTGCTTTTTAGAAGGAATTGATCTAGTGTATCTCATTAGTGTTGATCTAGTGGTTCTCTTTCATTTAGGATTGATCCAAGAGTGGAGATCCCTTCTTACCCTTCTCACCATAACTTTCATTCTCACCRGAACCCAACCCTTTCTCATCATCATATCTGTAGTTTTGTTGTCATTGCTATAACACCGAAAATGAACATTAAAGTGTGTTAAAGTTGGCTACTTGAGACTACATGTAGAGATAAGGTCTGTATACATCCTAGCCTCCCCAGTCCCCAGACCCTTTCTCTGTATGGGATATACCGGGTTTGTTTGATTTAAAGTTTGGGGTTGTTTACTACCTGCTTACCGCCCCTTACCCTCAGGTTAGAGGTGCTTAGTAGGCCAGGGATGTTGCTGTTTACCAAGCCCTTCTTACAGGTCCATGATGCTGACCCGGTAAGCTAAGCAAAGGGCTCTTAGGGGTCATTTACCAAACGCTTACCGGATAAGCGGTTACCGGCAAAAGTCATCACTCTCACTTACCTTATTAGGTAACATTCTTAACCAATAAAATGGATTGTTGGTAACCGTCTTTATCCAACAATTGCTAACCATGTTAAGAAAGAGTCTTCTCCCTCACTTACCAGGTAAGATTCTCGGTCCTGCTATGACATGGTTAGCGTTTGGTAAACGACCCATTACTCGATTAGTGATTAGTGTTGACCCAAATAGTATTTTTATTTGGTCGACGTTTACCCAATTTGTGTTGGTAAATGACATCAACCTATCACATACTTTGTTTTTTTTCTTTTCTTTTTGCATTTTAGTAAGTATACAAGATATCTACATGTTGGATGATTCATTCACTCCAAATAATGTTTAATCTCTCGACCTTTCACCATCATCCATAATGCAGATAGCCATTGCTAATCCAAACCGAGATGTTCTTCTAACTCTAGCAAAATCTGGATTCATCGATCTGGTTGGTAAAGAATGGTGTTTTGTTAGAGTGCATGATGCCGTTCAAGTTTGTCTTCAACATGTGCAGACCTCAACCAGTTCTTCCCTTAAAGCACCACAAGTAACTCTTCACAACAGTTCCAGCTATCTTGACATACTGAAAGAAAGACGTAAAGCTGACTTAACCGCCGATGAAATGGAATCCGGTGAAAGAGAACGATTAACATCCAAAGATGCAGACCCTGTAATGGAGCCTTTGTTGTCGGGAAAATCTCACAAGTGATGTTGATTTTTGTAGATAAATTGTATTACTTTGCACCATATGTGATTAATGAACCAGACCTCTTGTGATTCTTTCATGGAAGCAAAAGGTAGATTTCAATCTAGTGTTTGAAGTTATTATGCTTTCAACCGTGAGTCATGTGAAAACACATCTTCAGAAAGACAACAAAAACATAAATTGAATAAAGTAATTACTGATAGCACCAAATTTTCATGTTCTACTTGTTTTATATAAGCTCAAAATCCCACTTTTAGCATGATATGGTAGCATGTCAAGGTAGCATTTAATGTATCGTAACTTCATACCCCTCATTATGCACCCCTTGCATGCTACCATGGCATGGAAATGTAGCATGTCAAAGTAACATTTTCTTCTATTTTACCTTTTTTGACTACTTGTTTCGTACAACCCTCTTAAGCACCACAACAATTTTTTCTCGCGTTTTCTCGTCTGTTTTTTGCACTGATCAACATAAAACTTGGATCAGGCTTATAGAAACATAATTTAGGCCTATTAAAATATAAAAGTGAGGATTTTGAGCTTATAAACTGTTAGAAGAACTTGCTTGGAAATCCACTGAAAGTCGTATATCACTTTCAGATTGAAGTATTTCGACGGTACGATCGAAATCTCAATCGGATAAAATTCAGTGGTTTACCGAACTTGAGTATGCAGAAATCGTTATGAATCTATGTGTACCTCTCTCTCTCTACAGAAAAAATGACCAAAAAACCATACGAAAACTGTCAAAACGACAGTTTTTGAAGCCAATCAGTCCGAAAACTGTCAAAATGACAGTTTCGAAGCCCTAAACCGGGTCAAAACCGGGTTTAAAATTAAAAATTAAAAAGCTCTGCCCCTTGGACCCCGCCACGCCCCCGAACCTCCGTCGTTTAAAGGCTTCGCCCCTAAATCAAAATAAACTCAAACAAGTGTGCACTCCGCACCTTCCTTACTTGTTCGATATTTATCATGATTACATTGGTCAACAAATTAATCCCATTACACTTAGGGGGTGTTTGGGATTGCTTATTTTATCTGCTTATTGACTTATTTCAGTCTGGCACCGGTGATAAGCTAATACCTAGTGTTTGGATAAGAAAAAAGAAAACTGCTTATACCGGTGCCAAACCGGTAATAAGCAGTTTTTGATAAGTTAATCCGTCATGACTTATGAAAAACTGCTTATTACCAGTTTATCATTTTAACCTTATTACCCTTTATACCTATCTTTTTTCCTCCAGATAACATCGATCTCAATCTTCTCCCTTCTCCATATAACAACATCAATCTTCTCTTTGTCCTTTTTGGTCATTTTACAGATATAAGCAAAATTTGTCAAACACTAAAAAAACAACTTATCAGCTTATTGCAGTTTGGTACCGCTGTAAGCTAATCCAAACACTTTTTACAAAACTCCAGTTTAATACCACATAAGTTAATAAGTACTTTTACAAAAAAGCATAAGTTGTTTTAAATAAGCAATCCCAAACACCCCCTTAAATGATATTAGTGATACAAATCACCAACATAAACACACAATGGAACATTGAAAATTTGATGAATCAATTACTCATCTTTACGTGATTGGTGGACTAAAAGGAGAGAGAAATTATTGGGGCCGAAGATTTTGATTCCTGAAATATAAGCCCCAAATTGCACTTGTAATAATCGATTAATAAAAATGTAGTTTAATTATTTATATTTTTTTAATAAATTATTAATAATAATGGAATCCAATTCCATTCCAAAATCGTACAAACCAACACACCAATGATTTCAATTCCATTTCATTTCAATCCAAATCCCTCCATGAAATCCAAATCTCTAAAAAACAATCCTACAAACCAAACGGACTCTAAATATTTAGGAGAGAGAAATAATATTTTACTAAATGTTTTGAATGTTTTAATAATATAACTAATGATAGAATTGTTAAAATAGAATAGCTGTTGAAGTTGAATATAAGTTGTTTATAGATTTAACTTTTTAATGCTATATTTTTAAAAAAATGTACCATACGTGTTTTCTGCATGTTATTTTTCTTAAACAAAATGTCAAGTACCAAACTATAAATTTAAGAACTACAAGGGGAGAAGATGTATTTTGATAAAAGGCGATTATAGGGTTTTCTTCCATATGGAACGCACAGTGCACTCATTCTTCATTTCCTCAGGCGTAGTGCTCGTCTTCCAACATCGCCGCCGGTGATAATTATCTCTGACAAGTGCAAGGTATTTCTCTTCTCTCAATCTACATAGACATAGCACTTTGGATCAGGTTGCTCCTTTTTTTGATTTTCGTGTTCATTGTGGCTACATATTCGGATATGGATTCGTCTTCTTTCTGTTTGAGTGTAGCGTACTCTTGAACATACGCTTCTTTGTCTGCCGCAGTAAAGTATTGCTGAAAGAAAACATGTTTGAATCTCGGCCAAGTTAAATTTTCAATTGCTATATCCCCTCCGTAAGATTGTTTCCAAGCTTGCCACCAGCGACTAGCATCACCTTCAAGTTTATAAGTAGCCAGTTCCACTMGAATTCTATCAGAACAACCCAAGACTCGGAATACCTTTTCAAGATGTGATATCCAATCTTCGGCGTCAACAGGAGTGGCTGCTGAAGTAAAAGTACGAGGCTTTTGTTTATGAAACCTCTCTAACCATTGATGAATATCAACAAGTTCATTACTAGTTCCTTGATCTATGTGTTCTGGCCCGTAGTTCCCAGTATTAGGATTCGGATTTTCACCAATTTGACGTAATGCTTCCACCGTCTGTGCTATAATACCTGGTAGCATATCGGTAACTGTTTGTTGGACAGCTGCCATCACATTAGGATCAAGTTGAGTTGTTGGCGGAGGATTTGTTTCATTTTCAGACCCAGTTCGGCTTCTTCTAGGTCTATCTGTTATTGCCGGTATTCTTCTTGGCGGCATTTGGAACTAACACAAATAATAGGAAACCATTTGCTCGATTAATTTCAAAAATAAACAAATCATACGAGATTTCAAATAGTTAACATGTATAAGGCTTAGGATAGTCCTATCTTAGTTCTACCCATTCCTCACAGATCAAACCTAAATTGTACTACATGATCATAACCTATAGCTCGGATACCACAACTTGTAACACCCCCGTCCCGCGTGGTCAAAGACGGGAGATGCCACAATTGGAATAAAACAAACAATGTGCTATATAAAACAGAGCGACTAATAAAATTTACCAAAAGATAATTACATAACCATAGACGGAGATAACATGTCTCAAAATACGATTCCAAAATACTAGTATGTCTACATTAGTCATCAAAAGTTTAAACAAAAGTATGACTTAATGGGTTATCTTCAATATTGTCATATCTGTAGCTCTCATCCCAAAATCCCTGCTAAGTCATGTACCTGCCGAGGACAAGAAAATCTCGACTGAGCTTAATGCTCAGTGAATGGATAATAATATAACTAAATAATGAATGTGAGATAACAAGTTCAAAAGCAATTTATAAAGCCAAGTGATAATTCAAAAGAAAGTCAAAATGCCCCAAAAGCATGTCAAGGGTCCGAAGACCAAACTGCATCACGAGGATGCGTTGTTCCCAAAGGATGACCAGTCCATTCAGGCACAAGTGAGGAAAGGGGTGTGAGCACAACACAACAATCCTTTCCGTGAATTTAACCACGGCCACAATTCAATATCCGATAACGGTTCCTAGGATCGATACATACGCCCTCTATTCGACCGGTACATAATCAAGTCCACTTTTAAGGACTTATAAAAATAAGGACGCCATGATCGTTTTAGTCACCATGGAAACATCTCAATACCAGTGCTCCAGTTATTGATTATATAGTAAAATGTTTCACAAATGAAGCAATAAAATAAATCAAGTGATCAAAATGATCCATATTTCAAATAAGAATATAAGTCGTAATTCAAAAGGAAACAAAGTTCAATAACATATGATAAGCATAAAGGGAATTCAAAACAAATTATTCGGAATTTATCACAGWTTATCTGGATTAGGAAGCCTTACGCAAATGGCTATCCCCDWGTCAAGTGAGATATGAAATCCGTACCTTAACCGAATTTGACCATTAATGCACGATCAAACGGAAATTCACGATCAAGTTTGATTTGCCTGCGTGCCTAACGAATGCATAAACAGTTACTATTTATAAAGCATAGAAACCATAATATAACTATTCTAATAAAATTACTTAGGTCTTAATCTACTTAAACAACGTAGACCTCAAGAAGGACAGCTGGATACGAATTGAAAACTCAAACGTAAAACTTAGCATTATTCTCTTTCGATCCAACCGTTTCTGACCCTCTTATTTCTAAGTATTTTTATCTTACTTAGAGACCAATCCAGATTATATTGTCTAAACGAAAGTTGTAGATTGGTATCATTCGAGTCTACTGCTTTTGAAATCATCTCATTTAGATCATCCATCTATTTTATATGAATTTTACAAAACTGCAAATTAATCCCGGATACAGTGTAAACAACCTCAAAAACACACTGTTTCGAGCCACTTAGAGTCATAAATGGAATTTTGACCCTTAATGAAAGTTGTAGTATGCAGTATGATCTTTCTGACTGCAAAATACGAGCTTAATTTGACTTACGGTTTGTGAGTTATACACTGTCAAAGTACGGGAGTTACATTGTCGGTAAAATTCGATTCCGTAATTCCCAACTAACTTTTATGATCCAACTTTCATGATTCGCTACATTTACATGTTATAAACATACTTCAACATACTAAACAGTAAAACAAGTCCAATGGTCGTTARCCTAAGCTTAATCATGCATTTTTACTCATTCCGACATTTAACCGAACAATTGGTGTATGGTTAAACATATACCTACAATCTAACCATAATGAAACTATAATATACCCTTTTTTATTTCTACATCAATATAACCAGTATTAGCATCCTAAACATCAAATATATCATAATTTTGACAATATCAATCCGTAAACTTAGATATAAACACAGTTTATAAACCGGTCTAAACAATCCTACCGAGATCTTGATAGAATCACATGTGAAGAGACAAAGCACCTGTGGTCATTCCTTGAAGACTTCAGAGTACTCGCCATAAAGTCTGGCAAACTTTATTTCCCTTCAACAATGGAGAAGTTCTTTGCTAAGCTTCCACCACCCATCTCTAAAAAGATTGAGGAATCTTTTAAAGCTAAGTACCACGGAATGAGTGCAGCGGTACTTCCAGCAATAAAATTCACTCACATATTCATTTCAGAGATGTGCAATGAAGCAGCTTTAGCAAAAGAGTTAAGGGACCCATCTCTTTGTTCTGCTATACCCATCCCAGGGTATTACAAAAATAATAAGAGAAAGTATGGCATTCGGAAGTCTCGTACCTATAAAGGAAAGCCACACAATTCACATGTGAAGCCATTCAAGACAAAGTACAAGAGTGACAGAGGCAGGGTCAAGAAATGCAAATGTTTTATCTATGGAAAAGAAGGGTATTTTGCAAGAGACTGTAAGAGTAAGCAGGGAAATATTGCCAGATCGGCAGTATATCAGGAGCTGGAACTGGATGACAATTGGGATATAGTCTCGGCTGATTTTGATGATAGTAGTGTTTATAGTATCTCAGAAGGGGAAGGAGACGTACATAAAAGCATCAACGCAATGGTCCAGGAGAATCCTGTTGAAGAAAACATTTTTATGGCCATTGGAGATTACAACTCTGATGAGGAAGACTACTATAGTGAAGAAGACGAAATGTTCATACATCAAGCATTCATGTTCCACCCAGGACCACCAATAAAAGTTGCAGACATGGTCCAGTCAGTAGGATCTTGGAAACCAAAGAAGGAGTTGCCCCTAGAAAGCAAGACATGTGAACACAATTGGGAGGAAAACAAGGTCACTAATTACACCTTGTGCTACTATTGTGGCATCCTCACAACAGACATGTCTAGACTTCATTGTCCAAAGTGCCATTTCACGACATGTGCACTATATGCACACAACTATTTAGACAAAAATATGACTGTTAAGAAATCGCAACAGTTAAAGGTAGAAGAAAGCTCAACAAGTGGCAGTGATGCAGGTTCCAAACTTCTGAGGGAACTATTGCAGGAAAAGACGTTGCATGTTCAACAAATGATCAAGGATCAAGCCATAGAACAAATTGAAAGAAAGTTCGTAGAAGAACGAAGGGAAGAACTCTGTCTTCAGGAAAAAAAGGAGTTAATGAATGCTCTTCAAGAAAAGCAAACCTTAATGATGGACTTATCAAATGCCTTAGGCATCATAAGTCAAATTAAGTTAGAGTTGCAAGAACAACAAGAAGAATTCAAAGAGCTTAAGCAACAAAAGGCTAAGCTTGAAAAAGAAGAGGATTTGCATCTACAAAGAAGTGTTTTCTCTGAAGAAGAGTTTCCCCCTTTAGGAAGATCTCACACAGCAAAACCTCTCATAGAAGCCGAAGTTCATTCGATAAGAGAGGCATTGGATTCTGAAAAGCCAGTCATAAAGAAGGTCAAGAACTTGTTGTACAATGTTAAAGTTGAATTCGAAATCGGAGAAAGAATCCATTTCAAAACCTCGGCAATCATTGACACGGGAGCATCATGCTGTATTAATAGAAAGGTCGTACCAGAAGAAGCACTTGAGCTACTCAATCATAAAGTATTCTTCAACGGTCTTAATTCAAGACAGCAAGCTACCCATAGAATCAAAATGGGCTATTTCTTTATCGAAAGAAATAAGTTCAGAATCCCCCTCATTTATGCTTTCAACATGGAAGTCACTAAAGGTAAAGAAATGCTCATCGGAGCAAACTTCATAAGAGCAATGAAAGGCGGAATCAGGATTGAAGGTGACGAGGTTACTATTTACAAGAAGGTAACCGAAATCAAGACATCTGACTTAGCAGAGTTCGTATAAATTGCAGACCTGGAATTAGATGAAAATTCCTTTCATGAAATAAATGAATCTATTTATTTTCATCAAGAAATGAATGAGGCATTCCAAAAATGTTTCCAACCACTCATCGAGAATCTCAAGGCCCAAGGGTACATTGGTGAGGAACCCTTGAAGCATTGGCCAAAAAATGGAGAATTCTGTAAATTAGACATCATCAACCCAAATGTCACAATTGAGGATCGTCCACTTAAGCATGTCACTCCAGCAATGGAAGACTCCTTCAACAAGCATATAAGTGCACTCTTAAAGATTGGTGCAATACGACCAAGCAAGAGTAGGCATCGCACTACGGCTATGCTCGTCAATTCAGGAACATCAATCGACCTAAAAACAGGAGCTGAGGTCAAAGGGAAAGAACGTATGGTCTTCAACTACAGAACGTTGAATGACAATACATACAAGGATCAGTATTCCCTTCCGGGAATAAATACAATCCTTAAGAGAATAGGAAACTCAAAGATATTCTCAAAGTTCGATCTTAAGTCTGGGTTCCATCAAGTTGCAATGAATGAGGAATCTATTCCATGGACAGCCTTCCTTGTGCCAGGAGGACTGTATGAATGGTTGGTAATGCCATTCGGATTGAAGAACGCACGAGCAGTGTTCCAAAGAAAGATGGACAAATGCTTTAAAGGAACAGAATCTTTTATGCAGTCTATATCGATGACATTCTGGTGTTCTAAAAAAATGAAAAAGAACACGTAGAACATCTGAAGAAAACACTGCAAATCTGTGAAGACAATGGATTGGTCTTATCACCCACAAAGATGAAAATTGCAGTCCCACAGATAGATTTCCTTGGAGTTGTAATAGGAAATGGAATTTTGAAACTTCAACCACACATCATCAAGAAAATTGTCAACTTTGATGAAGAAGAGATGAAAACTAAAAAGGGCAGAGGACACATTCCAAAACTTAGAATTCTCTTACGACCCCTGTATGAGAAAACCAATGCCCATGGTGATAAGAGACTCAAAGCATCAGATTACGGTCTGATAAAACAGATTAAGGCTCAAGTACAGAACTTGCGTGATCTTGATATTCCTCCAGACGATGCATACATAATCCTGGAAACTGATGGATGCGTGGAAGGATAAGGAGGAGTTGTGAAATGGAAGAAGAAGAAGGATGACCTTAGGAGCATGGAAAAGGTCTGTGCATATACAAGTGGCAAATTCAACACCACTCAGTCCACAATTGATGCAGAAATCAATGCCTGCATTAACACTCTTGAGAAGTTTACTATCTTGATAAAAAAGAAATAACCCTCAGAACTGACTGCCAAGCTATCATAGGTTTTCATAATAAAATCAATAGCAACAAGTCATCAAGGGTTAGGTGGATGAAATTTGAAGATGCTGTTACAGGCACTGGAATTAAAATCCACTTTGAGCATATAGATGGAAAACAGAATCTACTAGCCGACTCACTCTCAAGATTAGTTAACCTTTGTTTTGCAGGGGAATGCACAGAAATAATGAAGAATCTGACTCAAGTCGCTTTCAGCTCGGCCGAAACAACTTTCCAGGAAGCCACCTTCCGGTCCCAAGATGTCTCTCTGAAGAATATGAAGAAAATCTCAGAAGAAATCAAGAAGATTTCAGACCTTTACCAAGAATCTTCACAAGGACTATCTACTCTTTTGAAGACCCAGCAGCCTTATACCGATATTACCAGACTCGATCCAATCAAAATGCAGTCGAGCTATTAGAATCCAGTTCATGGAGGTCCGTTGCACAAGACATTGAAATCGCAGCAACAAGTGACGCAGTTTTCCGTTGCACAAGACATTGAAATCGCAGCAACAAGTGACGCAGTTTTCCGTTGCACAAGACATTGAAATCGCAGCAACAAGTGACGCAGTTAAGTCCATACGAAAACTCCAGGCCATACTTCAATGCAAAGCCCAAGTATGCCTCGGAAATTCAGGAAAGGATAACCACTGGGGAGACCACAAAGAAGATGTTCGAATGCAAAATCGGGAAGCCCGAAGAATTCTCATCGAGCTTGAAGCCTTATGCCAGCGAGTGGGCCGAAATAATGTCTAGGCCCAATGACAAACAACAACCAATTGACCCCCAAATCCAATTGGATCACTGGGTAGACTCAAATGACGAAGAATGTTCTCAGCAAAGCATTCTTCTAGATGATGACGGGTGGGATGACTTCAGCGTCAATTGGGTTAAGATCCCACGATCAGAAATACGTGGCGCATGAAGGTCCCGCATGTAATGGAAGTCCTACAAATAATTAGAAACATCCAAAAAGTGGACCCCTCCACTAATGTGAATTATTTCTTATTTTCGTACGTGTGCGGTGGGAAGCAAAGAACCGGTCACTATTTGCTTTTTCCCTTAATAATGGTGTCGGCCAAGTGTGTTAGTAGTGGGAAATAATTGAGGTTGGCTGATCCCCTCAATAACCCCCCCTTTCTGAAGGCCAACTGAGCATATAGCCATTCGAGCACCAACACGTGTTACTGTCAACGAAAGGCTAAACAGGTCTGTTAGCCTTCGCTTTGAAAGATATAGGAAAGCACCACAACCAGCAAGATACTCTGTTGATCAGTATGACAGAGAAATTACAGACAATGGAAGGTTAGATGAAGATGAGGAACACTTTGTTGGGATATGATTTGTCTCTTCACATGTGATTCTATCAAGATCTCGGTAGGTACGGTCTTGTTCATCGGTGGATCCTCTGTGAGGATCTTCCATCAGAATAATTTGTCTAACTTGAGAAGTTATATTCTGAGGATCGTCTGCGATGGTTTCCAGTCTTGCATATGCATCTGGGAAGGCAGTACGCCATTGCTGCCACATAAGCTTTTCTTTTTCTCCCAAAAGGTTCTCAACAAAACTTAGTTTTGCTTTGTTATCAGGCCACACCTGGTTATTCAGTCTATTGATTGTGACTCAGCTTGAGTTAGATTCTTCATTCCTTCTATGCATTCCCCTGCAAAACAAAGGTTAACTAATCTTGAGAGTGAGTCGGCTAGCAGATTATGCTTTCCATCTATATGCTCAAAGTGATGATAGATTGGAAAGTAGTGTGCTTTTTAGTTGGAGTGACAAGTTTAGAAAAAACTTTGCTTTCTATACTCGTCTGTTTCTGACATTCTATAGGCCTTGAGCGAGATGTAAAAATAGCCCTCGAAATGTACAAAAAAATCTTCAGTATTTTGTCTTTATCATCAAAAATAGCATTGAATCCAAAAAATATTAATAATTTATATAAAACCATTTCCTTGAGTATTACTTGATGACTTGATGTAAAATCAATCAATAATTATTTCTAAATTAATATTATCTTCCATATCATTTTTACATAGCATGGTCAATCACCGTCAAAAACATCACATGATATACTTTTAATACGTAGATTGACTTCATTCGTGGTCACAAGATTGACTATTCAAAGTAACATTTTATGTAAATTAATAAAAATTAGTGGGTTTCCATCTAACTCATATTAATGTTCTTCATCATCATTTTAAATTTTTAGGGTTAATTTTTTTTTCCCGAAACTATCAATCTTAGAATGAAAAGCCCATGTCGGTTATAACTTAAGATTTTATTCTTGTTTTAGAGATAGAAGATTACTTAAGATTCATGAACTCAATATTATGTAATAAGGAGTCAATAACGTATGAAAAAATAAGGGTAGTTCTGGAATCCTAAATATATGTATAAGTTTGTCTCAAATGATTGGTATTCTTTTCAAAAGATATGAGTTTTCTTAGTTAATACAAAAATATAATTAATGCGGATGAGATAACCAAAAAAATTAGTGGGAGATGAATGATAGATATATATATATATATATATATATATATCAAGGTTTTATAGATAACTAGTTTTAAACTTTGATACTAAATAAAAATAACTTAGAGAAAATAATAAACAATATTAGGGTCGTCCCAATATTTTCGGAGGTCCTGTTACATCCATACTAAAACTATAGATCTTCTAAAACTAGTAAGAAACAAAATAAAATATAAAAGTTCGTGTCACATTAAAAAAGTTACAAATTAAAACAACAAAAATGTATAAAATGACAAAGTGAAAAGAATATCGAAAAGTCATTTTTGTTTTGATCGACAAATTCTGAAATTAAATAGCAATATTTTGATTTTGAAATAAATCTTCATTGAGGTGGGTTCACATGAGGGCCTATGTAAAATTGTAATTAATTAATACATGCTAATAGACTGCCCTGAACAATACTATAAAATAAACAATCAATTAACTTTTTACATATTTTCTTCACTAGTGTAATTAATTGATACATGTATGGGCTCTAAATATAATACTAAATTGTTTTTGAGTAATATCAGATACTAAAAGAATTTGTAATGTATAATCTTTATTTATTAATTTTTTAAACTACTATTATATACTAAAAAATTTGGGTGCCACCGTCTCTTGTGGGCCCAGCCTGCCCTCCCCCAGGAAATTTGGGTGACCCTATTTCTACAAGCTCCCTCCTAGATAGGGATAGCAAAAAACTCCGCACCCTACGGGGAACTCGATACCCGACCGTGATTTGATCAGGGAATCCCCAAGTTGACTGGGGATGGGGAATCCCCAAATTTATTAACTGGGGATGGGGAATCTGTTAAAAGTCATTCATATTCCAATATTGACTTGTTATCATGTTAACTAATTTAGCTTTGAACTCCTTGTTTGTTAATCCTAGACAGATAAGGGTAGAATATAAGTTGCTGAAAAGGTTGCTGATAACTCAATATATGGACTGCGCCTCACTATTTCATATTAACCAAGGGTAGCGGAGTACTAAAGAAGAATCTTCAAGGGCCTTTCTTGTCAAATCTGAAATATATATAAAGGGGCATTTGACCGACTCAGCTCATACACAACTCAAATTTTCTCTAAATCTCTCTCACCTACTCAAGGAGCTCTCTCAATTTAGTTCTCTATTTTCATAAAAGATCAGTCTTCGATCTTAATAAATCTACACATTGAGTTAGTATTTCTTGTTCCTTTATTCTTAGATCTAATGGTGTTAGATATTTAGATGATATATTTGTAGTCAATATGTTTCTGTTTCAGTTGTTGTAAAGAATCTATATTGTTTTTAATATTCAAATRTTTGAAGTTTTGGAAAATAACATGGTATCAGAGCCTTACGCTAGGCTGTGTGTTTACCTCGCTTGTTAGATACATGACTGGTTCGAATCATCAATGTTTGGTGTGCCTTATGCCATCATACAACAGATTCATCCACGATATTGGTTGCCTCTTCATCTTCTTATTTTTTCTTTGTTCCAGAAGTGATTGTTAGGGTATGAACCATTTTTTGGTCCTCTTTCAAGATCTGGTCCGTCTTTTTTGTTAGCTTGAGAATCTGGTCCCATTTCCAGATTCGGTTTATGTGTCAGTTGAGGATCTGGTCATTTCTTCCAGATTCGGCTGGTGCATGTCCTTCTTATCTTGTTTTTGTTATGGATCTGAGTCCTTATTTCCAGATCTGATTAAAATGCATTTTCATATTTCCTTTTATCTTGTTATTGTTGAGGATCTGGTCATTTCTTCCAGATTCGGCTGGTGCATGTCCTTATCTTGTTTTTTTGTTAAGGATCTGAGTCCTTATTTTCATATCCATTTATAATACATGTATAATTTCTTTGATTCAGATATATGTTCTAAATTATGTTCATATCTGTGTTCCCTTGCTTCTTTTTCGTTATATGCTACTGTTATGCTTTGAAAGTCAAGATCTGATATGTCTCAGATCTGGTATTAATGGTTACACTAACCCTTTTTCATTTGTTCAGGTACATCCTGGAACTCTCTGATAAGTTCGATTTGTTCTTTCCTTTATAATTTTGTTTC
>NC_037541.1:9678313-9679836 GCF_001531365.2 Cynara cardunculus var. scolymus
AGAGAAGGATATAAATTCTTCTTAACTGTGGTTGATGATTACACTCGTGCAGTGTGGGTTTATCTTTTGAAGGGAAAACATGAGGTCAGTGAACACATTGAGAATTTYTGT
Organism: Cynara cardunculus var. scolymus; assembly: GCF_001531365.2. Classification (NCBI taxonomy): domain Eukaryota; kingdom Viridiplantae; phylum Streptophyta; class Magnoliopsida; order Asterales; family Asteraceae; genus Cynara; species Cynara cardunculus. The sequence continues at coordinate 9,678,425 of NC_037541.1, forward strand.
AATCTGTTGCTTACTCAGTTTGGGAAAAATGTTAAAGTGTTTAGGAGCRACAATGGGACTGAATTCACCAACCAAAGGTTGAGTGAATTTTTTGAGTCAAAAGACATTATCCACCAAACTTCGTGTGTCTATACACCCCAGCAGAATGGGGTTGTTGAGCGTAAGCATARACACCTGCTTAATGTTGCCATGGCTCTTTTGTTTCAGGCTGGTGTCCCTCTTAATATGTGGACTGAGTGTGTTCTGACTGCTACATATCTGATAAATCGAACCCCCACTTCTCTTTTAAATGGTAAGAGTCCATACGAGCTTATTTACGGTTTTCAGCCAATTCTTACTCATTTACGTAATTTTGGATGTCTCTGCTTTGTGCATATACCCAATGTTTCTGATAAATTCTCCTCAAAATCTGAAAAATGCATTTTATTGGRATATGCAAATTCAAAAAAAGGTTATAGGCTATATAGTCTAGAAACCAATAAAATACTTTTTTCCAGAGATATAAAATTTTATGAGAATGTTTTTCCATTCAAAATGAGTAATGAAGAAGCTGGTTTGGTTGGAAATAAAACTGTTGATAACCTGAATTTCTTTGATAGTATTCCTCGATCTTCTAATGAGTTTGATGTATTGGGACCCAATGATGATAATAATAGACCTGTTRYTGGTGATGTGAATAGTMGAGATACTGTTAGTAACAGTGACCGAAGAGAACTTGGTAGCCTATCTAGGACTGATAATAATCAGTCGCTAGGCAGCTCTGATGTTCTTGTTGACCAAGATTTTCCTCAAGAGGATGATTCTTGTAGAGTTACCAGCAAGCAGCCTTCGGGTAGCCCTAGATTGGTTGCCAGTTCCCCTCGTGACGCTGTGGTTCCTTCTGAAATTCTTAATGATAGTTTAGGTCAGATGTCTGAGGGTACACAATCCCATACTCAATCTCTTAGAAGATCTTCCAGACCCAATAATTTTCCTAGGAAATTTGATGATTTTGTTATTGAGGGAAAAGTTAAGTATGGTATTGAAAGGGTCGTCAATTATTCTTGTCTTTCTTCAGATAATTTTTGCTTTGTTTCAAATTTGAATAAATCTGTTGAGCCTAAGTTGTTTAAAGATGCTTGTAATGATCAAAATTGGTTAAATGCAATGAATGAGGAAATGGAGGCCCTTCATAGGATTCATAGGAATGAGACTTGGATTATTACTGACCTACCCAGAAATAGAAAAGTTATAGGTTGCAAATGGGTTTATAAAATCAAATATAAGTCTAATGGTGAGATTGAAAGGTATAAAGCAAGACTAGTGGCTAAGGGGTACTCTCAAAGAGAGGGTCTTGATTATGAAGAGACTTTCTCTCCAGTAGTCAAAATGGTTACTGTTAGATGCATCATTGCCCTTGCTGTTCAGTTTAA
>NC_037541.1:9681641-9706596 GCF_001531365.2 Cynara cardunculus var. scolymus
GTCAACTAATACAATAGCTATTATAGAAACAACAACTCTTGCTTTTAATGCATCCGAAGTTAGGGGTTGTTCGTTAAGAGGTGAATCTTGTTTGGTAAAAAAAAAAAGTCGGCCTCTTAATGGTTCTAAAAACCTCTGAATGATTTTGTTTCCTAGGCTTCCCTTAACCATTCTACGCCCTAATTCCATTGTAAACAATTAATGAACAATTATATTTCATTTTGCACTATATCATGAGAGCTTTTTAATCTAAAAATAATCAAGTTATTAATGACTGGATGAAACCAAGAAATAACCCCTCACGTGCGAAATTATAGAAGATCCACCAGCTAAGGCTCCTAAATGACCGCTCAGTGATAAATGAACCATTTAGGGGCCGTTTACCAACTCTTGCCGGGTAAGTGCTGTCCGGGTAAGAGTACTGACCCGATTAAGTGTTGTCTCGGTAAGTGTTGTCCCGGGTAAGAGTGTTTACCAAATAATTTAAGTAAGCGCTTACCAACAATAAAATGACCATTATAACACTATTTTTAATTCTTGTGTATACGCATGTCTGGTCAAATTTGAATTGTTATCTCTTATTCTTTCTCTCATTTCTATTCTTGCTTCAACTCTTCTTCTCAAATACCAATATGCAATCACCACAATCATCATTAATTGATTACGATCCATATAACCTTGCAAATATGAAATGCAAAAAAACATCGTATTATGTTTCATACATGACATAGATCTTTAACATACACTTTAAACAACAAAAACATCAAGTTAAACAATCAACACTAAAGAGTGACATAGTATCAAACTGAACATATTAAAGTTCCAAAACTCGTCCATACAAAACACCAAAAAATGATAAAGGTTCATACTCGTTCATACAAAACATAAAAAAGTGATGAAGTTTCATACCCGTCCGTACCACGTCGGTCTAAATACCGCATCAATATCAAACATCATTTGCTTATTTTAAGTTAAGTTAACGTGCCGTAAAGTAAGCCATGACTCACACATCTCATCCTTTAAACGTATCCAAATTCTCCTATAATCTATGTTTTGGCTAAAAAGAAAAAGTGTGATGTCATACCACAGGCTATCTTCCCAACCAAGTTTCCCCAATTTTGACATACAAGCATCCATATCCTCGTCCTCCGATGGTTTGTCAAAAATGGTTTTCACATGTGTTATAACATGAGCCAACTCATCTTCCCTTACCAATGGTTGATTAACTTTTCGTTTTCTGGTTTGAGAACGAGAGGAACATTCTTGTGTCGAGCTAGATGGTCCTTGAGTTGAAATAAGAGGTGCTTGATCTGAAATAGGAGGTGCTTATGTGGTATCCAAGCCTTGATCATCAACAATTAAAGGTGGGTTAGGAACATTAGCAACACACAAAGAGTTATGAGAATTAGACCAAGGTCCCCAAGTCCTCATACCTGTGGCCGCCACTCCATCAAAAAATTACATACAAAGATTAAGATAAAGTATTGGTGCATTCCTCAAATTGTCGGCATATTTACTCAACTGTTTATAAAAAAAAAAGTAAAAACATATAACTAAAAGAAAAAAAAAATTAAATTAGAAAACCAGAAAAAGAATTGACCTTTGTCTCTGCCTTCCACTCAGATAGATTGAAGGTGTTGTTTGTTGGGTTATAGACATTACCCGTTTTATTCCTTAGTCTAGACCATACAACGTATTTCCCTCACAAATAATAATAATGATTCTTCATTTGTCTTTGATTGACAATGAAGTTGTGAGTCCTTTTTAATATTTATGCTATATTGCTCCACGAGTGCATCTTAAGGCTACCGTCTTGGATTCCATTCATAGACATCTCTTGTAGACAACACTCTAAGAAGGCTTTTACTATTCTCTTTCTAACTAACCTTCGATTTTTTGGGTTCAGATGATCCATCATATGATTCCATACATATGTCAAAAAGACCCAAAAATTTCAAGGTCTTCATTATCCATCATGTTTTCATTAACAAAATGTACAAAAACAAAAACACATACAAAAAAGCAAGAAATAATGACGATAATAACTAGAATTTTAAAGTACCCACGTCAAGAAATGATAAAGAAACACCATAAACTATAGAGATCACTGAAATAAATTCCATCAAATAGGTGCTAATCAAAATCCAACAAAAAATGATCACATGGAATAAAAAATTAGACCTCCCAAGGTAAAGAATAATAATGATAAAAATGAAGTCGATATGCCCTTCCTAGAACAAGTTGTACACACAAGGGAAAGATGACAACAATTATGTAAAACAAGTTGTGCACAACAAGTGAAAGAACAAAAAAGGAATATTTGACAGATTTGCAAGGTTGTGCTCATCCGAGCTTTTTTTAAGGCGATTCAAGATGTTTTGGAAAGCCAACAGACCGGCTTACAACTTTCATGTTTTGAGTTTTAGAAAATACAAGCTACATCTAAGTCGAAATTAGCATCGAAGTCGAGATAAGGGTGCTGGACAGCAAGTAATATTTGGAAAAGGAATGTACTAGAAGGTTCATTCATTAGCATGTCATTATCTCTTCTTATATCCTCTAATAATCCCACTTCAAGTGAATTGTATATAATGAGATCAGTTGGAAATATCCTCATTTTTGAACCTAAATATGATCAAAGTCTTGAAAAGGGAGCATAGAAAGAAGATATGATGCAAAGGGTTTTTAGATGCATGAAGTTGGATATATATAGGGCTGTAAACGAACCGAACAAATACGAACGAAGGCTTGTTCATGTTCGTTCGTTTAACTTAACCGAACAAATAAACGAACACAAACGGTAAACGAACGAAAATCTTTGTGTTTGTGTTCGTTCGTTTAGAAATCAGGTGTGTTCGTATTCGTTTATGTTCGTTCGTTAACATGCTAAACGAACGTAAACGGACGAACATAAATAAATATTATTTGAATTCAAGTAACTAAACAAAAGATTATATATTAAATTTAATATATAAACGAACGAATATAAATGAACGGTAAATGAACGAACGTTCACGAACATAAATGAACGATCGGGACTCTTGTTCATGTTCGTTCGTTTAACTAAACGAACAGAAAAATTTGTTCATGTCCGTTCATTTATTAAATAAACGAACATAAACAAACTTTCTGTACATGATACTTGTACATATTTGTTTGTGGAATCCTGCAGAGTGTTTTACAGAAGTCATATCCTACACAAAAGTCCAAGATTCATCTAGTAGAGAACTAGAGATGGTTTATCATAGGTTTTCTGCTATTTTGTAATCTTGGACTAGTATTCAGACTTCTATAAGCCATATCCTTCAGGTATTCCATTTCAATATGCAGGGAGTTACAGATATACATGAGCTAATTTAAGAAAGGATACACATATAAAGGGAAACATATCAGAATCACATCAAAGTAAAGCATGCATGTACAATATACACAAATTTGGTGTAAACATATCAGAATCACATCAAAGGCCCTTCTGTTGCTACCTTCATATCGTTCTTTGTATTTATAGTGTAAAACATGGTTTGGACGTTTGGTGTAAGGGGCTGTTTACTGTATGCCCTTTTTGATCTGGGTTTTTGAAGGGAAGAAGATTATGATTTGTGTTATTGATCATTAGAAGCAAAGGATCGTTTTTTAGGCTATATACACAAATTTCTCCAATGAAATCACCACTAGAAAAAAGGTCTACCAGATCATTTTTTAGGGTATATACTTCGAAGGAAGTGGATGTAGCAAAACATAAATCGTTCAAGTATATTATGTAAAGACAGAAAACAGACATACCCAACAAATATTATACAAAGCTAATCTGTCAAAAGTTATGCAGATTTTACCTTTCGAGCAGCCGAGGGAGGAAATACTTGAGCGACGAGGGAGAAAGGAGGAGTGCCAAGAGCGACGATGGATGATGAGGAGAGCCGGACCGACGAGGGGAGATGAGGGAGCAGCGGTGAAACCTAATCGAGAACAATGGGTAAAGTATGGAAATGTAGAATCTGACTCGGGTAAGCATGAAATAGATGCTGGCCGGGTAAGATCTCGGTCAACATTTCGGTCAGATCGCGGTCAAACCCGTGATTTGGTAAACACACCGACTGCTGACCGAGTCAGCAGTTAGTAAACAGCCCCAAATCATTATACACCAAACCATTTAGCAACTGCACTTACTCATAAAAGTGGATTTGTTTGTCTCACGGCTCGATAGATAATTTGATAAGCCAATGATTCAGCAATTCCTGTTAAAAAATAATCGCAAAAATCCAAACATTTATCTATCCAACCGTGAGGTAAATAAAAATTATTAATTCAAGTGCCTGCTCCAAATAGAGACTAGTCAACATTCAAATCAACTCTTGATTCTAGACCAACTAATTATTCTGGGAAAGCTCGCGGCTACGCTTTGCAGCAGCAACAACTGCATTCATTAATATCCCACGAAATCCAGACTTCTCAAGCTCATGAACCCCAGCAATGGTGGTCCCACCAGGCGAAGTAACATCGTCTTTAAGCTGACCTGGGTGCTTCCCAGCATGGCTAGCCATAGACGCTGCTCCAAGAACCTGATCATCATCATGAAACAACAATCATGGTTTATATACATATATATATGAACCCCATCCATTTAACAGTAACCAAAGTACCAAACTTACAGTTTGCGAGGCTAAACCAAGTGCAAGTTCCCGTGGTAGACCTGCGGCTACAGCTCCATCAGCCAAAGCTTCTATTGCCAAAAATATATATGCTGGCCCACTGCCACTGTAATAAACAAACGCTCGAGTTAAAATATGGGGATTTGGCAAGGGGTAAAGAGACATAATAGTAAATACCTCAACCCGGTGACTGCATCAAAGAGTTTCTCATCAGCTTTCCATATCTTACCCACTGCTCCAAACAACTTGGCAATTATTTCACCATCTTCTTGTGTTGCACCTGCCCCCAAGCTCATAACTGCATTATTAATAATACCCCTATATATATTAGAAATATTTCAACATATTTATTTATGTTTTTCTTCAGGTTATGGACATATGGTGGCACTTGACTAAAAGTCTAAAATCAAGAAATTTGAAATGTTAAAAACAAGAATGCAACTTCATATAAATTAAGAACAGTATGTCAATAATACTAGTGGTTAGTTCTGGCAAGATCATCTTATACAAGACAAGAAAGATGCTGAGCTATAAATAGGTTGGTAAACTGAATAGAAAAAAAGTATTGTGAATCTCGTTAGTTACGTTTATGTTTGACAGAACAAACAAAAATCCATTTGTAGATCACATAAATCTATCAAGTGACAAGATCAATATCAATTAGAATAGTAAAACATGAAAGGCAAAGATCAAAAAGCTGATACCAGAAGCTCCTTCACCTACAGCAGCAGGGGTATTTGGCATTACCCTGATGAAACGATCATGACCAGCCCACTCCTGGATCAAATAATAACACATCATGTCATAAACCTATCAAATCAGATGCCTTCTTACTCCTTGTTAACTACAATACGTAAATCCTTAAATTTGAAATCATTGGCATGTGTCAATATAGTACCTTCAACCAAAATCCACTCCCAAAATCTAGCCAACTTAGGTTTTTTTTAACAGTCCCCCGGTAAATAGCCCTCAGGCACACGCAAGAAATTGTAGTCAGTTGCGCTTGAGAAATCTTAAGCAGATTCATATAAAATAAGGCCAATAAATCTCATGTTTTGCCTTATTGAGATGTTAATCATACAATTGGAGTACTGATGTACTGGACTACAAGGCAAGTTATGTGGATGAAAAAAAAAATAAGATCCTTATTCTTGAAGAATCAAATAGTTAGTAAACATATTATCAGCAAATATATGATCATAATTTCAGTAATGGTACAAAACGAAAGTAAATTTGGTTTTAGTCAAACCTGGAGGTCTTTTAGTTTGACACCAGCAACTACTGATACCAGAAGCTTTTTCTCAGATAAGATTGGTCTCAGCTGCAAGATCGCATCTTTAACTGCAGGAACAAACATAAAATATAATAAAATTTTAATTTATAACAAAAAGAAAAAGTTGGTGAGCTCCGTGCTATTCCAAAAAAACGACATTAGAAAAAAATCATTTCCTTTACATCCTTTAGAGATTCACTGAGATCTCAATGCTAAATAAAGTTCATTGAAGGTAGTAGCTGAGCTTTTACATTAATACAGGCGTTGGTCCAAGCGTGTACTGCTGAATTCATGTAAGCCGTATATGTGTGAAATTATACCAACCCTCCCCCCCTGAATTGTGATATATGCCACATATATAAAGTTTAATCATTTGGCGGTTTTAACCGTTCAAGTCTAGATTCTCAACTTTATGTCCTACTAGATATAAACTCAACTTTTGTCACAAAACTAGTCCAAGGTACAAATTGGTTAAGCATAGGGTACAAATATGTTATGCACAATCCTACCAAGAGTTCATTTAACCTAATTTATACGAGTTAACGGAATACGGATATTATAATCTGTTGGAAGAAAGGGAGAGAGGAGCCACCACAAGAGAAAACAAGTATCATTGTCGGTCGAAAAAAAAAGCTTTCCCATCCCTGAAGCAACTGTCTATGCACCCTCTTGAACTATATTATATAATAGCAAATTTCATTGTTGAGCTCTCTGCTTTCGTCTAAACTAGAGTTGGGGGGAGCGGGGGGAGGAAGATACCACATTCCTGTTTGAACCATATTATAATAGAATTATCATTGTTCATATCAGCTTTCCATCTATATTTGAATGGGGGAGGAAGATACCACATTCCTGTTTGTATCTATATTGGTGGCAATGGCATTATCGCATTCGATCCTGATCATCTAAAACAAGAGGCTGTTAAGCTCCAATTTGTTCAATAGAGATTGAGGTTGATAAGTTTTTAACCAAGTGCATCCAGCTATAATTTAAACAGGTATTGGGTTGATGATAACTTTTGCTCAACGGTTATTCAGATTATACTTTTACGATGTATGCACTTCTGGTTGTATTTCCACCAATATGCCCGTGAGATGCAGCCCATACAATAAATTGCAATTTGTCTAAATTTCAATGTTGTGTCACTATGATACAAGTTAGTTAGCCACTGGCCTACAGTTAATGTATAAAGTAAAATTTTATCCTTTAGTTACCATATGTGTTCCTTCTTTAATTGTATTAAAAGTAAACTGCATTTTTTGTCACTATGATAGAGAATCGAGCACAGCCGCAGGACAGAAAAAAGGGGTCGATTTGTGTAAGTTTCAAGGCTGAAAGTTTGGTTTTTTTATTGATTGTTCTTCATTTTTTTGGAATGTCGAGATGTTTCTTTATATAAGATTGTTCGGGATTTTTGAATATAAATTTAAGTCTCAAATCATTATAATCCTCATATCCCCTTTATCATTATTGTTGGTGTAAATCTTGAATCCGAGCAAGCGTATACGTATATGTGTGTGTGTGTGTGCATTTTGTTGTTTTTGAACTTGAATCCATGCAGAGCTCCAATGGATACATGATGAGAAGAATGGGTTGGATTGCTTAAATCATTCATGGGGAAGAAGTGGGGTGCGGTAGGAGTGTTGGAGTGGGGGCTTTATTATATATAATATAACATACATAATAACATAATATTGAAACTTATCTAATAGAAAAAATTAAGGAAATACAAAAAAGAATAAAAAGACCAAATTACCCCTGATTTAACGGACTCTTTTAACAGTGTTAGCCAGAGGGACGAAAAGCGAAACAAATTGCAAACCAGTAAAAAAAACGTGATTTCAAAACCACAGAGACGAAAGTAGCAATTATAACAAACCTCAAGGACGGAAAATGTAGTTTACTCTTGTATTAACGTCTAAATGTGTTCATTTGGAGAAGAATCTTATTAGTTATTATTATTAAGGTTGATTGGTTGCTAGGAACCAACTTATTCTATTATCTTGGACATAGGACCCAAAATATAGAAGGTAAAGAGTAATGTACTTACAATCTAGTGTGTTTCCACCACCACTTATATAAAATCCTGGCTCCACCATCATCTATGGCCTAATAGTTTCAACATAACAAACTCGATCAGAACCAACAAATGTTTGGAAGAAAGCTTTCCCATTTATAACTCTTAGAAGACCTTATTCTCCGTCCTCAGTTTGGATTGCAGGCTGCAACTCGCCACTCATTTTCTTAAAAATTGTGCTATGCTCTGAAAGTTGTGCTATAGTTGCAAAAATAGCTTCACTAACTTGATGCATGTGATGAATGGACCAGCATCTACATTTAACAGAACATGTAGAAATCAAGACATACATATCTTTGTGTCCTTGCCCAAATGTCTAATATGCTGTTTCTTCAATTATGAGTAGTAGTTGTTAGACCATGTGTAATAGTTGTAAACATAATCGGACTTGGTTATATACCTGGCTGGACCAGGTTGTACATTACAACAAATTCCAGAAGTAGGTTTCTCATCTAATCATAAAAGCTTGCTTGCTCTTCTCAATTTTCATACATGGTTATTCGGATGCTGTAAAATAACTCCAATGACACAAATTCATGAAATTATGGACCAATACCGGCACCAAACTAATTTGGTTGAGGTTGCTAATGCCTACAGGATCCTTCCAAATTCAATTTTGACCAAGTATTCTTTGATGTATTATGTTGTTCCTACACATTTATGTATATGTTATCCACTCAAATATATTCTCCATGTTATTGATTAGATACCGGAAACCATTTGTTCTTCTACGAAAATCCAAATATAAGTCTGGTGTTACCTTCAGCAAAGACAAAAAAAAAATATAAAGATGAAACTGATGAACTTGTTTTTATCTGCTATAAAGACGAATAATGCTTAGACTTGAGACATAAAAACAACTTAAGCGAGTCAAGCTAATATACTTTATTCTTTATTATTAATGTTTACCAAAACTTCACCAGATTTCACAGAGAGAAGTAATATAGAAAATTGCAAGTCAGAGAAGTACACCAGAAGATGGAAGATAAAAATAAAGTAAAAGATAATGCTGATTGAATTCTCATCTAGCTGACTGATAGACAGATATGAGGTACTTGGCCATATGCAATATTGATTAGCGTTAGTATTACAAGAAAGAAAGAAAAAGAGTCAAAATGGCATGAGAAATAAGAAAATACCAACTTGTGGCTTGACAGAGAATATCACCACATCACTGTTTTCAACAACCTGAATGGGAGGGATGCCAGTAGAGAACACAGAATCAATAAACACTCAAAGGTACAAACTGATAAGAAACAGAAGACAGATAAGTAGGTTTGCTTCGTTTCCTTCATTGGAAGTAAAAACAGCATCATAAGCACAATTAATTCATGCAATAAAAATAAATTCAAGGGGAACATAGAAAATAAGAATGAACTGTAGTAATTGATTAGGTAAATGGTTTCCACTGAAGGTGCACAAACAGTGTGGACTCTACACATTTCGGCTACACCCCCTCCCCCCTCCCCCCCCCACAACCCTGCCAAAAAGATCAAGGGGCTCAGATTAGGCTTCCCCCTGCATGAGCAGACACTGTACTTGTTCTTGCAGACACTGTGTATTTGTTCCTGATTTATCCTTCCAACTATATTAGGAACCAGATTTAGGAGTATAGTCGTCCTCACATATTTCAACAACTATAATTCCCATAGTTGTCGATTTGTAACCAAATCAATAATGGCTATATAGATTTTATGAATCACAAATCGTTAAGCACATCATATATAGTTTCCTTTCAACATTTTCTAAAACCATATATTGTGCAGATATAAAAAGATTTCAGCATTCTAGCGATGTATAAACCAAATTATACTTGGACATATTACAAAATACATTTCTATTTATATGGCTAGAAATAAGGTTCAATTCAATAAGCTCTACACAAATCCACAACAACCCAAAGAGTATAGCTTTGATGAAAATATTTATAGGATCATATAATACAAGTTGATTCAGAAATAAAATGCAGATTGAATTCCAATTCCCTGATGTTGTTCGCAGCATTTGGACCATGAATTGTGAACTTTTGTCAACTATGATAGCTCCAACTTCCAATCATCCTAGCCACAATTTTATAGACTCAAAGGCGTGTTGGTTGCTGCATAATTCGAAACTATATACCACATTTTTCATGAACTTCGGTGATGAAATAGTTTCTTCTACTATGAAGTCTCCTACTCTACAATTTCTCTCTTCCCCAATAGTTTTCCATTTTTTACCATATTTTCTTCTACAACTTTTGCTCTCATGTTACCATAGCATCTCCACTAAATACAGGAGAAAATGGTAGTCACAACCCAGAAAGAGGAAAAGACCTCGAATATAGAGGTAAATGGGGTAGCAGGGCAAACAACCAACTACAAAAGCAAAGAATAAAAAAGGAAACCATCTCAAAATCTGCATGAGTACAACTGAAATAACATAGCATAACGAATATCAAGCAACATCAGTCATTACTTTTCTAACAAGACACCAAAACTTGCATCGAAGCCTGTCATACCTTTAAAAGGACCAAAATATATAGCATATACTTGACAAAGACTATTGCAGCCATTGCCTATACCTACACGGCTCTACCATTTTAGTGGACATTTCTATGAATTTGCGCAATTCAAGGAGCTACGAGGTAGAATGGTAACCGATTAAAGCATAACAAGATACATCAGGACTAATTTGCTGATCACTTTATTTTTGGCAATTTTTTATTTCTAATTTACATACACAAAAGGGAATTTACGTAAAAGTTCAAAAAATTCGTAAAACTCGCCAGTACGAAAGCTTTCAATTCTGAAGTTATTACATGATCTGAATAGCATATCCTATCACTAGTAGGGATGCAAACAATCATTATACCTGATTATTATGTTCAACAACACCGACACCAAAGGATTCGAAAGTGGTGCGGCGAGAGCCTTTGTGAGCAGTTTTGATACGAGAAGCAGGGAGGATGCCAGATTTAATAACCCCCCTGGCTATACTCTCGGCCATTTTACCAGCTCCGATGAACCCTAGCTTGTAGGTCTCAGAGGGAATAGGCGCAGACCCCATTGTTAATGAAATGAATGGAAACACTAGTGGAAACAAACAGTAGGGATGAAATGAAGTATTGGAAAACTGGATTGGAGATTTGAGTGTACAATCAGTAATTCAGGAAGAATCAGGAGAGCAACAACCACATTTTGTTAAGAGAGAGATCCGCACATGGCCCGGCTACTTCATTTACAAGACTTTATTTTGTTAGTAAATCCAAATCCCTGCTTATTCGATCAGATTGCTAAAAAAAAATAATTTATTGACTTATTTTGATGTTTTATCGATAAAAAGCATTTTTTGAGTGGTTGGATAAATAATTTATACCATTATTAAACCGGTAAAAAGAAGATTTTAAAGAAGTTAAACTTCTCTGACTTATAATAAGTTGATAAGTATTTTTGTAGAAAAACATAAGTCGTTTCAAATAAGCAATCCCAAACACCCCTTGGGGTGATCAAAAATTAGTCCTGAGCTGGACCGAACCCAAATCGGTCTCAATCTCAAAAACTATTCTTGTAACCGGTCCCAGCCAATCTCGAGCAAAAGCACAAGGCCTGGTAATATACTTTGTAACCGGTCCTCAGAATCGGTCCCGGTCCGAGTCCAAACCGGTCCAATCGGTCTCCGTCCTCCACCAGTCCCATCTCTAGTTATACGTAGTGGTATAATAACATAGAATGTCGCTTACGTATATGCAGAAAGTCAAGTTTTTTTCTAAACTTGTCACTCCCAATTAAAGAACACGCTCATTTCATCTATGGAAAAACACTTTAAAATGAAAATTTTTCCAGTCTATACAGACATATTAATTCAAACAAACAACTTTATACATACAGAACTATTGGCATATCACTGAGTTGTTTTCACAATCTTGTTTGTGGGTTTCGTTTTTGAACTAAGACAATCAAACTACAAAAATGTTTTAACAGAATAAGCAAACAAGAATGCAAAAAAATGGAAATAATTCTATACTTATATTACTCAACTACTTTAGGAATTGCGGAGTGATAAGATTGTCACCTATTTATACTGTTTTATGGATTTATCTACAAAACTCTATGTAAAAAGTACAATATGTCATGTCTCACACAAAGGTTCCTCGGGAAACCAGATCAATCAAGAGTGTCGTGAAACTTTGGAGAAGAACCTTGTTTAGCTATAGGTTTTCTTGTAATTATCTAAATAGAGTTCTCTACACAGATTCATAAAGTAGTATAAATATGTGGTAGTGCGTCATTTGTAATTGTTAGAGTCTCACATCGACAATATTTGAACCATATATCCTCTATATATGTTGGAATCTCTTTTTTTTTTCTCTTTTTAAGGGTTCTTTTGGAGAGTTATCTAAGGGGTTGTTCGGTTCGTTTGCTGTTAAGACATGTATGGATATAGCTATCTGTATTGATATAGTTGTTTGTATATTAACAGATAAATTGTTGTTCGGTGGTTGTGCTGAATAAACAGTCTGAATGTCAAAATTGACCATTTTATCCCCAATCTATATTAAACACTATTAAAACATTTGTTTGATAAAAATGTTGAATATTTGATTTTGAATGGTTAAAAAATATCAATTCAAAGTTTTTTTTAAATAAAACCAATTTGATATAAGATGATATATAAATTTAATGATATAATCACAATAAATTGACCTCATTCACCTCAAGGGTTGGACCCCACTCCAGTGCCCCACCATCGTCGTCGAACCCACCACCCAAACCAAATCATCTCTTCTCCATTACCTCTCACCTCCAAACCCCCTCCTCGATCAATTCTCTGCCCTCGCCTTCACCTCACGATCAGGAATCTCAGCTTTCTCCCTCCTCATAGTTTCCCAATCCAAACCCATCACTCTCAAACTCTTCAACATCCCTTCCACTTCCCCTGTTCTTGTAAACACAATCACATCCATCACCGGCGAACCATCTTTTCTCAACAGCGCCGCCGCACACACCGTTCCCATCCACTGTGTCTCGTAGGCGTTCACCCTCACCGCCACCCATCCCTTTGAAACCAAATCCCGTAAGAAATCAGGGACGACTCGTGGTTCTTCCAACCCCACCACCAATGGCATCGGACATAACACTTTCGACGGCGACGGTGGGGCACCAGAGTGGGGTCCAACCCTTGAGGTGAATGCGGTGGGAGAGACGGGCGACGTAATATTCACAGCCCCTAAGTCCAGATTTCATATAAAGGGAGAAGAAAATGAAATAAGGGGAAGGGTAAAAAGGTAATAAATGGATCAATAAATGGCCGAATGGATATGACTCTATTTTTGTAGCTGAGCGATTCAGCCATGGGCTGACCGAATAAGCCTATACCGGACAGTTAGATATGGTTGTGCGAATAAGCCATATGGCCTATACAACCTATTAAGTTGCAACCGAACAACCCCTAAGAGTTCCACATATTCCCATATGGTATTAGGGTCAAGGACTACTATTTGCGAGTGACTCAACATGGTGGGACATCTTTGTCCACCTAACCCCTCCTTAACGCTTTGGACATCTTTACTCGCCTGGCCTCCGTTGGGGGTGTGTGTTAGAGTATCACATCAGTGACTTGAATCACATCCTTCTACATATGTTGGAACCTCTCATCTGTCTTTAAGGGCTCTTTTGGGGAATATATCTAGGGGCTCCATATTCTCACAGTATTCACTCTAAAACTACTTGAAAAGTGTTGCGGACACCTTCCTAGAACCTAAGAAAGTAGGGGCCCTAAATGTTTTTAGTGTACATTAGAGTACAAAAAAATAGTATATAAACAGAGTGAAAAAAAACTAGTATATCATAAGAGCCCAAAAAGAGTTTAATAGATAACAATGGTTCAAAAATGTATTAACTAATTATATCAGATAAGAAATCTGGAAAAAAAATTAAATGGTCATTTATTCGTATTATACTATTATTTAATGTTTCTCTAAGTTTTTTATTTGGCATCAATGTCTAAGGTTATTGATTATTATTATCTCTAATGTAACACCCATAATTTTAAAACGGTTGAAGACCGGCTGGGAAAATGGTCGGAGAACGGCCAGGAAACAGTCGGAGGAAGGCGAGGAAAACGGTTGGAGAACGAATAGGGAAAACGATCGAAGAACGATCAACACCTGGGGTGGCATGACATTGTGTGGGAACGTGGCTCAAGGGGGGGGTCTTGGTGACTTGGCTCGCGGCTGACTCTATTTGAGGGGTGGTGGACATGCACGACTTGAGGTCGCGGGCAAGGTCGCCCGACGCTACCTTAGACCCTTAAAACCCGTTTTTTTATTACCTAAAACCCATTTTTTCCCATTTTGTTTNNGTTCATAATCCGATTTATTGGGGGTTTTCTTCATTTTGCTCTATCATATTCATCCCTTATCTGATTTGGGTGATTTTGGAGTCTATGGACTTGTTTTTTGAAGCTCTTCAAGCGGAAATTGAAGAAATTTAAGGGTTTTTTTTTTGGCATGTTCATAATCACTTGGTGCAGAATGATTACGTAGTCAGAATAGTTAAGAAACTCTATATTGTAACACCCTCATTTTTACTATGAGAAATGTCACCTCATCCAAAACAATTCCTCCAAAAATACTCCAAAGTTATGGCTAAATTAAAATTTTAGACTGATTACTGTGGAAGACTTTAAAACAATAAATATATACTTAAATTCTAACCCTTCCCATACCGGATTGCGGATTGCGTTACAAAATTTATCCATCATAGATGTCTGATAATAAATATTGCACTTAAATAAGTAGGCAAGTCCCTTAATCGTGCCCTTTTCCTTTATTCAACCTTAAAGTTCTGGGTCCTGAGATGCATATTATAGTCAATTTATAAAACTCATTGAGTTTGCGTAAATAAAATCATACCACATCATACATATCAACTTAAAAAATAGTATGCATATTCTGAAAACAAACAACACTGCATAAACTGCTTGGTCGGTTATGGATCATTTTGTCACTGTCATTCACTAGGTTGTCCGACCTACACCTATCTAGGCAACCATTACGGGGTCGTGTCACTTGTTATATGACTTATTGGTCAATGTCTATCCATTGAAAATTGTCATAAAACTTTCGTATGAAGTAACTTTGACACTTAAAAGAGAAGAGATCTCATAACTGTCTCATCAAGTAGGGACAGGTAAGTTTCAAGCATTCCCTGGGTGTGCACGACTCAACTATCTGGTGTGCACGGCTCACACAGAGCCTTAACCCATTCTGGGGTCGTGCCTCCCCTTAAGTGTGACAAACCCAACTGATATATCATACTCCTCACTGTATACCACTTATACAATTTAAACCAGCTAAAAGCTTAAGCATGCTAAATATGTTTAAAAATCGGAAAACAATTGTCATGTATGCTCCACAAAGTTCCATTATATGTGTAAACATATAATCGTTGTCATGTATAGACTGGTTATGCAATGGATCAATAGGCATGTGAGCCAGTGATGTTGATAAGTAAGAAGTTTTGATGTTCTCCCTCTGAGGCCAATGCCCAAGTATGCATTATGGTAGTCGGTATTGCAGAGAGGAACCCATGTGGGATGGACTCTGGAACCGTAATGGGTACTACGGAAAGGAGCCCGTATGGGTTGGACTCTAAGATCGTGGATATTGCGGAGATGATCTTTTATTAAGTCGGACTCGGGAACCCTGGGTATTACGAACTCATGAGGAGTCGGGCATCGGGACCCATGTTTTGAGGCTTTAGTCTAGTAGAAATGACACTAAGTCATCAGGGGTATTTTAGGGATGAACTCGTGTAGAGTTGGGTCTTAGGACCATTGGCTTGTAAGTATAACTTTGTGGTGTGTAAATAGGCATTAAGGTCGGGAGTATTGCAAAGATGGACTCGTGTGGGGTCGGGCTCTGGGACCTTGTGTGTTGGGGTGGAAACTTGAGAGGAGTTAAACACCGGGACCGTGATCTTAAGGCACTACTTGATAACAATGACATGTGGCTTACTTTGTGTTTCGTCATAGTCGTTGGAATTGGGTATCCCCCGTCATAAAAGGTGTTGTTTTGGGTATTGAGTTTATCTATACTTTCGATGATTTGGGGTACAAAGTATTACTTATTTTGGATGCTTTGTGGAAAGAGTCTTATCCACTTATTTTGAAGTGTGGGTTTGGATGTCGTTTTTGATCTAAAGCAAGTGTTCTTATTATTGGATTTATTGTAGAAACGGCGAGTTTTTTCAAAGATATTCCTTTTGATTTTAAATAAGAAATGGTGGTTAAAAAGAAATCTACCATTTTTCTATTTTATGTTTATGAAATAAACTGTTTTAACTCACTAGGTGTCAAGCTTAACACTTTCTCTTATTGACATGTATATCAGGTCTTACTGGGACCTGAGTGGCGTATGGAGCTTTATAGAGGTCCCGATAGGATAGCTTTAGGGAGACTTCTAGTTTTGAAGATAGCAAATTTAGTTGCTTTAGTAACACGCGACATATTCTAATTCTATTTAGGATTTAGATAATCCTATTTAGAACTCTTATACCTATCTAAACGTCCATCCTTTTAAATATATGTATATCTATATTAAAATTGTTTTAAATAGAAGCAGTTTGAAAGTTTAAAATTTTATGCTATTTTCCAATTTTAGGGTTGTTACATCTACCTACTTAACCGCTTTTGTACTTCAACAACTTAACGAACAACGAGTTTAAGCTTTATTATTGTTATCTAATTTTGCTTCTATAGTTGATATTGTAATACTATTTCATGGTTATTGTTATTTGCTGGATGACAATGTATGTATTATTCTTAGGAGTTGTTGGTCCTGAAAAGTAATGACTTACATAGGTAAGGGAGATAGAATACAAACACAACAGATTTTCACTTTTTTGATTCTATATTTTTAATTAAAACAAAGAATTACAGATATATTGTGAAGCTCATGAAGGTAAGACTTGTAATCTTAAATAATCTGACTGATGGCAAATTTGCTAACATTGAAAGAATGATAGAAGAACATGCTCTCTCAGATTCGAAGGACTAAGATAGTTCTTCAGACGTTGACGCCAATTTTTCCTAAGAAACTATCACATATAATTTCTATTAAAAAGGGTGAGTAGCAATGTATGACAAGGGTTCCCTTTTGCATTAAATGCCACTGTCCAACTTTAACACGTGTTTTCATCTCATTTGTTGATCCATACATGTTTATACTCTTCATTTCAGTCTTTGTGGTTGATGTAGACATTTGTTATCATATCTCATCCTTTTTTATGATGTCTAACTCATATCTATATTTTAGAACTATCCTCATTTTTTCATACGTTATTGATTGCTATTCATCTATGAGTATGTGAATTACATGTACTTTTCTATCTATATAAAAAACAATATCTCGTACTGTAACTATCTTGTTCTCAAAAACAAGAACAACTCCACTATTTAATAAGAATCAACATAAGCCAATAAAATACAATTACCCAATGTTTATGCAACTTTTTTTTTGTAAGGGTGTCCGGGCCAAAGCCCTAATCCCCGACAAATTTGAAGGCTAAACATGGCCCCACTTAAATGTCGCCAACACTCCCCTCCCAGGGTTCGAACTTGGGTTCATGACTATGCCATGCCCAAGCCTTTACCACTAGGATGGAAGGTCTTTGACATGTTTATGCAACTTATGCACCAAAAGGTTCAAGTAACACCGTTAATAATCCATACATTGAGCAAAATCCCAAAACGAATATTTGTCTTAAATCCAAGTGAGCAAACTCTTCAACTTATTTGACTAATCCAATACGAGTCATTCTAAATATAAAAATAATGCACTTTTTAAAGTTTAATAAATCTAAGAACCTAAGGTATCATAATATCCAACAAAACTCAATTGATGCAACAAATCTCACTAATGGGCCGTTTACCAAATGCTTATCCGAGTAAGCGCTTACCAAATCACATTATATTGTCGGATGAATATGGTAAGGACTAAGGATCTTACCCGGTAAGAGCAAGACAAGGACCAAGGGTCTTGCCCGGTAAGTGAGGGCAACGACTTTTACCACGGTAAGTGCTTATCGGGTAAATTGTTGCATACGATGCCGTTTTGATGAAATAAAATCTTATCCGGTAAGTAAATGATTGTGTTAATATTTGCCGGTAAGTACTTACCTGGTAAATGTTTAGTAATAACGGCCTCTAATAGTGAACTTTTTTATGATTTATATCTCAAAAATACTAATAACTTCATATAAACATTCATTAGTGGAAAATGAGATCCAAAATACAACAACTCCATAATATTCATTTCCCAAATATTTATAACATCCACAAATAATGTCAAACGGTCACTATTATATGCAATAAATCATCAAAACATAACCCCTTTGTGATTCGTTTATCAAAATGTACAAAAATCCCAAATGTAAGAATCTCACAAGATTTTATAGCATCAAATCTACCAAACATGCAATTTCATGAAATAATCAACACATTTGATAAATTTCAAGGAAAACATTTTAAGACTTCAAAGTAGATATATTTTTGGTATAAACATAGTTTTCACAGAACAATTTGAAACTTTTATTGCTAGGTTAAATTAAGCCTAGTTTCCAAACCCATGCCCAACTTCCCAAAGGTGAAGATCTGAGATCCACAAACAAAACTCTCCAAGAAAAATCCGTAAGACCACCAACCAAGCCAAAAAGACAGCAAAAACTAACACAAACCTCAGATCCCCCCAAAATACCAAACATAGATCTCAAAATACCCGAAAAGCTTATTTATTCAAAACTTGAAAGATCCAAGACAAATCCCTTGTAATCCTTAAGCTAGATCTTCCCCGAAGTGCCTCAAAAGAGCCGCCAAATGCTCCCAAAATTGCCAAAAGATGAGAGGAAATGAAGACGGGAGCAAAAAAATGAGACAAACCTTAAAAATCGGCCCATTTAAATAGCTTAGACCGTACACGTGACCCAGGCCGTGATCCCAGGACCTGTATATCCTTGGTCGCGGCTTCGGTCTTGGGCCTTTATTCCCGAGCCATAGATATAGCCGTGTACACGATATTGGCCCCGACATTAGGTCACGGTCAAACTCACGTGGAGAAACTTACGTTTTTCGACCCTTAACCCCACGTAAGCAACCAATATATTTATCTACTAAAAAACTCATTTATTAATATTTTTATGACGAAATTCTGATGATCAAATCCTGACCTCAAAGATTTCTATAATCACAGGTGTTACAAACAACTGTAGTAGTATTTAGGTTGATCATCAACTCCTATGATTACCTCCAACTCTTGCTTTGAGTGTTTTCTCCTTCATGACGAGACTATTTATGTTCTCGAGTATCCTCCTCAATAGTAACATTCTATTCCGTGTTGGTTGCCACCATCTCGAACCTTCGCTCTCATACTACTTGTCACAGTGTTCCAATAAGCTTCATATATATATATATATATATATATATATATATATTTTTTTTTCATTTTCTTTTTCTAATTATGCCTCTTATATTTTCCAATTAATATTTCAACAAATCATTTTAGATCAAATTGTCATCTAGTTTATCAACTATTTTTTGTATACCAAATATGACTAGTTTATCAACTATCTTATCAGCTAACAACTAGTTTACTAGCCAATAACTAGCTTATCAACTAGTTTATAAAACTAATTTATAAGATAGCTTTCAAAAAATCTACTTCATACAGAGTTTCAAAAAGGTCTCTAGGGGTTAATTTCACTTTTTTCCTGTTACTCTTATATATTACATTGAGCAAAAACCTTATCATTTAAGGTAACTGTATAGCTTATCGTTCAACAACTAACTTATCCGCTAATTTTCCAAACATACCCTAAGCCATCAAGATTGATATCTATACTATATTATAAAACATTTGATAAAAACTCTTAAAAACCATTCTTTATGCATAAAGTACTGTTTGTGAATGCATATTACTTAAAATTTAAGATTACAAGTAAATTGTGCGTAAATACAACTTATTAAAGCTCTATTTTGAATTCGTATAACTAACTACAGATAAACATCTCATTTTAAATATAAAAAATTTAAAATATAATTAGGATAATCATTAAGTTCTAATAGAATCGTTACTTTTATAGAAAATGTATTGTTTTAAGCCAAAAATAAATTACTTCACTGTTAAACCTAAATTAAATTATATTAAAAAATTGAATTAAAAAAATTACAAAAAAACAAGAACTTTTCTATAGTTAATTTGATATTAATATCAATATATTTTTTCAAAATTTTATGATATCTTCAAATTTATTTTTATTCCACTTTAACATTATCTTTCTCAAAACCACCTAAACCGTATTATATCAACAGAGATAAAAAATAAAATGAATCAATTCATCTTTTTACAATTTTATTGTATTTATTTGATTTAAAGCAAGTTACACGACAGTAAAAGTAAAAGTAAAAGTAAAAGATGTAAATGTTAATTAATCCAACCCTTTTGCTCAACTTACACGACAGTAACAAGTTTCATATATTTTGACATGGTTCGTGTCAAGCACAAAATATGAAAGTCGCGTATCTTAGTTTACCGTTGCCTCTTGAATCTCCTTAATCTTGAATCTCCGTCGCTGATATATTCCCTTGCTGATCCGTCGCTGATATATTCCCTTGCTGATCCGTCGCTGAAAGTATCTCTTGCAAATCCGTCGCTGATATCCCTTGCTGATAGCATTACCTACGAGCATTTGATCGACGGAGTATCAACGACGAATTTGCGAGAGAATTTTTCCTCGCCGATACTCTGCATTTTTGTAGTGAATATAGCATCAAGGTCAAGACGTCTAGAGTATGCTACCCACAAACATGTTTTTGTTGTTTTGCTTACTTCGCCCACATTGGACATCAGACAATTCTTGGTTCTTCCATATATGGTATGAACTTACCACTTATGTCTCGTTATGGTGTTGATGCGTGTTTATTTCAGATCATACCAAAAATGCTAAAACACACCTTGTTCTTCGATTAATAACCTGTATTTCGAGCACCCGAAATGATTTGAAAATCAACAAAAATCACAAGAGCAAACCACAAGTCTAAACATGACATAAATGATGCAAATGCAATACTATAATGACGAAAAGGACCCAAAAATGCATGCTAAAACATGAAAAAAAAAATAACACACAAGACATTTACAACGTTTTCAAATCATTAGTAGAACAAAGGTTGAAGTAATGATGATATGTAAAATAAAAGGAAACAGGAGTAGACTTGGCAAATGAAAATTATGTGTCGTAGATAAAGAACCACTGTACAACTAGAAAAGTGGTTATCATCGACCAATAATTTGTTACAGATCGATCCGTCACTAATTTGCGACGAATCAACGACGGATAAACGACAAAACCAAACCTTTTAGATTGTGCTCATGTTTTTTGCGATGCATGTATGATCCATCGGTAATCCGTGGCAACATGTATATATTTGTTACGGAATAGCGACGAAGAAAATCCTTATTTTTTAAATAAATAAAAAACTTATCTTAAAGATCCGTTGGAAATCCGTCGCTAAATAATTAAAAAAACTACATGTAACACCCCATATCACACATTGCATGTAACACATATTTCATACAAAAGAAATACATGTTTATATACCAATCAGGTCCCTTAGTACAAGAATCTATCATTACAGAATATAAGGTCCAAAAATTCAAATACATTTCTTGTACTAATCAACGTTCATTAATCAAAACTGTACATGAAAGACAGTTCTTCATGCAGAAATGCATATAGAAAAATATCACATTTTCCCTTTTCCCTTACCGTCCATACCTCCTGCAATACATAGTTAAAATCACAAAACGAGGGTTAGACCGAAAGATCTAGTGAGTTACCCTATTTATGTTATTGCAGGGTGATAATCACCAAAATCTTTATGAAAAACAACCTTTCATATATATATATATAACAAATATATGAACAAATGAGGACATATAACCAGTTCCTTCCCTTTTTCAAGCCAAGCATTCTGCTATTCAAATAACATACATTTGAACCAATCAGGTTTATATAATGTCACTTTTAAACATTTTCTAATCAAACAAGGTTTATATAAAGTTTCAGGCCAAACCTGTTATTTTTTTCTCAATAACATCCAGACTATGATTTCCAATAAGAACCTTGATCCTAAATCTTTAAATCACAAAGAAATAAAGATTTCAGACCACAGTAGTCTTAAGGGATATAATAGAAAGAGTTATATCATACAACACACATACAAATGTCACCCTTATATCCAAATATACACCTCTCCTTGATATGTCACCCTTATTCCATGGTACACCTCTCCTTGATATGTCACCCTTATCCCATGGTACACCTCTCCTTGATATGTCACCCTTATCCCATGGTACACCTCTCCTTGATATGCCACCCTTATCCCATGGTACACCTTTCCTTGATATGCCACCCTTATTTCCTAATCAAAACATTTTACAAAAATAATTTCAAATAGACCGCAGCCAATGGAATTATTATCAATCCAAAATCATTTATATCAAATTTCCATATTATGATAAAATAACAATTTTATCAATCAAGCACAAGGCATAGTACAAATTCAGTCAACTTGGCTTGGCCGGACTTCATCTCTGGTCAACTTGGCTGGTATACCAAATACGGACAACACATCGCTCAAGGCTTGTCCGATTTAACACTTAGAATAAATTCCAATACTTTTGTCCGGATAACAAGTCCGGACAACATATCGCTCAAAGCTTGACCGATTTAAAATAATCTGGTCATCACATGGTCGTATTCATACTTCTCCGTTCAAAATGTTTACCATACTTAATATTCATAAATCTCTTAATGCTTGACCGGTTTAAAACTAAACCGCTCAACGCTTGTCCGGTTTAGGGCTTAATCGCCTAACCCTTGTTCGATTTAAGAATAATCCGGACAAACTTTGTCCGATTTAGACTTAATCCGATCACCCTTTGTCCGGATAAAACCTTTAAGCAAATAACTGATTTCTTCCAATTAATATGCAGCATTCAATAAAACTAGTACAAATTTTATGAAAGAGGTTTAAGAGTCACTCACCTTATCAAGCCTTTTTGAAAATAAACTTGTTCCTCAATCAAGAAATAATCCGGTCAACTCTTTTTCTTTTAAATCGCTCAAATTATCAGAATAACCAAGAAGATAAAATGGGGGGTCAAACTCTCCTTTTATACCTTTCCAAAACTGGAAGGTCGGCTAAACAGCCCCTTCCCACGTATACCCATTTCATGTATACACATGACATGCATTCATACTTACACACACAATATGCATGTATGCTCATGTATACATACCATATTATATATTTCATTTTGACTTACCACATATACATAATCCCATACGTGCATCTATATTATGCACATAATTTTCACACACTAGCATGATCAAATATAACAATTTATCATGCTATCACGAAATCATTTAATCAGATAATTACACATTAATTACCTTGGGTGATAACCAGGATCCGGTTATCACACTACATTTGCCATGGCTTTGCTACGAATCTAATTATATTCGATTTATTTAAAAACTCCAGTCAAATCTTGATATAATTTGTAGCTAATCCGATATATATATATATATATATATATATATATATATATATATCTGTGTGTGTGTGTGTGTGTATGGGCAAGTTCTTTTGTTAACTCAATAATTGGTGTTAACTTTGTGAACCAATCTTTTATTGGTTTTACACCTAAACTCTGTATTTCTTTTATTGGTTTTATAAATTTATCTGGTTTCCTTGCAAAAAACTTTGTGAACCAATATTGACCTTGATTCTTAAAATCTATGGATGAGATCGATTGTTGCGTATTTGTAGTTAATTAAAAATGAAGGATACCAGAACATAGGTGAACAGGGGTATTTTTGGGAGAGATGTCCAAATCGGTTACAAATCGATAATTAATTAATTATATGTGTTACAAATCGGTAATTGCTCATTTCTTTTATAGTTCGTAGAATCATCCGTGTTGGATTATGAACACTCATGAATACATATGAACATATACGTAACTTATTAATTAATCTTAGTTCGTGGCTTTCCCATGTGAACATACGAGAACAATTGTGAACACTTATTTGCACCTATTAAAACTTAAGAACACTAAAGTAATTGAGTTTCACATGTGAACACAATAATATATGATCAAAGTGTTTCTCTTGTGAACACATAGTGATCAAATGTCAGAAGTATATAGATATTGTTTTATGAACACATTGGAACACATGTGAACAATATATACACCACATAAAAATTGGCAACTACTTAGTTTATTGGTTTTCCCATGTGAATACAATACTTCTTAATCATAAGATCTTCAATCTTCGTATATTATGATCTACCGTTTTCACCCATGTTTGTATATCTTGATTATGAATATTTATATATCAAACACTCCACCACCACTATTATGGTTCAATAAATCAAACAAAGGTTGTTTGATTTGAAGATTGATGTCGATTACATATATGTTGAAGATAAAACATTCAAGTGTCTTATCATATTAAAATAACAAGTCATCTATAATTTGAAAAAAAAAATAAACATATTATTTTAGCTATAATCATGAGATTGATGTTTTTTGTAACCGCACATTAATGAATGTGAAGTAAAGACAAAAAAAAAGATTATCATTGTGTCTTCAATATTAATTGTATGGTGATAGAAGAACCTAATCTAACAAAAGCTTGTGATTGGTTTAAATGGTTTTGTAGTTAATACATTTTTCATGGTTAACAAATGATCTTAGTGCTCTGTGTGTGTGTGTGTGTATATATATATATTTGCCACTGTTTTTCTAAAGACTTAATTATATTCGAAATTTAAAAGTCCAAAACAAATCTTAATAAAACCTGTAGCTAATCCGAGACAAATATATATATATATATATATATATATATA
>NC_037541.1:9706641-9707961 GCF_001531365.2 Cynara cardunculus var. scolymus
TACAACCAATGCAACCCAATAAATTGAAATATTTATAGAAATGATGAGAGTTTATTTATTATGATTTAAATATTTATGAAAGATGAATAAGGTTCATTAATTATGATCAATACTTTATATTAAGAAACAATCAAAACTTTTATTAAATTACATATTCATCAAATTAAATGGACGGTTGAGATTGAGTTGTATTGGTTGTACAAATGTAAGAGCTTGTATAATAACCCACCTCTCTCTCTCTCTCTCTCTCTCTATATATATATATATATATATATATATACATATATATATTTGCAATCAAAACAGATCTTGATAAAATTCGTAGCTAAATCGAGACATATTATATATAGATTTGTCACGACTTTTCTACAAACCTAGTTGTATTAATTCGATATTTGAAAACTACAAAACAAATATCAATAAAATCCATAGCTAATCTGAGACAAATATTGCTAATGATTTGACTTTCAACTACGAATTGGCTACTGATTGGCGTCACTATTGCCTCTGTTTCTTATAGTGTTGTCTTGAAAGCAAAATTCAACGTGATTGTGACGCAATCAAAAAATCCGCTCACTTCTCAAAGCTTGCACAGTGAACCCTCAAACAAGTGCACATATATTGAAGGGTTGAAATAAACCAATGCTCGGGATAAACAAAATTAGTAGGAGGATGTGTAACAGAGTAGTTTTCGATACAAAAAAAAATTTAGTTTCTTTCTTCTTTACCTTTTCAGATAGCGATAAAAACTTGTTATAATTTGTTGGAATTGCAACAGGTAAATAGTATCTTGGAGAGACGAGAAATACATCATGTTTAAAGTCCACATGCAGTTCTTTCATCAAGAGACCATCGACAACATCTCATAAATAATAAATCTGATTAAGCTATCAGTACCAGAACGATAAATCTGATAAGACTGACAATACTGACATAAAACTAATATCAGGTTTGAATCATAAGAATGGATACATGTAGTGAAATTCAATAGCTAAAGTTGTCCCATAGAGTTTGTAATAATTTTTAGGCACAAGACAAGACATATATCATAAAGTTAGCTAAGTTTTTAAGTCTATCTAGTAATCTATTTTCAATAATTGCTTCTTCTTTCATGACTCTTTTGATTCAAACTGTGTATAAAAATAGCGTAAACTGCATTAAAACGGAACCTAAAATGTTGTGATTCATATTTTAAGGAACGTTCAACCTACTTTTAAAAAATTCATTTTGGAAAACACACACACACACACACATATATATATATATACATATATATATATATACACATATATATATATATATATATATATATATATATAT
>NC_037541.1:9708057-9712298 GCF_001531365.2 Cynara cardunculus var. scolymus
TATATATATATATATATATATATATATATATATATATAGAGAGAGAGAGAGAGAGAGAGAGAGAGAGAGACACGTTAAAATACAACCCTCTAGATTATACAACTAAAGCAACCCACCTATCTACCATTCATTTTTTTTCTTTTCTATTTTGGTTCTTTTATTATGGGTTGTTACAAACCAATCAAGTGGTAACCGAAGATGATCAAATTGATGCTTCTGATTTGATTGTAATGGTTGTAGAAATGTAAATGGTTGAATAATAACCCACCTCTCTCTCCCTATAAATATATACACACATATACATATATAGGGGCCAAATCAAATGAGAACTAATTAATTTTGTGGTAACCGTGAGGTCCAATCTCAACCACAAATCAAAAGATAAATTAGAAAATTTATAATTTTGAATAAAAATTTTAATGCAAGGACAGGGCCGGTCCTAATATTTTTTATGCCTTGTGTGATAAATAATAAAAAATGCCCCTAAACCTATTTTTTTAAGTCAATGAAACAACGAAACATGCGATTTTTTAAAGAGTTTAGAACATATTCAAGCTAAGTATCTCATCCCGATGTTGATTTTAATTAATTATAATTAAAAAATATATGATAGAGGGGGCATAAAAACCAAAACCCTGAATACAAAATATAAAATGATAAATCCTGGATTAAGATCTTGTTTCCTTCTTTTCCAGTTTTCCCTTTTCGAAATTGAAATTAGCAAAATAGAAACTTTATTTCATTATATGAAACGTAAAAGACAAGGAAAACTATAATTAGTTTTTAACTAAAATAGTAAATTACATCCAAATTGTTGTCATAGTAAGCAAAAAATAAAACTTAAAAGTTACATGTCTAACAACTAAAGACTAAGCGCTTATCTGTTAGCAACTTAATAAGTTTAATGGAACTAACAGCTTATTCACTCAACTATGCATGACTGTTTCGTAGTGGCTTACTGATATAGAAAGTGACTTATCCAGTAAGCTTCTAGGGGGAGCTTTATATAGAAAACCAAAAAAAAAAAAATTCCAAACATGTCCTTTCCAACTAAAAAAATGTTCATTACATCTGCAAAAAAACTCTCCCAAACAAAAACTTTTCCAACTTGTACAAACAGATTAATTCATACAAACAACTTAAATCATACAGTCAACTTTATACAAACAAAAACTTTTCCAAATTTTCAACTTTTTCCAACGATGTGCATTCAGTATTCATCACTACTAGGCCTTGTGTCTGTTTTTATAGTTAAAGTTTAGTTGTCAAATTCTCAAATTATTAAACTCAAAACTAGTAATAAATGACAATTTGATGTCCCTTTAGACTTTGATGCCTTGTGCGACCGCACGGGCTGCACGTGGCTAGAGCCGGCCCTGTGCAATGACATTTTAGGTATTTTAAAACTCTCCTCTCTCTGTCCCCCGTCCTCCGGTGATACCACAGTGGTATCAAAATGCATCAGGTATCACACTGAGGTCGTTTGTGTGGTCGATCGGAGATGTAACACAGTGGTATCACAATGCATCTTATATGTACTTTGGTATCACACTGTATCTTTTGTTTAACAGAGTCAATATTTTTAGGTATCACAGTGGTATCACCGGAAAACGGGGGGCGGAGAGAGAAGAGAGAAGAGATGAGAGAAAATACCTAAAATGTCATTGCATTAAAATTTTAATTCAAAATTACCAAAATTATAAATTTAGTAATTTATTAATTGATTTGTAGTTGAGATTGGATCTCACAGTTACTACAAACTAGTCAGTTCTCCCTTGAATGGGCATATATATATATATATTAGAAGGGGACTCGTGCAATGCAACAAAATACATAATTATATTAATGTTTCGTTTTATATTTTGGGTCTATCAATGTTATAAAGCTATTTTATGTGGTTTTAAGAAAAAGAAAATATTTTTATTTTTGAATGAAATATACATTTGAAAATATTATAAAATTTTGAAAAAAGATAATCGATGTTAATATCAAATCAATTATTTAAAAGTTCTCATTTTTTATATAATTTCTTTAATTTATTTTTTTATTATAATTTAATTTAAGTTTAATAATAAAATAATTTATTTTTGGTTTACTAATATAATATTTTATAAAGATTCTATTATAACTCAATGATTATCCTAATTATATTTTAGATTTTTTATATTTAAAATGAGATGTTTATCTGCAGTTAGTTACACGAATTCAGATATGGAGCTTTAATAAGTTGTACTTACGCACAATCTACTTGCAATCTTGAGTTTTAAGTAATATGCATTAATAAACAGTACTTTACGAAAAAAAAATGGTTTTTAAGAATTTTTGTCAAATGTTTTATCTACACTATCTTATAAAACAAATTTAGCAAAAGTCTTAAAAGTCTTAAAATATAAATGACCAAAATACCATTTATATACTTTTTCACTTTTCACCCCCTCCTCTCCTCACATGCACTCATCCCCTCACATACACTCACCCTCTCACAACCGATTTTTTTAAAATTATAATTTTAAATATACATTTTATACCCCTATAATTAATTAATTAATTTACTTTACGTCCTTTACTTTTAAATATTTCATTTTAAACATTTATCGAATTAATATACATAATCGTATATCTATACTATCTTATAAAGCAAATTTAGCAAAAGTCTTAAAATACTAAATGACCAAAATACCCTTTATATACTTTTTTCATTTTTTCACCCTCTCCTCTCCTCACATGCACTCACCCCCTCACATACACTCACCCTCTCACAACCGATTTTTTTAAAATTATAATTTTAAATTTACATTTTATACCCCCATAATTAATTAATTAATTTACTTTACGTCATTTACTTTTAAATATTTCATTTTAAACCTTTATCGAATTAATATACATAATCGTATATCTATACTATCTTATAAAGCAAATTTAGCAAAAGTCTTAAAAGTCTTAAAATACTAAATGACCAAAATACCCTTTATATATTTTTTCACTTTTTCACCCACTCCTTTCCTCACATGCACTCACCCCCTTCACATACACTCACTCTCTCACAACCGATTTTTTTAAAATTATACTTTTAAATTTACATTTTATACCCCTATAATTAATTAATTAATTTACTTTACGTCCTTTACTTTTAAATATTTCATTTTAAACCTTTATCGAATTAATATACATAATCATATATCAATTAAAACATGTTTAAAAAATACATTTTTATTTTAACAAGTTACACTATTATAATTGCCTCTTTAATACCTTCGAAATGAGTCCAATATTAAATAGTTTTTGACTTTATTATATATTATATATACTGTGAAAAAATATTTTTAATATTTGCGATTTATACTTTTATAATTATTTATTTATATATATATATATACTATATATTTTGGTGCTAGGCTGTCCAAATTGCACTATATAATATGTTCTGAATTAATATGTTCTTAGTTTTTTTTTGATATATATATATATATATGTATTAATTCAACCTTAATCTGAGTTTCTAGACAAGAAATAGGGTAAATAGTTGAAATTTCATTTTAAAACTCATATTTTTTTGTCTTTTCATGGCTTATGATCTGTTAGATTTGTAGTTCTCTTTTTTGGTTTCGGATTCGAGCCATAGCACATGGTTTCATAAAACCACACGAATATCTTCATTATCTAAACGAACCCGGAACATGCCGTTGGGAAGCGATTCAGTAATTAAACCTATCTTTAATAGCGGGTTGGTTACACCTACAACCGAAATGGAAACCAAGTGTCGGGGAGAAAATTACCCGTTTGATTGATCTTAAAACTCAAGTTTTTTGGTTCTTTGCTCTTGGTGTAAATCGAACACATTTGATGAGTCGTTTAAATATATTGGATTTTAAATTGTCATACAATTTTTTTCATCAATAGTCTGTAATTGGAATCATAACTTTTATTTATTCAAATTTGTATTAATATGTAAAGACCAAGTGTAACCTATATCATCGTTAAATCTTATCTTATAAAACCAGTGGAACTTCAAAATCGTTAAAATTCATGGCTCCCGCCGCATTGCGCACCACACAACTAGTAATATAGTATAGATAACGTGTTTTTTAAGAAAACAATAATGATTTTATTTTTGAATAAAATATAAATTTGAAAATATCATAAAATTTTGAAAAAAAAATATCAATGTTAATATCAAATCAACTATTTAAATTTTTTTATTTTTATGTAATTTCTTTAATTTTTTATATTATAATTTAATT
>NC_037541.1:9712438-9717075 GCF_001531365.2 Cynara cardunculus var. scolymus
TGATTATGTTTATCTGCAGTTAGTTACACGAATTCAGATATGGAGCTTTAATAAGTTGTACTTACGTACAATCTACTTGCAATCTTGAGTTTTAAGTAATATGTATTAATAAACAATACTTTCCGCATAAAAGTGGTTTTTAAAAGTTTTTGTCAAATGCTTTATAATATAGTATAGATAAATAAATATACATCTTTTTTTTTTCAATTATAACCATAAATTCATAATATTTAACCATTAATTAAACTGGTATAGAAAACACAATGTTTTTATTCTAACAAATATGTTTGCCATAGATAATCTATCGTTTTTGTATCGGGAAAAGTTTAAAATAACCCGACAAATTATTTCATTTTGAATTATTAAGTCCATGTGTAATTTTTTGGGCAAATTGCATGAAAAAGTAACGTACTTTAACTTGATTTCTATTTTGGGTAACGTACTTTCAAAACTTCTATTTTGGTACCTAAGATGTAAAATTTTAAACATTTAAGTACCCGGGTAACCACTTGAAGACTAAAATTAGATTAGAAAAAAGACTAATTTTATATTTAAAAAAATCCACGTCACTGACCACGTTAGCAAATAGTACTGAGTTGGATACCACATTACTCGCCACATCAGCATGATAATCGGTTAATACTTCAACCAGTTATCCGGGTACTTAAATGTTTAAAACTTTACATCTTAGGTACCAAAATGAAAGTTTTAAAAGTACGTTACCCAAAATAGGAATCAATTTAAAGTACGTTACTTTTTCATGCAATTTGCCCTAATTTTTTTGAATAAAAAAACCATTATAATTTCTCATTTTAAATGATTAAGTTTCTAAACTATTTTTTTTGAATGAAAAAATCATTAAACTTTCTTATTTTGGATGATTAAGTCCTTAAACATTTTTTCCAATAAATTAAACCATCGAACTTTTAGAAATTAGTTACCTACATTCTTTTAACCCAAAAAAAGATGCCTGTAACCGGTTATCTTTTGATGCTCCCCCTTTTGATGAATAAAAAATAGATCAAAAAGAGGGAAATCAATGGTAGGGACCAAAAGCGTGTTAGACAATATGAAGAACGAACACTCTTGGAGCAAGGGGAATGACGAGAGGGAGCAACACCGTTGTTAGCAAGGGGTTTTAATAACGTAGGGTTTGACCACGGTAAAATTGATTTAGGTTTATTTTTACTTTAAAACATTCCTAGTTAGTTACAAGTAGTTTTTTTAAATTAAAAGATGTAAATAACCAATTTTTGGAAGTTCGACGGTTTATTTATTCAAAAAAATGTTCAGGAAATTAATCATTCAAAATGAGAAAGTTTTATGATTTTTCCATTAAAAAAAATAATTCAGGGACTTAATCATCAAAAATGAGAAAGTTTAATGGTTTTTTAATTGAAAAAAATAGTTCAAAGACTTAGGGGACGTTTAACAAACATTTACCCAGTAAATGCTTACCGGTAAAATTTAACACTATTATTTACTTACCGGGTAAGATTTTAGTTCATCAAAACGACATTGTATGCAACAATTCACCCGGTAAACGCTTACCGTGGTAAAAATCGTCGCCTCACTTACCGGGTAAGACTCATGATCCTTGTTTCGCTCTTACCGGGTAAGATTTTTAGTCCTTACCATATTCATCCGATGAGGTAATATGACTTGGTAAGCGCTTACCCGGATAAGTGTTTGGTAAACGGCCCCTTAGTCATTTAAAATAGGATAGTTTGTTGAGTTTTTTTGAACTTTTTTCTTTTATATTTTATTTATATTTTATATGTATTTTTGTTTTTTGAAAGACTGAATATGTCATATTTAAATAAATAAATCTTTTTCATATATGTTAATTTGTTGACACATCTTTTATAATTTGAGACATGTTAACAACAGGATCTTGAATTCATGACTTGTGAGTTGTAATAAATAAGTTTCAATAACTTGAACAAATTCAATTAGACTCCTTTTTTGGTTTGTAACTTGGAAAAATGTTATGAATTGTTAGAAAACACATTATTAAATATTATGTGTTGCTTATTAATATATAGGGTTGTAAACGAACCGAACGTTCAGCGAACCGTTCGTGAACCGTTAGGCGGGAAGTTCGTTTATGTTCGTTTATTTAATAAATGAACGAACATGAACAATTTTTTTTGTTCGTTTAGTTAAACGAACGAACTCACAAGAGTCTCGTTCGTTCATTTATGTTCGTGAACGTTCGTTCATTTACCGTTCGTTTATATTCGTTCGGTTATGTTCGTTTATATATTAAATTTAATATATAATATTTTGTTTATATACTTTGAATTCAAATAATATTTATTTATGTTCGTTTAGCCCGTTCGTTTATGTTCGTTTAGTCCGTTCGTTTATGTTCGTTCGTTTACGTCCGTGTAACATGTTAACGAACGAACATAAACGAACACGAACATACCTGATTTCTAAACGAACGAACATGAACACAAAGATTTTCGTTCGTTTATCGTTCGTGTTCGTTCGTTTATCGTTCGTGTTCGTTCGTTTGTTCGGTTAAGTTAAACGTACGAACATGAACAAGCCTCCGTTCGTGTTCGTTCCGTTCGTTTACAGCCCTATTAATATATAGTCAGTCTAAATTCAAGTTTATAACTTTTTTAAACTTCACATTTAAATTCTATAAAACCAACCAATAAATATGATTATATATAGAATAAACGTTGAACCATACTAGAACAACTAGTCTATAAAAAAAAACTTTTATCCCTTAATAGAATCATCCTTTCCCTCACCCCTAAGTCGGTCGCCCCGTCTAGAGGCACTGATTTCCGCCCCATTGTTTGATGTAATGTCTTTTATAAATGCATCAGCAAGATCATTGCGGATCATATAAAAGACCACCTCTTCTCTTTGGTCAATGAAAATCAATCGGCTTTTATCCCTAGTAGGCTCATCACACACAATGTCCTTCTTGTCGAAGAGCTTATGCGTGGTTATCATAAGCAACGGGGCCCTCCCTACTGTGCTTTTAAAGTTGATATTCAAAACGATTATGATACCGTTGACTGGCACTTTCTCCGTACCGCACTCTTCGGCTTTGGCTTTCCTCTGACTATGATTGATTGGATTATGACGTGTGTTTCAACTGCTTTTTTTTTCGGTTAGTATAAATGGAAATCTACACAGCTACTTCAAGGGAAGTCAAGGTCTGAGGCAAGGGGAACTCTCTCCTCTACCTCTTCACTTTGGTTATGGAAGTCCTTAACCTCATGATCAAAATGGAAAATCTTGGAGATTGGTACCTTTACCTATCACTGGAACTATGAGGAACAAGAGATTACTCATCTCTGTTTTGTTGATGACCTTATCATTTTCTGTTATGGCAATAGTGAATATGTTCCTATTATTAAAGATTTGTTGGATGAGTTCTTTGTGGTGTCTGGCCTTCACCCAAGTCCGACTAAAAGTGAAGCTTTCTACTGCAATATCGGTTAGCTTACCAAGAGTGTCATCCACGCCATCAGTCAGTTTCCTGAGGATTCTCTCCTAGTTTGCTACCTTGGGGTCCCTCTGATCACTACTCGCCTCTATCATGGTGACTACAAGAGTCTCATCGATAAGTTCAAAGCTAGGCTAAGTGATTGGCGTAATAAATCTCTCTCCTTTGACGGTAGGCTCCAACTTACCCTCTCGATCTTGTCCTCTATGCAAATATATTGGGCCTCTATCTTTGTTCTTCCCATCTCTATCACCAAGGATATTGAGAAGCTCATGAGGGGTTTTCTTTGGTTCCACAGTGAGCTAAAAAGAGGAAAAGCTAAGGTCTCTTCAAAGACCGTGTGCTTACCTAAATCCCAAGGTGCTCTTGGAATCAAGAGTCTTGTTGCTTGGAATCTTGCTCTTAGGGCCTCCCACTCGTGGAGAATCCTTACCAACAAAGACTCTCTTGGTTAAATGGATCCACTCTTACAAATTTAAAAACCGTAATTTTTGGGATGCCCTGATCCACAATGATGTTGGTTGGGGATGGAGGAAGATCAGGGGAACACGGGAAAAAATAAGAGATTTTGTTGTCTTCCAGATTGGCAATGGCATTTCCACGCTCGCCTGTTTTGATAGTTAGCACCCAGCTGACCCCCTTTCCCAGCTTATTACCCCTCGTAATATCCTAAATGCGAACCTCTCCCTTGGTGCTCGAGTTCAGGATATTATCTGTAATGGTTATTGGAATCTATCCCCATTCCCTGTGCTCCTTCCCCTGTCCTTTCCTCTTTTGTCCTTGACAAACTCCTATGAAGAAAAAGGGATGGTCGTCTTACCCTCTTCTCGGTTCATGATGCTTGGCTTACAATTCGTCCCAATGAACCTGATACCCTCTTTTTGGTTCATGATGCTTGGCTTACAATTCGTCCCAATGAACCTGAGAGTGAATGGAACCACATGGTCTGGTTCTCGTACAATGTTCCTAGACATGCCTTGTTGATCCTCTCTCTCAGTGATTTGATGATAATCCCTTTTTCCTTTCGATGTATTTCTGTATCTGTAATTTCAGTTCTAGCGATCATACACTGAGCTTGTTCAGTGATCGCTGAAGAACTTGTTTTGAAATTCATTCAGAGACAACGATACTTCAAGAAAACAACACTCACACCAAAGATCCTTCA
>NC_037541.1:9717175-9722761 GCF_001531365.2 Cynara cardunculus var. scolymus
CCTTCTACAATTACTTTCTGCTTATTGCCTTACCCTTCGGGACTAACAAACACTCATACCAAATAACCTTCAGCTAATGTCGAAGACTGAAACTGAAGATTAGAGACTGGTGAGTATGGGATCTGAAGCGGTACTCAGTGATTACAAGTTCGTCTACATATGTGTGAAGACTGCTCAGCCTCAGCGAATGCTGAAGAGACCTTCAGGTCATTCCAGCATTCAGCGATCAAAGGAAGCTTGTTTAGCACGATTGTTGTTGTCTTGTCCTTTTGCACACAGAGGACAAACCCATACTTTTCTAAACGTTGGTACGGTACGGAGCCGACTAGTCGACTCTATTGTCCACCAACTTTAAGTAAGGATGTCTGCTCATGAATAGTGCTTTTTGTACTATTCACTGTAGCAAAGGACAAGTCTTCCTCTTAAAGCTTGATACGCACTCTAACCCTACCATTATTTAATGCACTGGTATAAATAGAAGTGTTTCTTCTCCATGCAGAGTGTGCGCAACTCACTCTCTAAACCTAATTCTTACTTTGAGCAATTTCTAGCTTAAGTAAAGGAACTTTTATTACAGCATTTATTTTCTCATTTTGCTGAGAATCTATGTGTAATCAAAGATTATTTAGATAGGTTTTCTTACCTTATCTTTCCGCAAACAGTCTTGTAAAATTTGTATTGATCTTCTTTATCAATATACATTTTAAATTTGAAAATATTGTGTTTGTATTCATCCCCCCCTTCTACAAACTGTTTTACTTATCTTGTAGACCCTCAAGGGACCAACAGCAATCCAACCCAACCCAAATCGTACAGGTTGATCGGGTTAGTCGGGTTGATACTTTGATACATTAAAATATTCTTCTAACCTTGAATATTTATTTCTCTACTCATTATTTCATTCAGGATAAAGTTGAGCCAAAAGATCCCGATTCAAGATAAATTCATGAGGAAGTGGTATTTTTTTAGGATCTACTCCAGTGTTTAGAAATTGGTTAATCGGTAAAGATACATGTACTTGATGCCCCACCCAAGAGAGAGACCCAAGTCCTAGTAGCCCCGCTAAATAGTGATTCAACATAGATTCTACATCTTGAAACCAAGCCATTTTTGGAACAGCTTTATGATAATGAAACCAACCAGCAAAAAGCATTAACGCTGCAAAGATCAATGCACCAGTTACAGTACAATAGAGTTGTAATTCGCTAGTTATTCCAGATGCTCGCCAAATCTGAAAAAACTCAGAGGTTATTTGTGGTTTTAAACCCCGGTTCGAACAGAGGAGTACACCATGCTAATGTGCCTTGAATGATCCACATCTCAGGGTCAGGCGCCGATAAGCACATTGAACTATCCATGTGGCTGAGAGCCCTCACAACCCAGGCACAACGATGCAATTATCAGGGGCGCGCTCTACCCACTGAGCTAATTGCATGTCGTACGAGCCCCCCCACTGGGGGCCCACCATGCCAAAAGCGAAAGAAACCCCATCCCTCTCTTTCCTTTTTTCGCCCCCATGTTGCCACACAGAGGGCATGGGGACGTAAAAAGGGGGATCCYATCAACTTGTTCCGACCTGAGATAATAAGCTCATGAGCTTGGTCTTACTTCAMTRTCGAGAAACGAAAGAAGACTTCCATCTCCAAGTTTAACTCAGACGTAGCTCCCTTCTTTTTTGGTGTGAAGCAGTGTCAAACCACAATCGCTAGTAATCGTCGGTCAGTCATACGACGGTGAATCTGTTCCCATTTCGAGGACTTACAGAAATACCTCGAACGGTGCCACAATCTGGAGGCCTACGCCCTATAGAAACTGTCTACCTGAGACTGTCTCTTGGCTCGTCGCTATCGGTCACCCAGAAGTATTTAGCCTTGTACTGAACATATATACGAATGAGTTATATAGAGATGTGAATAGATTAAAAAGATATGTATATGAAAAGCGTACATGATGGTGGAATTGTCTAATGTATATATTAATAGAAATTTAAGAATCATATTAAATCCAAGAAATAAAAATATACCGGGTTCATCGGGTTGGGTTGGGGTCAAATAATAGTAACCCAATATCAACCTAATACCTACGGTTTGAAAATTTTACAACTCGATTAGACATCGGGTTGCTTCGGGTTGAATTATTTTGCGTAGGGTTGGGTTGCTGATCAGGTTGATCGGGTTTTTGAGCACCCCTATGACACGTGTCATTTTCTGGTGAGTCGGTTTTCTTGTTTTCCTGCCTAAACATGTATCTAGACACAATTTACATTAACAGTTCAATTATACTCAATTGATTGACTTGTATCCTCTTATTCAGTCAATCTCACTAATTTAGAATGCAATTGATTTTATTCTTGGGTTAATTAATTTGTGTGGTAACTAATTTTCGAAAAAAATGGTGTTTACTTCTAAGTTTAATTCAGTTTACTGATATAGTTTCATTTCTAAATTCAATTTTATTCTAGGTTTAACTTCATTTTATTCTAAATTCAATTTACTGAAAAGTTTTATTTTAGAGTTATTTCAAGAGAACAAGTCTGAAGTCATTCTTCAAAGTTAGCTCACCCGAACTCTGAAGTTTCCTTTTTCAGACATAGCTCACTCGAACTCTGGAGTCTTATTTTTCAGATTTAGAAGTCTGAACTTTGAAGTCTTTTTTTTAGACTTAGAAAAAGAAGTCTAAACTCTTCTTTTTCAGACTTCTAAACTCTGAAGTCTTCTACAATTTTGAAGAGTAAAAGTCTGAAG
The DNA here is from genome assembly GCF_001531365.2 of Cynara cardunculus var. scolymus. Taxonomy (NCBI): domain Eukaryota; kingdom Viridiplantae; phylum Streptophyta; class Magnoliopsida; order Asterales; family Asteraceae; genus Cynara; species Cynara cardunculus. The sequence goes on from NC_037541.1 coordinate 9,719,920, forward strand.
AGTACAAGTCTGAAGAGTCATTCTTCAGAGTTAGCTCACCCGAACTCTGAAGTCTGAACTTTGATATAATGGGATTGATTTTATACTTCACAGTTATTTTAAGAGTACAAGTCTGAAGAGTCATTCTTTAGAGTTATTTCCAGAGTACAATTCTGAAGAGTCATTCTTTAGAGTTAGCTCACCTGAATTTTGTAGTCTTCTTTTCCAGACGGAGCACCATATAGAGCCTCTGCATAGTGCATGCAGAGCTTCTGGCTTGCCTATACAGAGCTCTAAAGTATGAAGAGTTTTACTTCAAAGTAATTTCAAGAGTACAAGTCTTGTAATAAACTAATCTAGACTTTGAAGATAAGTCTTTAAGACTTAGACTTAGTCTTGTAAGCCAGAGCCCTTTGGTTGGTCTGGCTTCTAGATGGCTTTGCTTCTTATTGTTTATTTAAACCTTGGAAAAAAATTCCAATCCATCATAAAGGAACTAGAGGGGCTCTGGTTGGTCTTAATGTTTAACCAGAGGGTCTTTGGTTGTAATTGTAACTCAAATTCTTTAAGTATTTAACATATTTTTGACCCAGAGGCTCTGAATATACGAGCCTGAGGGCCTTTGGTTGGCCTTGCTTTTGGTTGGTGAACCCACAGGGGCTCTGGTCCTTAAGGACCAGAGGAGCTTTAGTTTGTCTTGCTCTGTATAATGTAAACTTTACCATGGGGTCTTTTTCAAAGATATTAAGTATTTGAATAACTCTGAACTCAAGGTCTTCAGTCTTCGTCTTCATATTTGACACATGCGCTTTTCTAAGTTTAAATTCAATTTATCGATATAGTTTCATTTCTAAATTCAATTTTATTCTAGGGTTAACCTCATTTTAACTAATTATTGATATAGTTTTATTTCTAAATTCAAGTCTAAAGAGTCATTCTTCAGAGTTATTTCAATAGTACAAGTCTAAAAGTCATTCTTCAGATTTTTACTTTAGAGTGATTTGAAGAGTACAAGTTTGAAGCCATTCTTCAGACTTATACTTCAAAGTTATTTCAAAAATACAAATCAGAAGAATCATTCTAAAGAGTTAGCTCACCCGAACTCTGAAGTCTGCTTTTTCAGACTTAGCTCACCCGAACTCTGGAGTCTGAACTCTGAAGTCTTCTTTTTCAGACTTAGAAGTTTGAACTCTGAGGTATTTTTTTAGACTTGAAAAAAGAAGTCTAAAGTATTCTTCTTCAGATTTAGAAGTCTGAACCCTGAAGTATTCTATAAGTCTGAAGAATACAAGTCTGAAGAGTCATTCTTTAGAAGTTAGCTCACCAAAATTCTGAAGTCTTCTTTTTCAGACTTAGCTCACCCGAACTTTGAAGTCTTTTTTTCAGACCTAGAAGTCTGAACTCTGATTTAGTGGAATTGATTTTATATTTCACAGTTATTTCAAGAGTATAAGTATGAAGAGTTTTACTTCAGAGTTATTTCCAGAGTACAAGTCTGAAGAGTCATTTTTCAAAGTTAGCTTACTGAACTTTGAAATCTTCTTTTCCAGACGGATCACCATGCAGAGACTTTGCATAGTGCATGCAGAGCTTTTGGCTTGCCTATATAGAACTCTGAAGTCTACAGAGTTTTACTTCACAGTTATTTCAATAGTACAAGTCTGAAGTCATTCTTCAGAGTTATTTCAAGAGTACAAGTCTGAAGACTCATTTTAAATTTACTTCTAAGTTTAAATTCAATTTACTGATATAGTTTCATTTTTAAATTTAATTTCATTCTAGGGTTAACTTCATTTTAACTAATTATTGATATAGTTTCATTTCTAAATTCAAGTTTGAAGAGTCATTCTTCAGAGTTATTTTTCAGATTTATTTCAAGAGTATAAGTCTGAAGTAGTATCGTACTTTCGATGATCATTGATATTTGTAAGATAAGTTTCTGACACGATTTAATTGTTTCAAATTACCCCGTGTAATACACGGGATCGAACCTAGTATATATATGTATATATATATATATGTGTGTGTGTGTGTGTGTGTGCGGAGGTTCAAACTAGAACACATCTATTTTACGAGAACGTGAGAACACCTTTATCAAATGTGATAATACGTGTGAGGGGACCTGGTGGTATGCGGAAGACGTGTTCCACGACTTAGGTCGCACCAAAGCTTGTTTGCGTCTATGATTTAGCATCACATGTGATGGTCTTCATGGATTATAGTATCATATCAACAACACCCTTATCCATGGGCGGACCTACCATGGTGGTTACGGTGGCACGTGCCACCGTATTATTTCTCCGTCGAAGGGTAAAAAAATTTAGGTTCGTGAAAGGTGAAACTGTATTAATCTGTTGTGTGTCACCGTATGTATTTTGAAACTACAATGAGAACAAATTTTATTTGGTAAAGTTGGTTTGTAAGAATTTTATTCCACTCCAGACCCAAATTCAAATCTTGTTAGGGTCATTTTCTTAGTCAAATAGTGTCACCGATTGAAAAAAATTTCGTATATTTGTTTTTCTTATAATCAACCGGTGCCACTGTTTGAAAATTTTCCCTATAGTTTTTCTTATAGTCAAATGGTGCCACTGTTTGAAAAAAATTATGGGTCCGTCCCTGCCCTTATCACATGTGATAATACATGTGAGGGGGCTTAGTGGTGTAAGGGAGACTTGGCCCGCAACCAAGATCTCGCCGAAAATCATCCGTGTCTCTGATTTAGTATTACATGTATATCATATATGTGATGGAATAATAGTATCACATGTGATTGTCTATAGTAAAAGAGTGTTCTCGCATTCTCGTAAAATGAAGGTGTTCTCGTTTGAACTCTTCCCTATATATATATATATATATATAT
>NC_037541.1:9725877-9769456 GCF_001531365.2 Cynara cardunculus var. scolymus
CAAATATAAATTACTTCGTTATTGTACATAAATTAAATTATAAAAAAATTGAATTAAAAAATTACACAAAGAAATGAGGAATTTCAAATAGTTAATTTGATACTAATATCAATATATTTTTGTCAAATTTTTATGATATCTTCAAACATATATTCTATTCAAAAATAAAAACATCATCGTTTTCTCAAAATCACATAAAGCCATATTATAACATCGACCGAGATAAAGAATAAAATAAATTATTAAAATCATGATGTATCTCGTTGCATTGCGCGAGTACGCTTCGCAATGCAACGAGATATATCGTGATTTTAATATTTTATTTTATTCTTTTAATGATATATATATATATATCATTAAAAGAAAATACTAACATTAAAATTTAAAATACTTCTATCCAATTTACCTCAACATCCCAAATAAGGCTCACGAAAAAGTTAGGTTTATTTTGTTTAATCATGATATTAGTTGTTTGATGTTTGAATTTCTGTTTATTTTTATATAATAATATAAGACGTTGTTTGTAATTGGATTGATTATGTCTGAGACATTTAGACTTACATCTTTAAAAAAACTTGTAATTTACTTTTAGTAGTGAAAATTAACGTATTGTAATTTTTTTTCCCAGATTGGTTCGAGTTTCAAATTCAGGTATAACCAACGGTAAACGAGAAACAAATGAGAAAAATGGATTTTTACTCTTAACGGGTTTCACAACACGGATCGGGAAAATTGCAGGAACCCGACGGTAATCCCCGATAAGATCCCCGACGGGGATCGGGGCCGTTACAGGAACGGTCTTAGTTATCGGTTTCAAGGACGGGGATACCAATAACCGGCCTGAACCCGGCCCGTTGCCATTCATATATGCGGACATAGCGGACAATATCTTGTACGGCTGACATGAGTTGTTAGAGGCTAAACCTAAACGATTAACAATTTAAAACTAAACCTAAAACATTGATAATTTAAACCTAAAACCAAACAATTAATAATTTGAATCTAGACAATTTCGGCTATATTTTACACCCTAACCACAGGTAAATGTGGGCCCCAAAATTTCGGGAACCCTATTCAAAATCTCATATTTAACATTAAGTAAAATCTCATATTTAACATTAAGTGACAGCCCTGCTAGACTTATGTGGCATTCTAATTATTTATTTAACACTGATAACTTGAATTAATAAAATACATTACTAAGTATTAAATTTGAATAATTCAATATAAATTCTGTTTTGCAGTATTTTACATAATCATTTATCCAAATAACTCAATTTTTTTAAATATATAATATAGAGTTAAATATAAATTAACTAGTAAAATTTCTAGGGTTTTTATTTTTATAACGGATATGATCCTTTATTTAACTCATTCAGTTAAGTTTCCATTAGTGAGGGACATTTTGTCTATTCACCGTCTTTTTTCTTCAACTTTAATTTTCGATAACATATTTGCTTTCTCAAACTACTTTTCATTTTGTAATATATTTGCTCCCTCAAACTAATATACATTATGATGACAAATTTGGTCCCTTCAACTATTTTTTATTTTTATAACATATTTGGGGGCGTGTGGGATTGCTTATTTGAAACAACTTATTCTTTTTTTATAAAAGTCTTTATCAACTTATTATAAGTTAGAATGATTTAACTTCTTTAAAAACTCCTTATTACAGATTTGACACTGGTATAAACAGTTTATCCAAACACTCAAAAATGCTTATTACCGATGTCATACCAGAATAAGTAAATAAGTTGTTTCTATAAGCTATCTCAAACACGCACATGGTCTCTCCCTCAACTTTCATGTTTAGGATTTGATTTCTCCATTTAATCAATAAAATTTGGTGGCACAAACATGTATTTTCTAATATAATTAAATAAAATTTAAAGTTTAGATTTTGACATGAAACATTTTATCTTTTCAGAAATATTACTTCCATGAAATCATTTAACTCAAATAAAACATAACTGATAAATGTTTTTTTAATTACTTGAAAATTGAAAAACTTTAAAACTAAATACCCGACAATATGTTAAATAATAAGACATAAAAGTATAAATTTAAGTAATTTAATAAAACTATTTWATATACAAAAAATATATTATAGTTACATATGATATAAAAATGTGACTTTCTTTAACTATTATATACATTAAAAATAATTATAATTAATAAACTAATAAATATATAAAAACGTTATAATTTAGTATTAACTGGTTGAAAATTATTAGTGTTATTATGATGTGTTAAATTATATCGCTATTTTATTATAATAAAACTATAAGTTTTGATCTTAGAATATAAGCCTCCCTCCTAACACAGTGAATCAGATACCTACTATCCAAGGTGCATATTATCATATAGAAAGAAGCGAAGCATAGCGATTCGTACTACAATTTATATTTCAGTTCTATCATTAGTTCATAACTTTTCCGAATAGACAACTCAAATTTTCCCGAATTCGATGAATAGCCCGGTGGATACGATGGGGCTCGTCATTTTTCTATATTAGTTAGTTTTAATAAAATGCTTAAACTTAATACTTTTACATCTTTTTTTTTCTTTTTTTTTTGTAAGAGTGTCCGGGCCGAAGCCCGACTAATCCCCGGCAAATTTGGAGGCTAAACATGGCCCCGCTTAAATGTCGTCAACACTCCCCTCCCAGGGCTCGAACTCGGGTTCATGACTATGCCATGTCCAAGCCTTTACCATTAGGCTGGAAGGTCTTTGACTACATCTTATTATCTAATATATATATATATATATATATATATATATACATATATTTTGTTGAATATTTAGTTTAATTTTCAACTAATTAAAACAAAATTTTATCAAAATTATATTTTATTTTCTGAAAACATAAATATTTCATGGCAAAATCTAAGTTTCAAATTTTATCTAACTACTTTGCTAATTATATTTAGAAAATATATATTTGTGCCACCAAATTTTATCGGTTAAATGGAGGCACTAAATCCTAAAAATGAAAGTTGATGGAGTGACCAAATATGTTATAAAGATAAAAAATAGTTTGAGGAACCAAATATGTTAGAAAATAAAAAGTAGTTTGAGAGACCAAATATGTTATTGGAAATTAAAGTTGGGAAAAGAGAATGGTGAATAGACAAAAATGTGCCACTCACTAATGAAAACTTAACTGAAGAAGTTAGAGGAAGAACCATATCCATTATAAAAAATGAAACTATAGGAACATCCTTGTTAATAATTCTTTTCAGAAACCTTACTCGTTAATTTATGTAAACAATAGGGACTAAATTTGTATTTAATTCTATAATATATTATATATGAGAACTCTTATGTTTGAAGGTAACCAATGTTTATGTCAATAAGAATACCAAACGATGCAATACTAGACATATTTTTAGATTGTTCATTGTCTCCATCCTAAAATAAGTAATATACATAAAAGAATTGACATATACTTCATAGGTTACCAAATGATAAATTTTACTAAATAAAATGTCGGTGTTTTCTTTATCTATAGGAAAGAAATAATATCTAGATAGCAGTTTCGATCACTTTTAATCTTATGTCCACCCATGAATTGCATTTTACATCTCATTCGCGTTGACATTCAATTAGGATTGATCCGGTGACAGAGGTCTCTTCTTATGTTTTTCACCATAACTTCCCTTCACACCGAACCCAATCCAATCAACATCATGATGATAAAAGAGAAATGAGAGAGCATAAAAAACACGAGAAGAGTCCATATATACATTACATATATCATCTCTATCCTCCTACTACACAAACAAATCACTTTGTATGCCTCCCTCCTTCCCTCCCTTCCTCCCTCCTAGTCTCCCTCTATCTATGCATATACAAAAAGAAACCCCAATTATTGATCAAGTTAGTAGCAGTAAGCAGTGAAACAGGTCTTCTTTACACATGTGGAGGTAAACGTTGCAGTTGTAACGTGTGTGCTCTCAGGCTGCAGTTCTGCATCTGCATTACAATCACAATTACAATTACAATTACAATTACAATTACAATTACAATCACAATTACAATTACAATTACATCTTCATTTTGCTATGTGAGAATGTTGGATATCATAACTGGTAAAGAAAAGGGATGAATTTTCATGGTTTTTTTACCTCCATGTGTGTCAGTATTGACAACAGATCCTTGCACCCATCAATCAAACAACGTTCATTTGTGGTTGTGCTTGCAAGTTCAGATGCCAATCCATTCACATGCTCCACCTGTTCACATTTCATTTTATTTTTACTTCAAGTTCTAATATAAACATATATTCCTTTCCTTGAGGAACTTTTTTTTATTAACCTAGAAATCCAACCCACTATTCGAGCCGACTAATCCCAGGGCGATCACCTGCTTTGCAGATAGCCCAGAGTCACCACATTTGAACCTCCGTGGCCACAAGGGGATTTTTATTCCTCCTTGGACTTGAACCTGGGACCTCCCGGTACTTTGACATTCGGAGTCAAGCTCAAACCAATCAGACACCACCCTTGTGGTTTTCCTTGAGGAACTTATTAATCACAAGATGAATAAAATTGCTACATGCCCTATCATTTGTCACATCAAGATTCACTCCCCGATATCAACATCTTACCTACAACTTGTTTATACCTACCATGTAGTGAAATGATAACTAAATCAGTAACTGTTTCGGATCTACTCTCAAAGGTTTTGACAGTTACTGGCATGGCAACATCTACCAACTCAATCTGGGCTTTCATTCAAAAGGCATATCTTCATTAAGATGAAGTTTTATATCTAATGCCTGAAAAAGTCTCTACCCTTTACTCAGAAGCTATTATGGTTCAATTCTGATCTTTTATCAACAAAATCTGCTGTGCTACAAAGTATTCAACAAGTAATAGTAACTAAAGCTTCATACAACTGCAAGAAAGACGAAAGGGGTTTCAACAAACCTTAGTTACTAAAGAGCATATCGAGGATGCCATTGCCTGCATGACATCAACTGCCGAGCAGATAGCATCTTTTAAATTTTGGACATCCGCCTGTAAAAAGTAACAAATCTTACCAATAACTTTCAAAGCCACAACATGAAACCCCTAACATTTCTATATCTTTTTGAAGGCACAAGACATAAAATACCTTTGCACCGTCAACAAGTGGAAGACGCAGAGTGCTAGATTCCAGAGAGACAATAGCCCCAGACAAGGAGACAGAGTGATCTCTTTCACCTTGATCCCACACCTTCAAACATGGTATCTGCATTTGTCAAATAAATAGGATCACAAGATTGCACTATGCTAGCAGATAACTAAAAGATACCACTACTAATGTAATGAACTGTAGAGCAAGTATGCATCTCCATATGTTGATTAGAATATGAGAACCATCCTAACAATGGAAAAGCACAAAAAGGTCAATCAAACACTCAAGTTCCATATCTCCTATGTATTGTCATAATAATCTAGAATATACAAGAAGACATCCCAAGTGTACAATGAGAAGAAGATAAGCTACATATGGATGATCAATGAAGCCATATAATGAAATGCCAATAGAAGAGATGGAAAGATGAAAGAATCAGCAACAAACATKAAATGATGATGAAGAAAATTTCTTTCTTGCCTGATTCTTGAGAACAGAGTGCAACTTCAAGTTCTGCCTCAGCTGTTGTATCTCAATTTGTTTGGATATGACAGACTGCCGCATTTTTGATGTAGTCACCCATGCATTATATAGACTTTTCTGAAATAGATTATAACATTAGGCAACCAATGTACATAAAGAAAAAAAGGCACTTGGGGGTGCAATTTCTACCTATTTTTCCTAAAATGTTTGCATTCAGATGATTTTCTGAGCAAGAAATCCAATAAAACCTTGCATGAGTCAAAGTTTTGAATGTTATTAACATATATACAAGTCATACTTGTAGCAAGTGCATAACCGAGCCATGTATCAAGTACTTCGTCATTTTTCATCAATTAGATACACATGAAGACATCATGACACAGATATTGACAGGATAAAATTAAAAAAGAACCACTCGTAGCAATTGTAATTGAAGTTAGGTGTTTGTTAGAGTAATATAGCACACTGAAATCAGAATATTCCTAAGGAATTAGCAAAGGTCTTTGCTCTCACATTCATACATATATTTATATACATAAACCTACAAATATAGAGACAGCCTGAGAGATCCAAGAAAAACATTAACATCCGACAATAAAATCAGAATATTTCTATGGAATTAGCCTGAAACTAAAGGTCTTTACTCTCAATTCATGCATATATTTATATACATAAATGTACAGATATAAAAAGAGTCAGGGAGATCCAAAAAAATATTAACATCTAATAATAACGACCATCCATCTCTCATTCCAGACCATTGGTGATGCTACCTATTGACAGAGTTGTTAACCTTTTACATGGGATAACAGGTCATTCTTATGAAGACAGCCTAATGCAAGACGTCCCATAAAATCAAATTATTATTCAATTAGAAAATAACTTATAGTTCATTTAGACACCACTAAGACTGCAGGCTGCCATATTCCACCATCGACTAGAAAATTAATTAACCAGCTTATATGAAATAACAGGTCCACTCTACTCTACAGGTCAATGGCATACTCTGAAAGCAAAATATGACTTAGATCATGACCTTTAGCATAACCTAATCCAGAAGATAAGATGTAGATTGCATTTCATTTAAGAGCATAACCAAAAGCATACCTTTAAGTACCTTATTGTTTACCTACAAGAACCAACAGGGTAGAAACCACCTTTAACAACGAACATAACAAAATCGTGAAATAGTGGTTGTTTGATTTTTTATCTATTAAGTTCTGAATCTATTAAATTGTCTTAAACAGTAGTCTGTCTGGACAAATTAAGATAAATTGTTGTTTGATATTTGTTCTGAATAACAAAAGTTACCATTTTATCCTTATGTCTACATAAGTGCTGATTGAAAATAAATTGTTTGATAAACATTTAAAATGACAAAAAATTAAAATAATATGAATTATTTAAAATAACATAAATAATATGAAAATCAGTTCATACACAATACTTAATAACTTAGAATATATTTAAAACAATAAAATATTATTGTATGATTACAATTTCTAATTTATGCATGGTTGTAAACTATTTATTTTTTTTAAGAGACGTGTAATTAAAAATTGTTGGACAAAGTTATTTTTTGAAAAAAAAATTTAACTTAATGCATTAAGACAGGATGGCTTAACTTAACATGTTAAGTTAAAATCAAACACCTTAATATAACTAAATCAATTAAGCTAACCACCCATGAAGCTTATTAAGTTGAAAACAAGCACCCGCTTAATACCATTCATATTAAATACGTATTATCTATATGTGATAACTGAGGCTTACAGAGCACTAAATTTTATTTGAAATAATATAGCAAGTCCTTGTTGAGCAACCTTTCACAAGTGTAATCTTTGCAGTGGACGATGAACATGTTGCATAACAGGTCCTGTGGGAAATAGCTAGATGCCAGGATGATTAAAAAGAAAGCCACACCTCCAGCAGACAAACCAACATAACAGTAACAGAAATATCCATGTTTATTTATCATCACAATAAATAAATCGCATGAGTAACTTGACCGTGCCAAGGCCAATAGAAACAGAAGAAGTTCAGATAGCCTATTGAACTTCTAAGCAGATAAGTAGACCGACATGGACTTACTACCACTACAACTGCAATAAAAATTTGTGGACAATCTCCTAGCAAAATCCGGGACTCCAAAAAGCTTTGATGCTCTTGCAAAGCTTTGTGGATATACCCAAAGCTTTGATGCCATCGAAAACGGCCCTTATGCTTAAAATTTTCCCGAAGTTCCATAAGTAGATTAGTACTCGGATGTAAAACGTCAATTCTCTAGCATGCTGTTATGAACTGGACCGATTGAACAACGGAAGTAGTAACCAGGAGATAAGAACAAGTGAAGGGTGATCCAATTACAATAAAAAGGAACAGTTTCTGGCTATTCGAGAGGCCCGAGCTCTCCTAAGAACACTCTAGCGTTCTTTCTGCATACCTCCACTCTCCTAACAACTGTACTCATATGTCATATCAAGCACATTAAAACAATACGCTAGTCCATCAGTAGCTCACCAAATAATTGACTCCAGTTGAGATAAGACAGACCTTTTTAGGCATTAAATCCGGTCACTATACTGGGGGGAGGACATGAAATTAATTGTTTGATGTCTGCTCGTTCCATATGCTCATAGCTCCATCTTCTTAATCATTAATTTGCATATTTGAAATTCTAAGTGAGAACGACTATCCCCTACCCCCAGACAACATAAACCATGGTCCATGGACCATGTCATTTTCGAACAAGCTAACAGCAAGTGATTTCAAATGAAAGAAAATGGTAACAGTACAATACCAATCAATTGACATGAAGGGTGTGTGCAGTTGTCGGTCGCAAAGAGTATCAAGCTAACTACAACAGAGAAAGCAAGCATACCATACCAGTAGTTTTCATTATTATGAAAGCTTCAAATTTTAGGTAATACCTGAACAGTTGCACTCTGGATCAACATGGCAGCATCTGCTCTTGCATTTGCAAAACGCCATTGCAAATATTTGTTGTGCAGCAGCCTCAAGACATGTGCATCAACAATGGCGTTCTCTCCTCCCTTCCTTCTCCTAGCTTCAGCAGCAAAGCTAAGAATTGAAGGTGTGTTGACGAAATTATTATTAGAGCCTATTCCGTTGCGTGCTCTTGTTGGACTGGGCATACCTCTTGACGGAGATGAAGTGGACGACAAAAGAACACTCTTGCTTGGGGAAGCCGGTCGAACAGCTCCTCTAACTGGAGAGGGCGACGATCCTCGTGGGGATAGTGTTGGACCATCTTTTAGATACCTATTCCCTGAAGGTAACTTACTGTTTCGAGATAATGGCGGTGAAACAGGCTCAGGTTGTACCCTCCTGAGATGATTAACGGTTCCTTGCCTAAATCTAGCTGGCACCACAACGGCTCGAGGTGTCCCACCTCGGATGGTACCCGGAGTACTACCAGAGGAAACACTTTCGGCATCAGAAACAGCACGATCTGATTTATCACAATCACTAACAAGTTTATTAATACTTCTATTAAGCTCAGGAATTTCAGGCTTAATAGGTTTCAATTTGGTCTCGCAGATCATAGACTTTTGTAAAGCCCTAACAGCACTCGCGGTCACAGATCCACTCAATTTCATATTCTCATTTGTAAAATCCACACTCCTCGTCATGAAACTCCCCTGCCGTGATCTCCCTGGCCACCTTTGCTGATCAATCGGTTTTGAATTCCCTGACTTCCTAGTTGGTGTCACAGCCCTCCTCTCCGGGGTACTTTGTCTCGATCCGTTATTAGAAGCAGTAGGCGCTGGCTTCGATGGCTTACTTACCGGAAGCGCAAACGATCCACCTTGAAACGAAACTGACAAACTCCTAGCCGGCGTCGACGTTAACATCTTCGCGGTAGCCGACATCTCACCAGCTCGCGGAGTCCCAGGACGACGCCGTTCTGCTGACTGAGCTCGCTTGTTATTCACCGTCGACGCTGGCGTCATCAGATTCGAGGAAGAAACCAGCGGCGACGGGAATCGCCTCCTCGGAGTACACATAGAATTCGAAGACGAGGACGTCGTGGTAGATGAAAAAGAAGACGACGACGACGTCGACGTCATTGTAGTTGTGACAGAAGCTGAAGAAAGAGTAGAAGACAAGTACCGTGAACCAACATCTCTAGATTTCGGCCGACGTGGGAGAGAAGGACCATTGTTGTCCGCCTCAGAAGGTAACAGCGGCGCACGTTTGGCTTTCGCCGGAGACGGACCGCGTGATGCTACCTTAGGGTTAGGTGTAACAGTGGTAGAAGACACGTTAGCCACCATTATCTCGCATCCTCTAACCAAAAACTCCACGGTTTTAAACCCTAGTTCAGATCAAATCACAAATTCCGAAGTTCCGATGAGGAATTCACGGAGAGAATTGTAGTGAACAATAAAATCAAGAATTTAATGTATAGAAGTTAGGCGTGATCGGCTGAGGACGTGGTGGTAGGGGATCGGAATATGACCGTTACAGTTCGCCGGCGAGAAGATTGCGCGGAGGAGTGGGGAGTGGGTTTAGGGGAGATTTGCTGAGCATAACTGTCCTTGCGACTTCCGAGCACGTGTGTATGTGTAGGCGCGTGATTCAGCAATATATAGTGTTTTTCTTAAGTGAAATTAATATAAATAATGATTTTCAACATTTAGGCATTGTTTGGGATTGATTATTTGAAATGATTTATGTTTTTTAATAAAAATTATTTTTTAATTTATTATAAGTTAGAATAGAATGTTTTTTAATAAAAATTATCCTCAAAGACAAACGCACACCAAATGAACCTTCAGCGATGTCGAAAAAGTAGCTGAAGATAGAGACGTTAGAATTCGTGACGTGAAGTGGATTTAGTGATAACAAGAATGTATAAATCAAATTGTAAAATCTAACCAATACTCAGCGAACACTGAAGAACCTTTGGAGATGAATCAGTGTCAACGATCAAATGAATCTTGCTCTACAAGATTGATTTTTGTCTTATCCTATTTGCACAAGGACAACCTCATACCTTACACAGAAAAATACACATACTAAGTTACTTTATTGTCTCCAAGCGTGCTTACCAGCTTTGTGAAAAATCAACTGTCCATATGCAGCCAAAAGCCTGCGTATCTAAAGACAAAGGACATGCTCTCGGCTAGAAGTTTGTCACGTGGTTTGTACCCTCTGACTTGCAACTAATGCAATGCGTATAAATAGCTAAGAATATCTCTCTTCTAAGCAACGCTTTCTTCCTACATCTAACTCTCTTATCTCTTGTTCTTATCTTTCTTTGTGCATTTCTTTGTGTTTCTTAGATTATTTAGATTAGGTCTCAACATTATCTTTTTTCTGCAACGATCTGTACATTTTGTATTGATCTTTTTTTAATTAATAAACGAATTCAAAAAGTGAAATTTTGTGTGTTCATATTCAACCCCCTCGACAAACTGTTACATTTAAAACTTTTGTAGATTCATTCGAAACCGACATGTTTGATTAAAAAATTATAACATTTCGGGTAATTTATAATTTTCAAAACTTATGATAAATTTATAGGTCTCCAAACTTCATACTTTTATTCTTATTGTTTACCTAATATAAAATAAAAATATAAAAAATATTTTATATATAATATTAAACATTTATATTCTTAAAAAAAAAACTTAAAGGCTTTAAAATATAACTAGAAGGGTACTTGCACAAGACAACAAGATATATATATCTCGATTTTAATATTTTATTTTATTCTCTGTCTCTGTCGATGTTATAATACTGTTTTATATGGTTTTGAAAAAACGACAATGTTTTTATTTTTGAATAAAATATACATTTTAAAATATCATAAAAATTTAAAATATATATATATATTTAAATTAACTATTTAAAAATTCTCCTTCTTTTGTGTAATTTATTTAATTCAGGTTTTTATCATAATTTAATTTAGATTTAATGACGAAGTAATTTATTTTTAGTTTAATAATATATATTTTTTTAAATAATGATTACGTATTCTGTTAAAACTCAATGATCATCCTAATTATATTTTAGATTTTTTGTATTTAAAATGAGAAGTGTATCTTATATTTGATTATGTTTATCTGTAGTTAGTTATACGAATTCAAACATAAAGATCTAATAAGTTGTACTTATGCAAAATTTACTTGTAATATTGGATTTTAAGTAATATGCATCAATAAACAGTACATCATATATAAAAAATAATAATTTTTAAAAGATTTTATCAAATATTTTATAATATAATATAGATATAAATTTTAGTCAGATTTCATACTCTAAAAAATATTAGTATTATTTTCTTAACTAGCAAAAGTTTATTAAAATGAATTTTCTGAAAGTCTAAAATAATATAAAATAATCAACGTTGTTTTAGTCAAATTTTAATAAAACAATATAATATAATATTATTATACTCAAATTTTAATAAACAATATAATATACTATTATTATACTCAAATTTAAAAAACATATATCAATTCTTTTACAAAATGTGTTTTTAACTGTGAAGGTTACCTTCATAGTGTTTTTTTTACTATGAATGTTCAAGTGTAAAAAGATGGTCTAACAGGTCTAACAAAAATATGTTGGTCTGAAATGATCCAAGTATATATATATATATATATATATATATATACACACACACACACTATGTCGTTAGACTTCCATGAGAATAATTGTTTTTCTATGAAAACGTAAGAAAAAACCTTCAGTGATGACTAAAACTTTAACAAATTCATACATGTGAAAGTGATTGAATTATGGTCCATAAATATGTATGTATGTATATGATCGGGTTTAAAACAATGACCAAATAAGAAAACACGAGAATTCTTACATTGATTATGATCAATAATCACATGTAATTTCAGTGATATCACACATAATTTGACTGTTATCGTATTTTTTTACGTAGATTATAACTCTGAGTGAAAGGAAAAACACTTGGTCAGCAAACTTTGAAACCAATCTTTGTGAAAATGAAGTAAATGTGTGATATAATCCCTTTGAGTTTTGGTAACTCCAAATATAAATAATTAGTCTTAGTGTTGATCCTAAGTTACAATAATCTCCTTTTCAATATGTGGGCTACCAAAACCAACCAACCACATCTACCCAACAATATCCCTATCACTAATCATAACCTTAATCAAGATTTCAACATATATGATTCAATTATTTTTATAATTTTTTATATAAATTATTTATAAATATTGAAATCCAATTTCATTCCAAATCCTACAAACCAAACACACAAATGATTTCAAATCCCTTAAAAACAGTCCTGCAAATCAAACAAACCGTAAAAAACATGACCCTTTGAGATATTGTTATGATATTTATAGATTAAACCACAAGGGTGGTGCCTGATTAATTTGAGTTTGACTCCAAAGGTCAAAAGTACTAGAAGGTCTCAAATTCAAATCCAATGAGAAACAAAAATCCTTTTGTGGCCACGGAGGTTTAAATGCAGTGACTCCGGGCTATCTGCAAAGCAGGTGGTCGTCCTGAGATTAGTTGGTTCGGTTTTGTATTTTATAGATTCCTCGTTCGAACTTTGTTTGTTGCTTTTATTTCTTGCTAATATTATTGCTTGTCTTAAAAAAAAACCAATAATTCAACTGCAAAAGGAAAAGAAATAAGAAAGAGAGAAGACACACACACATCTCATGGGGTTGTGTAGATTTGGACCACAATTCCCTCTTTAACACGTAATTTAGAAAGATCAGTTCTTTTTGTTCATTCATCTGTTGTAGCTTGCAAGTCGGGTCGGAAACAAGAATTGTCGGGTGTGATTGCCTATTTTTCTTTTTAAAATATATATATAAATGTGTAGTTTTTAAATTTAAAATCAAAAAGTAAATCATTTTCAGCACCCAAAATTTTTTATTATCAATTTATTATAAACTTGTTTCTTCTTCTTAAATGTTATGGATATAACAGTTATTATCTACTTTGAGTCTCTGACGTGTAGATCAGTTGGTAAATACAAGACGATTTCCTAATTCGATCCTGAGCCCCTCCGCTAGCCTTAGACGTTGAGTAAACCAAAAAATATCCTCTCACATTAGAAACATGTTCCAATTGGGATTGTCGGTAGTCAACTTTTTGACCAAATTATAATTTATTTTGGATTAATTTATAAGGGGTTTTGAAGAATTAAAAAAATAATGACATATCAATTTTAGAAAACGTACTTTCAAACATTTAATTTGATTGTTTGGTCTTCATTAGGTAAACAGTTGAACTTGAATCGTTTGTACATCGAACACAAAATGAAAATTATACAAAAAAAAAAACTTAATAAATATTTTCTTTGTCTTAATTATTAATATTGTTTGTGTAGACACTTAATTTTAATAAATTAATTGTTTAACGTCGTAACATATTAACTGGTGTAACACCCCCAAACACCACATTTGCATATATTACATATTTCATTACATAGAAATATAGTTTACATCATAAGGTCCCACTAGTACAAGGATTACTATATGTACAAAATCTACATATAAAAATTTCCAAAACAAATCATGTACTATTACATGTAATGCAACATGTATCTTCAAAAGTAGACAACAGATTAGGAAAATAATCACATTTTCCCTTTCTCTTTAATATCCCCGGACCCCGCCATTCCTGCATTGCATAATTTAAAACAGAAAATGAGGGTTAGACCAGATGGGTCTAGTGAGTAAATCTCTTCCTTGCAAATGCAGGGTGATGAACACCAAAATATGATAATGTAATTCCACTTAGAAATATTTTGCATTACAAATAAATGATGCAGTTCACAATATCATGTAAAATAGAGTATACCCAAGAACCTCAATTTTATAAAATATCTCTGATTAGAGATCCAACGTTCTCAATATGAAACAAATATTGTAACCAAAACTTCTTGAATCAATGGACTATTCATTTATAAATATTAACAGAAAAGATTTAAGGCAATACTTGCCTGATATGACAAACTATTTTMCCCTTCTCAATAACATCTAAATTATTATTTCTAAATAGAAATAATATCTTTAATTCATTAGGTCACAAAAAAATGATGACTCAAAGTTATTAAATCCAATTAGTAATAATAATAAGAGTTATAATATTATCCACATATGACAATGCCACCCTTATTCCAAGTACACCTCTCCTTGATATGTCATCCTTATTCCTCCATCAAAACAGGGCTACTTATCATAACAGACATAAGTCACTACGTCTGAAAGTACCCATTCTCAGTTCCAAACCAGAACAGACAAAAGTTACCACGTCTGGGGGAACTATTACTTAAAACAAGTTTCATACCAAAACAGAGTTACGTCACCATGCTTGGTAGAAACAATTTACAAAATCCACTTTCATACCAAAACAGACTTATGTCACCATGCTTGGTAGGAAGGTTACCTAAAAATATAGTTTCATACCAAAACAGACTTACGTCACCACGCTTGGTAGAAACATTTTTCAAAAATCTCGTTCCAAACCAAAACAGACTTACGTCGCCACGCTTGGTAGGAACATATCTTTTTATTTAAAAAGATATAAAATACCCATTTTATAATTCATAATTAACCCAATAATAGACATTTTAAACCATATAAAAAGTCTAAAATATAAAACTCATGAAAAAATTCCAAATAACAAGTTATCCGGATATGAAGTCCGGACAACACTTGTCCCTTTTATCCGATTTACTAATCCGGACAACTCATCGCCCAAGGCTTGTCCGATTTAACACTTGAAATTATTCCAACACTCTTGCCCGGATAACAAGTCCGGACAATACATCGCCCAAAACTCGACCGATTTAAAAATAATTCGGTCACCATATGATCGTATTCATACTTCTCAATTTAAAATGTTAACCATTCTTATAATTCATAGCTCGCTTAAAAGCTTAACCGGTTTAAAACTAAACCACTTAATGCTTGATCGGTTAAGGGCTTAATCGCCCAACCCTTGTCCGATTTAAGAAATATCCGGACAAGCTTTGTCTGATTTAAACCTAATCCGGTCACCCTTTGTCCGGATAAAACCCTTAAACAAATACATGATTTCTTTCCAATAATAATCAACATTCAAATAAAACCAGTATCAAATTTTATGTAAAAAGGTTTAGAAATCACTCATCTTATGAGAATTCGCAGTTTTTGAAGGAGATTGCAAACTTCTTTTGAATAACCGGACAACTCTTCTCAAATCACTCTTTAGATTTCAAAAATAAATGGCAAGGGAATAAAATGAAGGTAAAACTCTCCCTTTTATACCTTTCTAAAACAGGAAAGGTCGGTCATCCAAGCCCTTACCCACATGCATGCATGTACACATAATATTTCTTACATATATACACATATAAATTTATGCATACACACTCCACATATATATATGTATATATATATATATATATATATATTTACATATTATGCATATATCCCTATGCATAAAAATACACATACTCACATATTAAATTTACGTAAGTATGTATCCACATAAACAGTTAATTCACATAACAAATACCTAGGGTAATTATCAGAACCCAGTTATCACAACTGGTATTTGAAAAGATATGTTATTTTTGCAAATACCATTTTTTCGGTAAATACATAATATTTAAAAATATTTTTTATTTTTAAAAAATAACGAAAAGATATATATCTATACTATATTATAAAGCATTTGACAAAAACTCTTAAAAACCATTTATTATGCATGAAGTACTGTGTATTAATGTATATTACTTAAAATTTAAGATTACAAGTAAATTGTGCCTAAGTACAACTTATTAAAGTTTCATGTTTAAATTCGTATAACTAATTGCAGATAAACATAATCAAATACAAGATAAACATCTTATTTTGAATATACAAAATCTAAAATATAATTAAGATAATCATTGAGTTCTAACATAATTATTATTTTTATAAAATTTTATTGTTAAGTCAAAAATAAAGTACTTCACTAAATCGTAAAAAACATTATCTTTCTCAAAACCACATAAATAGTATTATATCAACAGAGACAAAAAAAAAACGAAATATTAAAATGAAGATATATCTCGCTGCATTGTGTGAGTACCCTTCTAGTATATATATTATAGTCTTGGTTGGGGTCTAAGGGGGTGCTTGAGATTGTTTATAAAAATAAGTTATTGATTTATTCTGGTGTAATACTGTAATAAACATTTTTTAGTGTTTGGATAAACAGTTTATACCGGTGTCAAACCGGTAATAAAAAGTTTGTGAAGAAGTTAAACCATTCTAACTTAAAATAAGTTGATAAGCAATCCCAAACACCCCCTTAATTCTTGATCTTTTATTTCTTTTAGTTATTTATTTTTGCAAATAAAAGTTCGCTAATTATATCAAATATGATGATTAAAGGTAAATTATATATATATATATATATATACTAGTTCGATCCCGTGTATTACACGGGGTAATTTGAAAAAGTTAAATCATGTTAGGAACTTATCTTACAAATATGAATGATCATCAAAAGTAAGATGTTATTTCAGACTTGTACTCTTGAAATAACTCTGAATAATAACTCTAAAAAATGACTCTTCAGACTTGAATTTAGAAATGAAACTATATCAATAATTAGTTAAAATTAAGTTAACCCTAGAATAAAATTGAATTTAGAAATGAAACTATATCAGTAAATTGAATTTAAACATAGAAGAGCGCATTTGTCAAATTTGAAGACAAAGTCTAAAGACCTTGAGTTCAGAGTTATTCAAATACCCAATATCTTTGAAAATTACCTCCTGGTAAAGTTTTCATCATATAGAGCAAGACCAACCAGAGCTCATTTGGTCCTTAAGAACCAGAGTCCCTGTGGACTCACCAACCAAAAGCAAGGCCAACCAAAAGCAAGGTCACCCAAAGGACCTCTGGTCAACTAGAGCATCTGGTTCGTCTATCCAGAGCCTCTGAGTCTAAAAAAATGTTAAATACTCAAAGAATATGAGCTCCAATTACAACCAGAGACCTTCTGGTTAGACATGAAGATCAACCAGAGCTTCTTAGGTTCCTTTTTGATGGATTGGAATATTTTACCATGGTTCATATAGACAACCAGAAGCAAAGTCATCCAGAATCCAAACCAACCAGAGGGGCTCTGGCTTACAAGACTAAGTCTAAGTCTTAAAGACTTATCTTCAAAGTCTATGTAAGTTTATTACAAGACTTATACTTTTGAAATTACTTTAAAATAATACTCTTCAGACTTTAGAGCTCTGTATAGGCAAGCTAAAAGCTCTGCATGCACTATGTAGAGGCTCTACATGGTGTTCCATTTGGAAAAGAAGACTAGAGAGTTCGGGTGAGCTAACTCTGAAGAATGACACTTGAGACTTGTATTCTGAAATAAAACTCTGAAGAATGACTCTTCAGACTTGTACTCTTGAAATAACTCTGAAGTATAAAATCAATCCCATCAAATCAGAGTTCAGATTTCTAAGTCTGAAAAAAAAAGACTTCAGTTTGGACTTCAGAGTTCGGGTGAGCTAAGTCTGAAAAAGAAGACTTTAAAATTCGGGTAAGTTAACTCTGAAGAATGACTCTTTAGACTTGTATTCTTCAAAATTGTAGAAGACTTCAGAGTTCAGACTTCTAAGTTTGAAAAAGAAGACTTCGAACTTCTTTTTCTAAGTCTAAAAAAAGACTTTAGGGTTCAGACTTCAAAGTCAAAAAAAGAAGACTTCAGAAATTCGGGTGAACTATGCCTGAAATAGCAAACTTCAGAGTTCGGGTGAGTTAACTCTGAAGAATGACTTCAAAATTGTTCTCTTGAAATAACTCAAAAGTAAAACTTTTTCAGTAAATTGAATTTAGAATAAAATGAAGCTAACCCTAAAATAAAATTGAATTTAAAAATAAAACTATATCAGTAAATTGAATTTAAACTTAGAAGTAAACACCATTTTTTTTGGAATCAGTTATCATACGAATTAATTAACCAAAGAATAAAATCAATTGCATCCTAAATTAGTGGGATTGATTGAATAAGAGGATACATGTCAATCAAATGAGTATAATTGAACTGTTAATGTAAATTGTGTCTAGATAAGTTTAAATGATACTAATTGAACCATTAATGTAATCTAGATACGTTCAAATGAGACTAATTGAACCATTAATGTAAATTGTGTCTAGATACGTGTTTAGGCGGGAAACCAAGAAAACCGACTCACCAGAAGATGACACGTGTCATTTAAGTTACTTATTTATTATAGGTATAGATATATATATATATATATATATATATATATAGGGGTAAGATCAAATGTTAACCAAAGTTTTTATGTTAACTTTGTTAACCGATCTTGGCCATTCGATCTTTCAATAAACGGTGGTGATTAATCATGATAAAAATTTATTTTTTTAAATTTAAAATTGCATAAAGATAAGTGAACAATATTGAAAAGGGTATTTAGGTAAAAAAAAATGTATGTAACTCTCATATCATTAATTAATTGGGAGTTACAAAATCAAAAATTCTATGATTTTTTTGTTAATGTAAGAACCATATGAACACAACTATATATATATATATATATATATATATATATATATGAATCATTGTGTCAAATACGAACAAAAATTTGACATATATATGAACTTGGACTGCATAGCATTTATGAACACAATATGAACATAATAAGAATAACTGCTGTACGAAAGAAAATAAATAAAAAAACAGGTATGAACACGATATGAACAGCTTGTGAACAATAGTTCATTCATTATAAACACATTCAAGAGCGATACTTTGTCAATTGRAGTTTTATACATGCATTGCATCCACACCGTTTAAGGTTCACCCCTTGTTCATATATGTTTCTGATCTTACATGGCTGTTTACCCCTAGTTCATATCGTGTTCACCTCTTGTTCATATCGTATAAAATATATGATCATATAACCCCAACGCTATGAACACTGGGTGCAAACACTTACACAAATATAAAGATTTGGTATCAAGCTTAAAAATAACATTTGTGTTCATATGATAGAAGTAATATGAACACAATGGTTCATGATTCATAAAAGTTGGTAATATGACAATATGAAAATGGGTCGTGCATGTACTTCCATTTGAACATTTGAATTAGGTATGTATTTAAATAATTAAAGAAAAAAGATATCAATACAAGATGAGTTATAAAAAACACAACACAACGTAATGAACATAATTTCGATTAAAACGAATCTAAAAAAAATAAAAATCTATTACCAAGATATTCGTTTTTGTTAATTTCTTTAATTCCCGACTTCGAACTCCGATTGTCATTATAAACCATTTTAATCTTATAATTGTTGTCGATTTATTTTCCATTGCGTTTATCCATATTAGCTTGATCGATACCGAAAATTTTTACTGCCGTGTTTTCTATGCGAATTAAAAACTGATAAAACAATAAACATGGAAGATCAAGATTAAAAAAATAAAAATATTAATATTATAAATGCATATTTTTTGGGATTTGATGATTTGTAACTCCCTATTAATTGTTTGGGAGTTACATATCAAATAAATTTACTGAAATACCCTTGTAATTAAAATGTAAACATGACATAAACCTACAAGAAGAATGAAATTTGATTGGTTGTCATGGTTTTCAAAGTTAACACAAAGTTGTTGGTTAACATTTGATCTTCCCCCTATATATATATATATATATATATATATATATATGTATATGTATGTATGTATGTATATATATACACACACAGGGAGGTCCTGTTATGAACCAAAAATTGATTAGGAACTTGGGAACCACATATAGCATGACATATAACATCTTTATCAGGAATAATGAACAATTAGTTATTATGAATGTATTAGTAATCATGAAGAGGAACATGTGACGCGTTGTAGGCGGTTCCTAGTTCTTAAGGAAACATCCCTATGTGTGTGTGTGTGTGTGTTTGAGGTTCAAACAAGAACACATATATTTCATGCGAACGCGAGACAACTTTTATCAAATCTGATAATACACATGAGAGACCTGGTGGTTTGTGGGAGACTTGGCTCACAACCTAGGTTGCGGCAAAGATCTCCCGCATCTCTAATTTATGATCACATGTGATTGATTATAGTAAAAGAGTGTTATGGTATTTTCATAAAATGAAATTCTTCTTGCTTGAACTCTCTTTCTCTCTCTCTCTCTCTCTCTATATATATATATATATATATATATATGTGTGTGTGTGTGGGGGGGGGGGAGGGGGAAGAGTTCAATATGATATTTAGGGGTTGTTTACCAAATTTTTCATTAAGGAGTCGTTTGTTTACCTCTTAATAGTTTCATTAAGAGACATTCTCTGAATCATTAAGAGGTAAATCTTGTTTGGCAGAAAAAAAGTCTACCTCTTAATGATTCTAAAACCCCTTGAATGATTTTGTACCATAGGTCTCCCTTAACTATTCAGAGCCCTAACTTCGTTGAAAGTAATTACCAGATAATTATATTTCATTTTTCACTATATCATTAGAGCCTCTTAATCATTTTGATCACTTAATCATTCTGCATTAAACCATTCAACAACTGTCAAACAGTCCCTAAGTCCTGTATGGATAAATATGTCTGTCCGGATAAATTTGTTTGTCTTGATAAATGAGTGTTGTTGTTTACTTTTTTTATCTGAATCAACAGTCTGAATAACATAAATGACCGATTTACCCCCCAATATTAATTATTTGAACATCAAAACAAAAAATCATAAAGAGGTTGACGATGAGGTGTCTCATTTGGGAAGGAGGCGATGCTTTAAATAAAGGGTACGGGTGTCATTTTTGTGGCTGAATGAGGACAACACATCATTTCTATCTGTGCGATTAAGTCATGTTCTGTGCGAATAAGCCGTAAGTAAACAACCCAAATGAGCTGTGCAAATAAGCCAGATAGACCAATAAACCTAATAAAGCCGCAAGTAAACATCCCCTTAAATTGTTATGAGTTATGAATTATTTTATTTCATACAAACTTTGATATTAATATTTATAGCATTTGCAGGAAAATATTAGCATGAATTGTGTAAAATGCAAGTTCAACATAATTATCCGGTTGTTGTGAATAATGATTCCACATAAATATATGCATCTTATTTTGGGTTATTTCATTTATTATCATTAAACTCTACTTCAAATGCTAAAGCTTTCACATGCATTTTTTTTAATTTATAATATTTTCTATCTTATTATTTTATTACAGATAAATTTTTTAAATTTTAACTGTTTAAACAAGTACAATATTTTTCTTATCAGTTATGACTTTTTTGTGTTATTATATACTTTATATATTGTTCCAATAAACTTCAGCTAGATTAAAAACATAATGTTATAACTCTGTAGTTTTTTAACCACATCAAAATGATGTCATTTTTGTATAGTCTTATATCAGTTAAACTTGGAACAGTCAAGATTGACCACATCAATCAAATTAAAGAGGTCAGTCATTCCCTTTGAGAAATAGTCAAAGTCAACAGAAACGTATTTCGTACATAACACGTCTTTTGACCAAAAATGTTTATAAGTTTTGACTTTTTTGGAATAAAAGTCTAACAAAATAATTTGTAAAATGTTCAACTTAGTAATTATTCAGAATAATCTATATGTGTATGGTCTTTTCTCCTCTATATATAATGGAACATCTATTCTCTCCTCAATGGATTTTATGGAGAGTAATACAAGGGTGGTGCCTGATTGGTTTGAGTTTGTCTCTAAAGGTCAAAAGTACTAGGAGGTCTCAGGTTCAAATCTAAGGAGGAATAAAAATTCTCTTGTGGCCACAGAGGTTCAAATGCGGTGACTCCAGGCTATCTGCAAAGCAGGTGGTCGCCCTAGGATTAGTCGGCCCGCATAGCTGGTTGGATATCCAGGTTAATCAAAAAAAAGTCTACAATTTATGAACTTGACACTCTGGGATAAACTGTGACATGTTAGAATCCTGCATCAGCTATACTCGTCTATATATGATGAAACTTCTCTCCTCAAGGTCTATTTTGGAGAGTAATATGACGGTTCCAAATATTCACAGTTTTGTATATCATTCAAGCACGTGTGCATGAACCAATTGTGTGTTAAAGCTTATGTTTTATTTGTCTATGTTTATTTTATAAAGTTAGTTAATAGATGACGGGTGTCTAAGACCATCTCGAATTCTTGTTAGCAAAGAAATACCAAAGTCGAGGAGACATTAAGACCAAAAATTGTTTCAACTTCGACCATATAGTATATATGACGTTTAAATGAGAACATGACATGTGTCATTTCTCTCCCAACAACATTTTGTCAGTGACTTTGCAGTATGATTGGAGCACACTGGCTAGTAAAATGCAATGTGCGATTGTTGTTGCTCTAATGGGAGCAACAAGATTCATAAAATAGTACAGAAGATGCTAAATCTTCTTCGACGTTGATTTTTTTGTACCGTAAGCATACGGACCAACTTGTGCACACTCGATTAGTCTCATGGAGCCATGACATTAACAGTTTGACAAACATACTCGAGTGGCCTAAGGGGATTTAAACTGGTAACCACCATGGAGTAAACCCAAGGTCTTGACATTTAGTTAAACTACCGCTCATGATTCCCATGTTGAACTTAAAATTCAAGAGTTAATTACAGATTTGGTCCCTATGGTTTGGTGGTTTTTACGAAACTGGTCCTTAAACATCTTTATTACAGAAGAGGACTCGTGCTATGTTGTTTTTTAATGAGTTGGTCTCTCACTCTAACAACCATCCAATTCCTCCGTTAATCTTGAAGACATTTTCATCCTTGTTTTCTTTTTCTTTTTTGTCTTTTTCTCAAGGGACCACTTTCGTAAAAATCACTCAAACCACAGGGACCAAATTCCAAGATTAAGTTTTTTAAAAAAATTTAAAGGTTTTTTATACTTTTAAGTTTATTAAATTAAATAATTATTATACTTTAATATATATTAATTATTATATTTTAAGTGTAGTTTTAATATATAATATATTCCCTTTCGAAAAAAATACATTTGCGTATTTGCACACACATATATGTACATGTGAAATATCGTGTGAGAAGTAAAATTAAGGTAAGAAGCGTAAGAAGGGATATGAACCTTTGATCACCTTTAATCTCAAAACTACCAATGAATTACGCTTGATACGGGGATTGATCAGGTGTATCATCTCATATCGGTGCATCTAATCCCAATTTGCATCCAATGGTGAAGATCTCTTCTTACGTTTCTCACATTAATAATTTTTCTCACTGGAACCCAACCCTATATGTATGTATGTGTGTGTATAGTGAGGTTCAAAGGAAAACCACATCTAATCAATCATTAGATTATTTGATTCAACGGATGCGATTAAATGGACATTTACAACAATAATTTTCAAATTAAGAAAACCTCACCTTCCCTACTTTTTATTCGGAAAACGACAAAATATAAACAAGATCGAGCGAAATAAATTACACCATATTGATGTATTTTTCATCATTTTTTGTGGTTTTCCGAATTTTCATTTATTTCGCATTTTCCGCTCTCTCTCTTTCTCTCAAAGCAAAATAACTGAAAAACCAGAAAACATAAAAAATCAGATAAAAGATATATCAATATGGATGTCAAAAAATTAACGAGAAAAATATGATTGTTTGTTGGTATAATTTAATATTTTTTTTTATTTCTTAGACTTAATTATAGATTTGGTCCATGTGGTGTGTGGTTTTTATGAAATTGGTCCGTTGAAAAAAGACAAAAAAAAAAAAAATGATGAAAGCGCCTTCAAGGTTAACTGAGAAAATGGATGATCGTTAGAAAACAACATACCATGAGTCCTCTTTTATAATAAATGAAATTTATAGACCAATTTTATAAAAACCACCAAAGTACAGGAACCAAATTTGCAATTAACTCTAAATTCAATTAAAAGCAATATATGTTTCCATATACATGTACTATGAAAAAAAACATGCATAAACTAAAACGATGAATAGAATAACATGTTAAAACCATCTACTTGTCCTTTGATCGGTATATTTCTCTTTAAAGATACAGAAAACTAAGGTGTCGTTTACCAAACGCTTATTCGGGTAAGCGCTTACCAAGTCACTTTACTTTATCGAATAAATATGACAAAGACTAAAAATCTTACCCGTTAAGAGCAAAGACAAGAATCGAGAGTCTTACCCGGTAAGTGAGGACGAAGACTCTTACCATGGTTAGCGCTTAGCGGGACAAATTATTGCATACGATACGTTTTAGTAAATAAAATCTTATCCAGTAAGTAAGCGATAGTGTTGAATTTTACCGTTAAGTGCTTACCGGATAAGTGTTTAAGTGAACGGCCCTTAAGATTTTATAGATATATCTTATTGTTCAGATGAGTTTTTTATGGATACATTTTTTTATTCAGTTGAATTTTTTTCAACCAAACATTCTCTGTATCGTAGTTTTTGCCATTTTGCTCTCCCTTTATACAGAATCACGCAAATACAGGTAGATAGTCTTTTCTGATCTTAATTCTCATTTATAAATTACTTTTCTTTCCGGTCTCAGGTTCTTCACTTTCCATTTCTTCTCGCTTTTCTGAAACTTACAAACTTTTTGGCCAAGCTTTTCCGCAAAAAGCTTTGCCAGTCAATAGATTTCTCAAAAACAACCAGTTTATGTATTAAAACAGATGATAGTATGCATACATTTCATCTCTGATCTTATCTTAAAAGATATATTATGTGTTTTGCATGGGACCGTGCGATTTGCATACAGTTTGAGGCTTTTTGACTTTTGATGCTTACATGTAAAATCGACTAAAGCAAATAAGCTTTAAGAAAGAAGAGAAGGGACCAAAGAAAAGTTATTACCTATTATGCATGCTTCTCGACCCAAATAAGTGTCAAACAATCAGTAGCGGATTTTGAAATTTTGGTAACTGAAGTAAAAAACCAGTTAACATCGATAAGTGGATACAGGGTTTATTTCATTTCTAGTAGGTTCGAAAGCGATAAAAGGGTATTTTGAAAGGTTATAATTTCTTTTTTAAAACGGTTGACTGGTTTGGTTTACCCCCAACCTCTACGAGGTGCGTCCGCCCCTGGAAAATTACTAAAAATGTTGTTTGGTGATTGCAAAATGATTAAGTGGTCAGAATGATTAAGAGGCTCTCATGATATAGTGCAAAATAAAATATAATTGTTTGGTAATTGTGTACAATGAAATTAGAGCTTTTAATGGTTAAGGGAGATTCATGATACAAAATCATTTAAAGGGTTTTAGAACCATTAAGAGACAGACTTTTATTTTACCAAACAAGATTCACCTCTTAATGGAACTATTAAGATGTAAACAAACCCCCCTTAATTTTCATAATAAAATGATTTAATATGGACAACAGACACATAATAACTTATCTGATTCGGTTATTGTTTGAATTAAAATATAATAATAAGTTAATAAAACTCGTTAAGTTGATTACGTGGAAATAAACATATCCTAATTGGATTTACTGGAATGATTATTGGAAGGATTTGAAATCTTTGTTGGGTAGGATTTGTAATGTAACTAAATTCTATTTTATTTAACAAATTATAAAAAATTAAAAATATAATTAAATTACTATTTTTATTAAGTGATTATTACAAAACAAATATTTATAACATATTTCAAAACAATATTACAAACAAATACCGAAAAATACCAACCACCCAGTAGGATTTGTAGATCTCATCTTTATGAGATTTTACCAACCACTCGATAGGATTTCTAAATCTCATGTTTTTTGGATCTCATTAAAATACCTGGATTTCAATACTGAGGGGTTGTTTGTTTACCTCTTAATAGTTTCATTAAGAGGTGAATCTTGTTTGTCAAAAAAAGAGTCTGCCTCTTAATGGTTTCAAAACCCTCTGAATATTTCAATACTGAGGGGTTGTTTGTTTAACTCTTAATAGTTCCATTAAGAGGTGAATCTTGTTTGGCAAAAAAAAGAGTCTGCCTCTTAATGGTTTCAAAACCCTCTGAATGATTTTGTATCGTAGGCCTCCCTTAACCATTCAACGCCCTAATTTCATTGCGAACAGTTACCAAACAATTATATTTCATTTTGAACTATATCATGAGAGCCTATTAATCATTCAGCACCAAATCATTCAGCAACTACCAAACAACCTCTGAGGCTGTCAAAGTACATTATTTCCCTTTTCAAAAAGCATAAAAGAGTTTGCTAGGAAAGTGTTAATCAAAGTGATAGACACAAGGGGGCCATGGGAAAACAAGACAATGATCATAACTTAGGGATCACTCCTATTTTATAATTGGTAACAAAGTAACCAAAGTCTATAAACGCATATTCAAGTACCATTCATAACCCACTTTTGATGGTGATTGTTATTGTTATGTATGACCCTATTTCCATGGCTTTTGCTCTTGTAACATCATTCGACTCAATTCAATTGGGGTTTGGTGCAACTCATCATTACACCAATATTGTAACAATACCTGTTAGAGTCTCACATTTGCTAAACACCATCAAAACATCTGTATATGTATATGTATCACAACTCTTCTACAGAGTGATTCAAAATCCTCCCGAACCTTCCAAGCCCATTTTTCAGTGAGCAAAAAATAGGTTGAGCTCGTTTGGGGTTGAAAGAGGACCCGATCCGGCTATTTATGCTTTAAGGCGGGCATGAGATTCGGGCTTTTTGTGCACAGCCATGGATCCATAAAGATGTGCAGTCTTAGCATGTACTCCATTGCATTCAGCATAACTTGGATGCAAGGTACAACCCAACAATGCATTCAAAGCAACAACTCTTACCAAATCTCACACTGTTAACAGCCCAGATGTACAATAGGGATCAACCACTTATTCAAACAGAAAACTAACATGCTGCATCTTAACCACAAATAGCAAGAGTCTTTTAAGAGCCTATAGTCACACTGTTAACCACATTCGGAACCACTTGTAGTTCATACTGCTTAGAAGAAGTTCAAAGGTATGCCCAATCATAGGGCGTGGAAACGGAAGAACTTATTACAACCTTAAACTGAACAGATTTGAGTAATCCTAAGGAAAGCCAACATTTGGTCCAGGAGGTGTAGGCGTTGGGATGTAAGGCATAAGCGGAGTGCCATGCTCGATTGGCCCAGGCCTTAGTGCTGCCGCCTCTGAACTTGGTACCGGATCATTAGGGAGGTAATCATCTACGCCTACGTTTCCATAACCATTTTCTTCATGAATATTACTCTCCTGTGAAAATAAATCAAGAATGAGCCAATATTTTGGCAAGTTTTAGATGATATTACCCTAAGAAAATGCCATCCTACCTTAAGCTTCCTGCTCGGCTTCGTTAAGTTCATGGGACTCTCATCTTGAACATCTTCACTGTCTGATAAAAGCCAGAAAAATGATCACTTGATAATCAACAACACCCAAAGGCATGCATGCACTTTACTTGTAAGCTTATTGAAAAAGCTCCTTTTGGTACTTCATATAGCTTATGGGTTCTAGATATTTTACATTATCATCTACTAGCTTATCAATTAAGTTGAGAATCTTCACTACCCTTTACAGATCAGCAACTATCCTTTGCAATGAAAACCTAAAAGGCACTCTTTTTGGTCCAAGAGTAGCATCAATTGGAGCAAGCTCAGAAGACAGATCGTCAATTGCAACCCTGAAAAGGTCTTATTGACCCACTTAGTCAAGAAATGAAAATGCTGAATATCTACAGACAGAGGCACATGCAGTTGATGACAAATTTCCACATCACACATCCTCCTCCTTTTGTTCAAATTTGCATGTGGAAATATATACACTTAGAACAAGCAATTAAGAACACCATCACAAGAAGCAGGAAAGATTCAAGTTGGAATTGCAGTGCGGAAGACAAATATTAGAGAAATTACCGGAAATCGGGGACAAGTAGACGCAGAGCAGAGCTGTTCCAAACACCACGAACAAAACCCAGAATCCCTTGTTCATAATGTCCGTCTTATGTCTATGGAATGGGACGATGAATTTAACTCAAGGTTCTGGGCCCAATTTCATGTCTAAGATTGAGAATTATGTTGCGATTTCTTCTGGTCAGGCCCACAAAGAAGTTGATGGGCATTGGGTTGGGCAGCCATGTGGTCAAGTCCACGGCTCCTCCACTCGGCCCATCTTTCAAGAATTGCTGTAAATTCGATTGCAAATGCTGGGCTTCCGTCTCTCTTAGGCAAGCCCCTGGCCCAGCCCAGGTATGACCACTTTTACCCCCTCCTCCCCTCTTCTTTCTAATTCTTTATACATCCACCCCCCTTAGTTACTGTTTCTCCCTTTCTCCTCGTCCTTCTCGATTTTCTGAAAAGCAAGTTAACGGAAAATCAAAAGGTCCTTGGGAAAAAAATGAAACCTCCTCTCTGGCATGGAATGGAAAAACCAACCATATCCTTCCCAACTCTTAGTTCTTAGTGGGTCTCGTATGCATAAAAACCCGAGATGTTATTTTGTCTCTAACCTAAGTGCGGATGTTGACACTCTAGTTGACATTCCTCTTTCGGTTGTTAAAAATTGGTGTGAAACCTATGCCAAGACTTTATGCAGTTACTTTGTGGGAAAGAGTCTGCCATTCCTCGTTGTCTGTTATTTTGCTTCTACACTTTGGTTTCAATACGGGATTGAAGATGTTTTACTAGATGGCCATGGAATCTTCTTGTTCAAATTTAGTAATGAAATTGGTTTAAAACATGTTATTGACAATGATCCTTGGACGTTTACAAATGTTCCTATTTTTATCCAAAGGTGGAGACTCGGTTTAAACCTTAATTCGACCAAGCACGATTGCATACCTCTATGGGTTAAAATTCATGATATTTCTTATGATGTTTGGAATGACGAGGGTCTCAGTTTCATAGCTAGTAAAATTGGTAATCCCCTTGCCATGAACTTTTGGACCGCGTATGTGTAAGTATGTCGCGAGTAAATCCGCTTTTGCATGTGTCTTCCTTGAAATCCCTTATAGGGAAAATTGGATGGAAATTGTTAAGGTGTGTATCCCGGATTAAGAGACTTTATCTATGACCATTCATTCTCTCCGGGTCAAGTATGATTGGAAACCGATTATATGCTCTCATTGCAAGATTTTTGGCCATACTGACTCATCCTGCATGCCTAATTTAGTAGTTATGAATGTTACTACCACCTCCCTAAAAGAGAATGTTTCAGTTGGAAAGAATGTTGTGACTGATAGTGAAGGTTTCTAAAGTCTCACACATAAGAATAGCAATCAAGCTAAAGCTCATTTTCAAATGTTATGTCGGCAAGCCAAAAGGAGGAGACCCATAAGAAGGCAACCAACGAGAAGCAGGTTCAAGGTAAACCGAAGGACAAAGCAAAGACCCCCTCACGCCATGAGTTTTGATCGGTTCAAAGAAAGAACCCCTTCCTAAGAGGGATTCCCCCCAATGGTTTCCCCCAGCCATAACCCCCTTTCTCCCCTATACCTCCTATCCTAAGATGTATCTCTTCAAATAACCCTAAACCCATATCTTTAAATCAAACTAAGGTTACAGCTCTCTCTTCTAATCATTTCTATATTCTTGGTGACCTGGTTGAGTCTAAGGCCACTGGATCTCCTAGATCCCCCCCTCCCACTCCCCAATCCCCACATGGCTCATTTTGAGGCGTATATGAACCCCTTTGATCTGGATGACCTCCTCATTGATGAGGAAATGATTGAGGTAGATTCGGATGATGGTGCCACTTCCCGACTCATCATATGTGATTACTTACCTTCTCAAGAGCCCGTTCAGTTAGTCTCTAACCATCCCTTTGTTTTCTCATGTTGAGCCTTGCCTCTTGGAATTCTCGAGGCCTATGTAAGCTCTCTCATCAGAGAGCTATGAGAGACCGTATCCGGGATAATTTACCTCCAAATTTGTGTTGCTCTTGAGACGCGTGCTCCTCTATCTAATCTTCCCTCTCTTTGTGATAAAGTTTTTGGTCCTTGGTATTAGGCGTCTAATGGTTCCCTTTGCTGTAGAGGTACTCTTATCATTATTGCTTGGAACCCTATCCATGTTGACATGATGCTTCGTAATTCCACTGATCAAGTGATGCATTTCCATGTTAGGATCTAGGGCACCAATAAAAATCTCTTTGCTTCCTTTGTCTATGCGAATAACTACCATATCATCTGGTGCCAGTTATTGGCTTCTCTTAAAGCCCATAAGCAGGTTGTTAAGAGTTCTCTTTGGTTTATTATGGGAGACTTTAATGCTGCTATTGACTCTAAGGACATCACTTATGGTATGTTGGGGGTCACTCGTAGTATGGATGACTTTTGTGAGTGTGTTCGTCGCCTTGAGGTTGAGGATATCAACTTTAAGGGTTTTTTCTATACTTGGTCTAAGAATCCTAATGGCTCTACTAGCCTTCTCAAAAAGATTGATCGTGTGTTGGGTAATTCTCAGGTCCTCTCAAATTTCCCTTCGGCCTCTATTATCTTTCACCCCTATAAGTCCTCAAACCATAGTCCTGCTGTCCTGACTCTCTCGTTTCGATTATCTAAAAAACCTAAACCTTTTAAATTCCTAAACCTTTTAAATTCCTAAACATCCTCACTCACAAAGTGGCCTTCAAGGAGGTGGTCGTTGCTAGTTGAAACCCTAATCTCTCTGGCTACAAGAAGTATAAGATCTTTCAAAATCTAAAACTTCTCAAAGGCCCCATTCATAAATTTCTTAAAGATCAACGTAATCTTTTCACGAAGGTCTCCAGTCTTAGGCTTGAGCTTGATAGGGTTCAAATCGCTCTTGATAGGGACCCTGATAATGAGGTCATCCACTTCAATAAACTTGTATTTCATTAAATCGGTATCAACTCATGAAGTAAACACAAAAACCCCTTTATATCATCAAGAGAGAATTAAAACGAGAAAGATAAGAAGGGGTTCGATAGTATTCACATCCATGTCGTGAACATTTAAATTTGGGTAATGAAGGAGATCATGTGGGTTTGCAGGTGTTGAATTGATGAAGAAAGGTGTATTTAACGGAGAAGAAATTCAGTAAAGAGGAAGGGGGGATTTGAATGTGGTTTGTCTTTGTGTTGCAGAAGCAGTGGGCAGTGCATAATAATCATATTCAATGCGAGCATCACTTTTGAATTCGCGCAGAGGGTTTTCAACACCTGTCGCTTGAGCATGATGCCTCTCCGTTTTTTTTTAAATTAAAGCCTCGCGGCCATTGGTATTTTCATAAGATGATGAATTTAAGAGATTGTATTTCTTCAGAAGATCAATTACATATTTGGACTGATTGATGAATATCTCTTCTGAAGATTGTTTTATTTGAAGACTTAGGAAGAAAAACTAAGTTCTCCCATCATACTCATCTCAAATTTACTTTTCATCAGGTTTGAGAATTTTTCACAAAATTTGGAGTTAATTGAGCCAAATATAATGCCGTCCACATATATTTGGAGAAATAAAATATCACCTTTGTGTATTTTGAGAAAGAGAGTTGCCAATTGTACCTTTTTCGAATACATTGGCAATGAGAAACGTAGATAGTATATCATACCAGGCCCTGGGTGCTTGTTTGAGCTCATATAGAGCTTTATCCAGAAAGTAGGCGTACTTTGGTTGTTTGACGTTCTCAAACCCACGTGGTTGTTGAACGTAGATTTCTTCTTGTAATTTGCCATTCAAAAAGGCAGACTTGACATCCATCTGATAAACCTTGAATCCCTTGTGTGTTGCATAGGCTAAGAATTGTTTCAAGCCTAGCAACGGGAATGAAGGTTTTGTCATCGTCTATCCATTCTTCCTGGCAGTAGCCCTTGGAAACCAGCCTAGCCTTGTTCCATATGACTATGACATCCTTGTATTTCTTGTTTCTTAATACCCATTTGGTCCCCATGGCGGTTTTACCTTTTAGGATATGCATAAAGGACCATACTTTGTTCCTCTCAAACTGAAGCAGTTCTTCTTGCATTGGATCTATCCAGTTTGGGTCTTGTAGAGCTTCAAAAACTTTCTTTGATTCTACCATGCTTAGAAAGTTTGCAAAGAGACATTCATTTGCGGTGACAGACCTTGTTTTAACACCAGAGGTTGGATCCCCGATTATTTTGTGATGAGGATGGTCTTTAGTCCATTTGGTGCTAGATTGGGGTTCTTGAGCAATGGAATGCAATTCTTCATCGATAGGAGTTGTAGATGGAACTGCTTGCTTACCCTCAAATATATCTTATCCAAATCCTTGTTCCGGTTTTAGAAGAAGTAGATGGTGAAGTAACAGGAGATTCAGGAAGAGTTGTACCTTCATTATTGGATATCTCATGAACTTCATCAGCTTTGGAAGATGATTTTGCATTGGGTATCAGACCAGATATTTCATCTTCTTCTTCAAACAAGTCTTCAAATAGGTGAACGAGTTCTGATTCTCTTGACTTGTGGTGTGATGAATCAGAATGCTTATGGGTCTGCTGGAGTTCTAAAATGTTGTGTCTAAAAGTCATTAGTGATGCATCATCAACGAACACGTTAATGCTTTCTATGACAATCTTGGTATTCTTCATGAATACTATGTAGGCCTTGGCGGTTTGAGAGTAGCCTAGGAATATTTCCTCATCTTCTTTTTTGTCAAATTTTCCTAGATGTTCTATGTCATTGGGTATATAACATTGCACCCAAAGACATGGAAATATTTGACTTTTGGACGTCTCTAGTTGATGAGTTCATAAGGGGTCTTCTGGTGCCTCTTGTTAATGATGAATCTGTTCTGGGTGAAGCATGCTATGGAGATGGCTTCTGCCTAGAAGGAGATGGGTAGCACTGATGAAGCAAGCATCGTCCTTATTGATACATAAAACAATGTAGATAACCACTTTTTAAAAATTACATAGATAATTTATTCCAAAATGAGAACGTTTAAGGAATTAAACATTTAAAATGAAAAATTCAATGGTTTTATTTGTTTAAAAAAATTCAAACTTATTCATTTAAAATAAGAAAGTTTATTTGTTTTTTTTTCCAGAACTTTCCCCTCATAATTTGAAAAACAGAATTGCACGTAATTACAATTTTTTACGATAGTAAATTTAAAAATAAATTTTCTTGAACACAAACTTATTAACAAAATAAAAGAAAGATGATTGTATCAATTATTGAAATTAATTGTATATGAATGAATATTTAGTTAGTTATATGATTAATTTCAATAAATCACATGAAATAATCATATTCCTTCCGTTTGTGTTTCAAAAATTTACCTTCAAATATACCATCATAAAAAATCGTAATTATGGGCAATTCTGTTTTTCAATTACGACGAAAAAATTCAGAAAAAACGAATAAACTTTTTTATTTTAAATAATTAAGTTTGAACATTTTTAACCAAATAAGACCATTGATTTTTTTTTTCAAATTAAATGCTTAATCCTTTAAACATATCTTTGACATAAATTATCTACATAACTTCTAGAAACATTGGCTATCTATGTTGTTTTAACAAAAAAATATTTGTAACTGGTTGGGAAAACGTTTATAAAACTCAAAAAGCAATCAAACAAAGACGATATATGATGGGATTTGTACGAAACTTTAAATTAATATTATCAAAGATAGCAACAGAAACATAAAATAGACCTACAACGGTTTTCATAAGAACTCTCAACAAGGAACTCATTCATTAAAGAACTTAGAAAAATGAAAAACACAACCGTAGTGGGTTTTAGAACTACAATCTTTGAAACTTGAACGTTGATGTTGGGTAGAGAAGAAAAACGGATCTTCCTCCAAGGTTGATCCACACCAAGCAACCTCTTGTTTGAATGCTAGTTCCTTGCAACCCAAACTAGTGTGTTTTATATGTACCTTAGAAATAAAAATCAATTATGTATCTTCTCACTTTTTCTCTCAAGAACTCTTTCTCAAAATTCTTTAACATTTTGAATTTTAGCGAGAAAAACTTAGAATATTTTAATTGTCTTTTGTAGTGTACTTGGAAGCAACCGTTACACTTAAAAATCAATTAATAAACAACCTAAAACCAACCATAGTTTTATTAGTTAGTTATTAGTTATTTCATATAAATTTTATATCAAAATATAAAACTTATATAATTAATATCACACATAACAAATTAAGTGTACATTTAAAACAATGGAAATAATAATATGTATCAAATATATATTAGACTTAAACACTAGTTATATAACATATATTTTATTATTATCAGAAATTATTATTTCGATTAAATAATAATTTGCATGACAATTGTTTGGATTGAAAATGATCGAATCACATTTGTAACATCTCACTTAAGAAACCCCAAGTTACCAATTTTATAAAGTCTCCAATAAAATAAAATTAATTGATTAACCTCAAAATACGGGATATTGATTTTCTAGAAAAACTTCGAAATATCCGTTCTATTTTAGTGATAAAACCACCCAAAACACAATTCCAAACCGGACATAATGGATTTTTTNACAAATTAAGTGTACATTTAAAACAATGGAAATAATAATATGTATCAAATACATATTAGACTTAAACATTAGTCAAAATATATATAACATATATTTTATTATTATCAGAAATCATTATTTAGATTAAATAATAATTTGTATGACAATTGTTTGGATTGAAAATAATCGAATCACATT
Organism: Cynara cardunculus var. scolymus; assembly: GCF_001531365.2. NCBI lineage: Eukaryota > Viridiplantae > Streptophyta > Magnoliopsida > Asterales > Asteraceae > Cynara > Cynara cardunculus. The sequence continues at coordinate 9,761,139 of NC_037541.1, forward strand.
CGATCGTACGATTGAAGTTAATTCGCTTGTATGTGTGTGACCCTTTAGGATTGTGTATCATTAGCCACATAGTCAAGTTTAGTGATGGGCATATCACAAAAGATCTCTATAGGGTCCTCAATGCTTGGAACCACTCCTAGATCAACAATGAACTTCTTCATCCAAGCAGCTTCTTGTGCTGCTTCCAAGGCAGCCATGTATTCAGCTTCTGTAATAGATTGTGCAACTACCTTTTGCTTGGAACTTTTCCAAGTTATCACTCCATTATTCATAATGAAGACATAGCCCGATTGTGATTGAGAATCATCTCGGTCAGTTTACACACTTTACACCAAGATCAAAAACATATCTTTAGTTCTTCGTAAGTACTTCATAATGCTCTTAACTGCTACCCAATGTCCTTCACCTGGAATTTGCTGGTACCTAATCATCATGCTCAAAGCATACAAGACATCGGGCCTAGTGCACAACATGGCGTACATGATGGATCCAATTACAGAAGCATATGGAACTCCATTCATGCGATCTATATCAGATTTTGTGACAGGGCACTGAGACTTGCTCAAAACTGTGACATATGACATTAACAAGAAACCATGCTTGGAGTCTTACATCTTGAACCTTTTCAAGACTTTTGTCTATATATGCACTTTGGCTCAAGCCAATAAGCCGCTTAGATCTATCTCTATAGATCTTTATATGTAACACCCATGATACACATTTGCATATAATCATGTATTCCATATATCAAGAAATACAAATACATATTCGGTCCCAAATATATATACAAAATCTACATTATAAAAGTAGCTACCAAATTTTTCCATAAAATCTCTATGCAAAACTTGTATTCATAAACATGATGCAGGTACAAGTAAAAGCACATCCCAAAATTCATATGCAGGAAATCATATATTTCTTTATAAATTTTCCTTTCCCCTTATCAACTGGTTGCCTGACTTGTAATGCACATTTTAGAACACCAAAATGAGGGTTAGACTTTGAGGTCTAGTGAAAAATCCATTTTATGCAATTACAGGGTGAATATCATCAAAACTCTTTTATAAAACTCATGTTTGTAACAAATAACAAATATATAATGTTTTGATAAAATAACCCTCTTTTGCCACATCAAACCACAAAATACCCATTTATCGCATAACACATGAACCCAATGCTTCTATAAAACAAACCATAATTCCCTCATAACACATTGGGTGAGACAATCCCATTTCTTTGCCAGATGCGGGTGCGGGAACCCATCTCATCGCAACATACTGGGTAAGACTATCTTGTTTCCTCACAACACGCTGGTGTCATCATAACACACTTCATTGCATCAAAACTCAGAGGCAAGACCAACCAGAGCTCATCTGGTCCTTAAGAAACAAAGCCCCTCTGGACTCACCAACCATAAGCAAGGCCAACCCAAAAGCAACGCCAAAAACCAAAGGCTCTCTGGTCAACCAGAGCCTCGAGTTCGTCTATCCAGAGCTTCTGAGTTTAAGGGATGAGGGTGGGTCTAAGATCTCTCTAACACCCATGACAACCAAAGATGCAACGGCGCAGATGGTGGCAACAACTGGGTGGTTTTGTGAAGATTTGATGGTTTCTTGCTAGCAGCGGGAAAGAGGACAACCCAACACTACACATCTACTCCAACTCTTCATTTCTCGAGATCGTTCATCAGAGGAGACAACCCAACAGCTCGGAGAAGACAAATCCTCCCCCTCGCATTGATCACCATCTGTAAATTGAATCCCCTCCCCTCCTTAACATTTCTTTGTAAAGGGACCATATGGTTTTGACTTTGTTGGATTTGGTTATGTTTTTAGGGTTTGATTTAGTTTTTCAGGGCTTGATATAAATATTTAGGTTTTGACTTGAAGTTTTGATTTTAATGTTTGAGTTTGTATCTAGGATTCTAATTGTTCTTTTTAAATTTATCGGAAAGTGGTTGGTTTGTAAGTATGTTTTTAAGTTTGTATCTTATTTATTCCTTTTGACTCTCAAACAATTTGCTTTTGTTTATGTGGTCGATGGTGGTTGTATTTTTGGTCGTGGGTGAATATTTGAAATGTGTATGGCAGCCAGAGAAGATGACCGGAGTGGTTGTGTTGAGTTTTGGTCCTGTAGTTTACATGTTCGTTTGTTTATCCAAGTGATGAGATAAAAGGGGAAAATAATAAAATACCCTTGACTTAATGGGTTGTTCTAACAACCGTTAGGGGTAAGGACCAAATCTGGTCATTTTTGCATACCACAATGGCGAATTTGTAATTTAAAAATTGTAGAGACCAAAAAAGTGTTATAACTAACAAACCATGTGGACCAAATTTGTAGTTTACTCTCTCTCTCTCTCTAGAGAGAGAGAGAGAGTAAATTACATTCTTTGTGCTTATTGTTTATGTGCTTTAACACTACCGGTCCCTATTTTGAAATATCTATGGATTACATTTTTGTGGTTTGCATTTTATAACAAACTCAGTCCCTAAATATAATTCCATCCAAATTATTTTATGAAATAGGTTAACTAAGGGGGGCATTTTGGCCATTTAATTTATTTTTTATTTTCTATTAAAACCATAGGGAACAAGAATGTAATCTAATCTATTAATTATTAAAACCACAGGGACCAAAAAATATAATATTCTCTAATATATATATATATATATATATATATATATATATACACACACACACAATCTCATCGTAGCTCCTCCCTGGGAACTGTTCTTCACTGGCAACAAGTATTCATCAATCAATGAACATTCTTCTTTGGACTTTCTTTCCGTAACCTTCTCTCCTCCCTTATCTTTGTTATTGGTAGACCTCACCCCAAACCTCCTTTCCGTTGAAACCTCATTTTCTCTCTCTCAAGAAAAGAAGGGGAAGGATGGTTTGTTGGGGATTTGAAGTAACAACATAAGGAAGTTACTGATTTGATTTCAAAGTTAGGCTTAGATTTGCTAACCTACTAGTTTGATTTCAAGGTAGTCGATAAGTGAGGATTCGATTCTGTTTGCATTGTGATTTTGGTTTGATGGTGACTTTAGTTTTCATTTTAGTTTGGATTATGATTTTAAATTTGAGGTTTAGATTTTGATTTTGGTTTTAAGGTTTGGATTTGGGTTTTAAGAAAGGGTCGGAGGTTCACCAGAGACAATGATTATAGGTTTCACCTCCATTATTGTACCGCCATCATCCTCTTCCCATTTCTCTCTGTTTCCATTGATGTGTAAATTGCATTTCCCAAAAAACTGTACATATAAAAAGAGGATGGCAATGATTGGGGCTGCAGAATCATCAAACCTCATAGCCTCAAGATCTATGGTTTCTAAATCGAGGAAGATGATGGAGTCTTCTTCTTCCTCTTTATGCTCCACAGACCCAAAAGAGATCTAGTATGGGAGTTCTTCAATTTCTTGTGGATGATGGTGGAGTTTGGGAATTTTTCCCATGGATGATGGAGATATTGTGTGGGGACGTTCGTTGGCTACAGATGTATGGGAAGGAGGTAGGGGTGATGAACAGTTGAATTGTTGTAGATGTTGGTTACCATCTTGCGAGATGTGAAGATAGGTGTAGGCCTGTAGGCAGAGGAAAGAAAAAGGTCAATGGTTGGAGGGAGAGGAAAGGATAAGGTTGGTGACTAATCATCGGGATTCGTCCTGATAGGTTCAAGATGAGGACGTAATTGTTAGAGGCGGTGGTGTCAAAGATCTTTATGTGTGTTATTTCATATATATGTATAATGGGATTAGCGTTGTAAATGAACCGAAACACAAACAGAAGCTTGTTCATGTTCGTTCGTTTAACTTAACCGAACAAACGAATGAGCACGAAAGGTAAATAAACAAAATTCTTTGTATTCGTGTTCGTTCGTTTAAAAATCAGGCGTATTCGTGTTCGTTTATGTTCATTCGTTAACATGCTAAATGAACATAAATGAACGGGCTAAACGAACATAAATGAACAAGTCTAAGCGAACCTAAACGAAGGCCTGAACGAAATCATTCAATTAACTATTATACACCAATTATCGATAGTTTAAACCTATACAAAACAATCACCATTCATCAACCATCATCATTTCAACAAAAAAGAACAAATCATCATCACCATTTGAACAAAAAAAAAAACAATCCACCATCATCATTTGTCAGCTCATGGAAGTTCAATATATGTCATATCATCAGTTTCCTATAACAAACAAACAAAATAATTATTAGTTATTGTAAGAAAACAAGTATTATAATTGAAAGATTAAGCAAATTATCTTAGTATTAAATTTAATATATAAACGAACGTAAATGAACAAATGTTCACGAACATAAATGAATGAACGAGACAGTTGTTCATATTCGTTCGTTTAACTAAACGAACAAAAAACTTTTTTTGATGTTTGTTCATTTATTAAATAAATCAACATAAACGAACTTTCCGCCGAACAGTTCACAAATGGTTCGCTGAACGTTCAGTTCGTTTACAGCCCTAAATGAGATACTATATATATTTAATAAGAGTAAATTACAATCTTGGTCCATGTGGTTCTAAATGACTAAAATAACCTTAAATACTAACTAAGTTAACAAAAAAAAATTGGACAGAGTTGGCGATAGGAACCCAATGCGTTATAAAATGCAAACCACAAAACTGTAACCATAGATGTAAAATAGAGATCCAGAGTGTTAAAACACATAAAGCGCATAAACCAAGAATGTATTTTACTCATATATATATATATGTGTGTGTGTGTGTGTGCGCGCGCGCGTGCACGCCTGTGTGTGTTTGTGTGTGTATGTATGTATGTATGTATGAGTTAATTATAGAGTCTGTCCATATTGTGTGATGTTTGTTACAAAAATAGAAAAGACAAAAAGACAAAAAAAAAAAAAAAAATAGACAAAAAAAATGTTCTTCATAGTGAAATGAAAATCTCAAGGATGATTTCTACACTTATCAAAGTTTAAGTCCCACTTTCAAACTTTTCATTAAACCTCAAAGATCAAAATTAGAGTTTATTCTAAAAATTAGTCGTAAACAATAAATAAAAATAATTAATTTTTGGTATTAGTCGAAAACAATAAATAAAAATAATTAATCTAGCAAATAAAAATAATTAGGTCTCCATTAAGTGATTTATATATTAAAGTATCTTATTGGTTATAAATGAGTATTTTGGGGCATCTAACTATACTATGTATACATGATATATTCTTGTAACTAATTATCATATGTACATTGGTACTCAATATATATACATACACACACACATACATACGTAATTATCATATGTACATTTGGTCGTTAACGAATTTAACGGATCTATGGGTGTTAGATTGTAATTTAAGGTGTCTAAGTGTGTAATAAATGAAGTGTTATGCTCACTTGGACAAAAAAACAATCCATTTGGACCCATCACGACCTACTTTGACTCATCAATGATAATACGACTCATTATACCCATTCAGACAAAAACAACCTATTTAGACCCATCATGACCCATTCAGGCTCATGAATGATAATAAGACTCATTATACCCACTTAGAACAAAACAACCCATTATCAAGGCATTAAGGATCACCATGGCCAGTTATACCTAACTTCAACCCATTAAGGTATGTTCAAATTGATTTAGACTTATCATGATCCACTTAGACTTATTGAGGATAATACAAACCATTATACCCACTTAGACAAAAACGACCCACTTCATTTATTTCGGCTGGGGAACATTTACAAGTAAGATCAAGTTTTGGGAAGCATTTAAGAGCCTTTAAGCTAGGTGATTCAAGTAGTGGATCAAAGCTTCAAGATCCTCACTCCATTTTCGTCAATTTACTTGGTTTTCTAGGTTTTCTCCAGAAACCTAGTAGGTGACTATAAAATGCTTTGTAAAAACTAGATACATGTCAAATTACGTATCATACTCACATTCTAACTTCATTTAAGTATCAGCTCATTATTGGTGATTTGATCATATACCCTTATTCTAAGGCTTTTTATGCATATCATGAAATTACTCCATTAAGTTATGAACCTAAATACTTTCCTATGATCATACTTGTTTAAAAGACATTTCATGAGGATTTGCTTAAATACTTGAAAAATGTTCTATGCCAAAATATGAGGCATAGTTGACCTAAAATTTTAGGGTCATTAATTATTTGAATATTATATGGCACATGTTGGGTATAATGGTTGGACCACTTATTTAAATTCCGAGATGAGAAGTATATAGGTGAATGTTCCTATTTGCTATGGTATGCTTGGATGAACCTTATGAGTAGGCACTCGAAAATTTGAGTCCGAAAGTGTTGTCTTTGTGATACACAAGGATCTTCGTCGCTTGAGGTAATGCCTTGGAGGTAGTCCTTGAGTGGGTCACGTCTTGAGGTGTCACTCGCGAGTGTATGAAATAAGATCACCTGTCTCTTGTGATGAAACTTGTTGAGGCAATACGGGTCTTCCCTGTTGATTCCAAATAAATGTTATAAATGATTTCAACTAATAAATTGGGATTGGTTATGTTATGTTCTTGTTTACTAGGATTTTGGCCTAACATTTGTTTTGTGTGCACATGTATTTCATGTTCTAGTGGCGTGGTTACCAAGAAGGTTTGACTGGCTTGTAGAGTGAGCTTAGGGAGCTTTTGGGGGAACTATACAAGATTGACCTTTCGATGGTTTGGGATGACAGCCGTTGTAAAACATTTTTGTGTTGGATCTTTTTGATGTTATCAGTACATGCTATTGATGTCATTATTTTAGGATGATTTATGGCATCTTACATATTTACGAGTCAAATTAGAGTGGGCAATGGGCATGAAGGCTTGGAAACTGGTTAAAACCCGTACATGGTTTGAGGTCGGTTACATTTGACTGGTTATAGTCATCCCTACCAAATCTAATTCTTAGAATGATTGATCAATGGAACTGGTCAAAGTTAACCGGTTAGAACAATTATTTAAGAAAAGCATTTACGGTTTACGTGACGATACTTTTTAATTGAGATTTATTATAATCGGTTAAGACACCAGTCATAACTGTTTTTTTCCCATTTCTTCCATCAAACTATATAGACGTAATAATTTCTCGAGTGAAACTTCTACTGGTTTTGAATAGGACGGAAAACATTTACTACATCATAAAATTTGTATACATGTATGTTTTTTTTATTATAACAATATTTATATTTATAACTAAAGGTGTTCATGGTGCTGTGCGGTGCGGCTTAGAGCCAAACCCACAAAGCGCACAACATGCACGAGTTGAACATTTTTTTCACACCGCTGGAGATTGGCAAATGGTGAAGAGGATATAAAGAGAGAAGGTACCCTTCAACGCCTTTACCCTTCTTTAATTTGATGAATTTATGTTTTTTTTGTGGTCATTTTTTCAATAGATGCTTTTTAGAATGATTGATTCTTTTTATTAAAATCCCTTATTGTCATTTTTTAATTTTGTCTATGTTGGGTTTGAATCTGTTGCCTTGGGGGGGTTTGTTGTTTGTTCCAAAAAAAATTATTGGATTGTTCGAGTTTTGGAGCTTATTGGTTCATTTGATCGACTTTTTTGGGAGATCCGGATCTGGCTGAAGATGAAAAAAAAAATATGAGTTGTTGCGATGTGGTAGCCTTTGAAGGTAACATGTTGCGTGTTGGAGTATATATAATACAGGTGGCCACAAATTTTGGACCAATTTTAAATGCAATATCGAAGTTTATTAGAAAAGGCATCTCAAAATATTTGGGACAAGAAGCGGTTAGCGGCTTTAGAAAATAGATGACAGATGGATTTTTAAAGCTTGCTTTTTCAGTTAATCAACTACAATTTTTTTTCTAGAACACCTAAAGTTTGTTTTACATCATTCACGACAGTGTTCCATTGTCATAAGATCTTCTTGGGATATTCAAGGTAACAACCTCTCTACTCACTGAGGTAAAGGAAAATCTTACAAATATCTTAACCCCAACCCTATTTTCGAGTGAGATATATTGAGTATGTTTGATTTGGTTATATATATATATATATATATATGGGTTCATTCAAGGGAGAACTGATTAGTTTGTGGTAACTGTGAGATCCACTCTCAATCACAAATCAACGGATAAATTAGGAAATTAATAATTATGATAGTTTGAGTTAAAATTATAATTAGAGGGCATTTTAGGTATTTTTAAGAAACTCCTCTCTTCTCTTTCATCTCTCATCTCTCCGACCTCCAATCTCCGGCCTCCGGTGAACATTAATCCGGCAGGTACCAAGTAATCACAAAGATACACAATGTGATACCCATTGTGATATACTGTGATA
>NC_037541.1:9769466-9842059 GCF_001531365.2 Cynara cardunculus var. scolymus
AAACCTTAAAAACAAAGATACACAATGTGATACCCATTGTGATATACTGTGATACCGATTTCACCGGAGGCCGGAGATTGGAGGTCGGAGAGAGGAGTTTTAAAAAAATACATAATATGCCATCTAATTATAATTGTAACTCAAACTACCATAATTATTAATTTTCTAATTTATCCGTTGATTTGTGGTTGAGAGTGGACCTCACAGTTACCACAAACTAATCAGTTCTCATTTGATTAGGCCCTTATATATATATATATATATTGATGGAGGTTCAAACGAAAACACCTCCATTTTATGAGAACGCGAGAACACACTTATCCCATGTGATAATACGCGTGAGGGGCCCATGTGATGTGCGGACGACGTCTTCTACGACTTAGGTCGCGCCAAAGGTTGTATGCGTCTATGATTTAGCATCACATGTGATGGTATTGATGAATTATAGTATCTTATCAACAACGCCCTTATCACATGTGATAATACTTGTGAATGGCCTTAATGGTGTAAGAGCGACTTGGCCCGCAACCAAGATCACATAGAAAATCGTCTGTGTCTCTGATTTAGTATCACATATGTATCATATGTGATGAAATAATAGTATCACATGTGATTGTCTATAGTAAAAGGGTGTTCTCGCGTTCTCGTAAAATAAATGTGTTCTCGTTTGAATCCTTCCCTATATATATATATATATATATGTATATATAGAGAGAGAAATTTAAAGCAAAACTCATGTAGCTTGCAAGCATTTTTTTTCTACGTATATATGAAAAAGGTTTGGAAAAGCTGAAATTTGACCATCCTAACATCATCAGTCTCTTTATGACTGTGATTTAACTGAACCTCAAAACCACAACCGACGAGTGTTAATTGTCACATTTGGAAGTGAGAACAACATATAACATGACCCTTTTTCTTGTGCTGCCTTCTAATGCTAATAACACCTTTCCGGTTTCACCATAGCTTTACAATATTTGGACGTTATACTCCATAATGTTGGAATGAGAAAACTTGAGAAATCAGGCCCGACACAAAATCCCTACTTGAAAATGTGAAGGAATAATAAAGTACAACTTTAGGATACCTTGGCTTGTCGATCTCACATAAGTTTGTAATTGGTTTTCTTGGTTAATAGTTTAACGAAAAACAATTACACCATTTTTCCAATTTTTAACCTACAATAAAATTTCACACCCTCATTGCATTGCCCGGACACACAACTAATATGTTTAAAAATATTGATTAAAAAATCCATGCCTTATAAAATAATGTGCCTTAACACGTCACAACACGTTACAATTGAAGGCAAGCCTTAGAGTGGAGCCACATGGTTAACGTGGCAGCAAACCCGAGCCTTGGTGCCATAATGCACCGTAACAAGTTATTTATAACCATGCAAATATGTCATTATTATTATTATTATTATTATTATTATTATTATTATTATTATTATTATTATTATTATAAAACTTGATATTATAAGAGAGAAATTATTATCTTATATAATTCCATCAAAAAATTAAATTATAATTATTAAATTAGAAAATATTATAATATGTATTATATGTTAAAATCTCTAAAAATACATAATCTATCGGAGTTGAATATAATTAGTTTTAGAAATTTTAGGGGGTGTTTGGGATTGCTTATTTAGAACAACTTAAGGTTTTTTTTTAAAGTGCTTATCAACGTACGTGGTGTTAAACCAAAGTTTTTATAGAAAGTGTTTGGATTAACTTATGACGGTGACAAAACGTAATAAGCTGATAAGTTATTTTTTAGTGTTTGACAAATTTTACTTATACATGTAAAATGACCAAAAAAATATTACTTTGTACTTATCACTACCCGGTTCACTCTCCCTTACACTAATAAAGACCCATAAACTAACCTAAAAAGGAGGCGAAAACCTGTTAATGGAATGGAAGAAACATTGAATTACGTAGAAGTTGAGAAGGTCGATTTTTGCAGAGAAGGGAGAAGCTGGTCACGAGAGGTTTTAACTCATAATCAAATGTAGTGAGAAGGTGTTAGGTTTAGGGTTAAAATGGTAAATTGATTTCCAAAACTGATAAGTTATATTAAGTTAGAAGGTTCTAACTTATCAAAAACTTCTTATTACCAGTTTAACATCTGTATAAACATTTTTTTCCATCCAGATACTAAAAACTATTTAAACTACTTGTTTTTTTTTATTAACCTAGATATTCAACCCGCTATACGAGCCGACTAATCCCAGGACGACCACATGCTTTGCAGATAGCCCGGAGTCACCGCATTTGAACCTATGTGGTCACAAGAGGATTTTTATTCCTCCTTGGATTTGAACCTGAGATCTCCTGATACTTTTGACATTTCGAGTCAAGCTCAAACCAATCAGACACCACCCTTGTAGTTAGGGTTTGTTTGTTTACCTCTTAATAGTTCCATTAAGAGACAACCTCTGAATCGTTAAGAATTGAATCTTGTTTGATAAAAAAAGAGTTTGTCTCTTAATGATTCTAAAGCCATCTGAATGATTTTATATGTTGGATCTCCCTTAACAGCCATAATTTCATTGTACACAATTATCAAGCAATTATATTTCATTTTATACTATATCATAAGAGCTTGTTAATCATTCTGAACCAAATCATTCAGCAATGGTCAAACATCCTTTAATTATTAGTGTTATCCTATTGTTAGGGGCTGTTTGTTTGGTTCTTAATAATGACATTAAAAACCAACCTCTTAAACGATCAGAGATAAAATATGTTTAGGAAAAAAAAAGCCTCTTGATGGTTACACAAAAGTCTTAACCATTTAGAGGGTACTAGTTGTGTACCCGTGCAATGCGGCGGGAGCCGTGAATTTTAACGATTTTGAAGTTCCACTGGTTTTATAAGATAAGATTTAACAATGATATATGTTACACTTGGTCTTTACATATTAATACAAGTTGAATAAATAAGAGTTATGGTTCAAATTATAGACTATCGATGAAAAAAATTGTATGACAGAATAAATCCAATATATTTAAAATCCAGCATATTTAAACGACTCCATAAATGTGTTCGATTTACACCAAGAGCAAAGAACCAAGAAACTTGAGTTTTAAGATAAACATTCAAAACCAATAAAGAAAACTACAAATTTGACAGATCATAAGCCATGAAAAGACCAAAAAAGATGGGTTTTTGAATGAAATTTCAACTGTTTACTCTCTTTCTTGTCCAAAAACTCATATTAAGGTTACATGTATATATATATATATATTTCAAAAAAACCCAAAAACATATTATATGATACAATTTGGATAGCCTAACCCCAAAATATATAGTATATATATATAAATAAATAACTATAAAAGTATAAATCGTAAATATTAAAAATATTTTTTCACAATATATATAATAATATAATTAAGTTAAAAACTATTCAATATTGGACTCATTTCGAAGGTATTAACGAAACGATTATAATGGTGTAACTAGTTAAAATAAAAATGTATTTTTTAAACATGTTTTAATTGATATATGATTATGTATATTAATTTGATAAAAGTTTAAAATTAAACATTTGAAAGTAAARGACGTAAAGTAAATTAATTAACTAATTATAGARGTATAAAGTGTAAATTTAAAATTATAATTTAAAAAAAWYSGKTKKKRRRRGRWKAGTGTATGTGAGGAGGTRAGTGTATRTGAAGAGATGAGGGGTGAAAAAGTGRAAAAGTGATATCAAGAGTATCTTGGTCATTTAGTATTTTAAKACTTTAAGACTTTTGTTAAATTTGYTTTATAAGATAGTATAGATGATCATAATTTACTTTTAGTATTGTTACCAGATGCTATAATAATCCATGTATATTCAACACTCGGTACAAACTCCAGCTGATGCTATAATAGCACAACTGTCACAAAGCAACCACAAAAAAAAAACTAAATCAACAAATCATTAAATCACGACGATAATTTTACATGTAGCAAACAAATCAAGTAGTTAAAATGTTACCAGCACAATGTTGCAGGAAGTAAAATTATTATAAACGATTATAAAAAGGGATGTAAATGAATAACATRAAACAAGATTAAACCAAACCTCAGTTTAAGCATTTCCAAACTGACATAAATGGATTATTGTGGGTTTCTAGTTCCCAAAAGATACCACCAATGGACTTTGGCCAAACCAACCAACTTCCATTGAAGGCAAAAAACAACATCCGTCATCCAAATTAGATAAAAGTTGAACAACATAAACAAAACAACTCGTAACACATACTACATCAAAACAAATGTCATTGTCTTATCATCGCTAGTCGATGCAACCAAACTCGTAACCATTGAATATACCAAACGTGCAATGTGCCAACAGTGTCATTGCCTTGTTCTCCGACATGTTCTACAGGTCCAATGTAATTGTCTTGTCCCATATCTTTCGCTGCCAATTGACATATCTGCAATAACAAAAGCTAAAATCCCACAGAGATTAAAAAAAACAAAACCAATAAACCTTATTCAAATATTTGCTTCATCCCATTTTCAAAATCCTATGATCACCTCACCAGAAACAAACTGATAATTGCAAACAAATGATTGTTGCTAGAATTTTTTATATCTTGTCTTCCCTGGTTTGAATCAAACCCAGGTGCTGCCAAAGCCCATAATGTTGAGATAGATGCTTAATTTAGTTTGAGTCCTTGACTTGATAGAGTTGGATTATAAAAAAGGCAATAATAGTATCAAGCACGTAAAGTGATCCAAAGTTGTATATCAACCTCAAACCCATCAGAGTTTATGTTCTTATAGGTGTTAACAAGGCAATAAGGCAATATAAGGGGCCCTTTACCAAATATTTTACCGGTAAGCGCTTACCGGTAAAATTCAACACTACCATTTACTTACCGGGTAAGATTATAGTTCACAAAAATGATATTTTTTGCAACAATTTACTCGGTAAGCGCTTACCGTGGTAAGAGTCATCACCCTCACTTGTCGGGTAAGACTATTGTCCTTGTCTTGTTCTTACCAGGTAAAATTTTTGGTCCCTACCATATCTATCTAGTAAGATAATATGACTTGGTAAACTCTTACCCAAGTAAGCGTTATCAAACACTTCACCGGTAAGCGCTTACGGGTAAAATTTAACACTATCATTTACTTACCGGGTAAGATTATAGTTCACAAAACGATATTATTTGCAACAATTTACATGGTAAGCGCTTACCGTGGTAATAAGCCATCACATGTGATTGTTCCCTAAATCTTCAATATTTGCGACACAGCAGACAATACATTCCATTATTCAATTTCTTCTGATTCAGATAAATCTTACTTGAATGAATGTCGGCAGTAGGCGCTGAAATTGATCTTGCTGCACATCATGTACTGCTATTAAAATCCAAATATCTCATTAATGCATGGGTCAAAGTTAGTCATTGTCATATAACAACTTTCAGTATCATTTTGTAAGCAAGATACGAATGAACAAGGCAAAGAAAAGACTTGAAAGAAATCACCCAGCAACACAGATCAACAATGGATCACTGGTTCTCGATTCCAATAACCCTAATATGTCCTTTGCAATGGCCTTGTAGCTACACAACACCATGTTTACCTCCCAACTATTCTAAATACAATCTATATGGTTGGGCACTCCCTTTCGCTGCCATCTTATATGATGTAACTATTCAAAACCATAATCAGAGATCTGTTTTGGCAAGGTCCAAAGTTCAGGATTGTAGATCTACAACCACCTTTGAATGAACAAGATACAAAGCATACCATCTAATCACATAAATATTAGGCATTAGTATCAAAGTTTCCTTTTTATTCATGTCGGTTGCATAAAACCAATTTACTGCTGCTACCTCTAAGTACAGCTCCAAAAACTCAACTATCTGTGCCACAAACAATAAGTTTACCAGATCACAGTAATCAAGACCTAACATTTCATCTAAATTTGTAAATGAAGTCACCAACAAACAATAGGAGATCTTTTGTCACTCACTCTATGTGACTGCCCAAGATCGGGGGATCCAAGATAAGCTAAAACAATAGAGACGTTCTTATCTGACATCTATCCTTTTTTTCCTGAGAAAGARAAGAATGCTAATCAAATAGCAGGAAAAGTTCAGGTGGAGGTTTACTTATGGATGTTAATGATTTGGTCATTGTTGCTTATTCATGGTTGTGTGATCAAAGCAGATCCATTTTGCTGTAGCAAAAATTATTTGTTGATGTACATATTGCCGAGGACACAAGTCCAGAAGTGAACACTACAGAGCGTGATCCATGAATTGCTTAGATGGTCTTATGACATTTCCATGGATAGCGTGTACATAGTATGGCATATAGAAGCTTTAATGTCAAATATTTATTAGATACAACATATTTATAAAGAAAGCAATAAACATGCTGGCAGATCAGTTGTGTGGGATCATAGTCTTATGGTAGAGATGGTTTGCCATCCCTCATTCTTTGCCTAGGGGTATTTCAAAGTTTTGCAAGAGGATGTTCAGGTCTTGCCACTTCGCGTTTTTATTGTACATAAGTTATTCTTGTATAATGCCTCTGGTTGCCACTTCGTCTTTTTACCTTTTCTGTAATGGAGCAAAACCATCTTGTCACTGGGTATCTATTAATAACACCACCTATGTGCTAGATTGTTAAGGAGAGCGATTAAGCCATGTTGCATTTTAAGAATGGTTTTTGTCCTTAAGAAACTATAGATTAGAAAAGGAAAATTATACGAAAAGTTTAAAAGGCTGTGTTCATACACTTGCTCGGTGTTGCATTGTCATGCTCGGTGTTGCATTGTTCCATGGGTGAACTCTAGAAGTAGTAGAAAGCAACAAGAAATAAAGAACATTACACATACCTTATGGTACATGCCATCACGATAGAGTGTATACTTCTCCAAAAAAGTACACCAATCCCCATGGCCTGGTTCACACCACCATTCATCTTATACCTGAAAATAATTTGACACCTAGGAAGTTGGCTGKATATGTTCTCCATTCAAAATATACCAATGTTACAGAGCTGTATAATTACCGGATAGCATGATGCCTTTTAACAAATACATGACAGATAATTCACAACTAAGGTATAGAGAAGTCACCAWAAACAAACTGATAATTGCAAGAAATGAATCAAATGGTTCGACGATTTATTTACAAATGATTGTTGCTAGAATTTTTTATATCTCGTCTTCCTGGGTTTGATTCAAACCCAGGCGCTGCCAAAGCCCATAATGTTGAGATAGATGCTTTATTTAGTTTGAGTCCTTGACTTGATAGAGTTGGATTATAAAAAAGGCAATAATAGCATCAAGCACGTAAATGATCCAAAGTTGTATATTAACATCAAACCCATCAGAGTTTATGTTCTTATAGGTGTTAACAATGTAATAAGGCAATATAAGGGGCCCTTTTACCAAACATTTTACCGGTAAGCGCTTACGGGTAAAATTCAACACTATCATTTACTTAACGGGTAAGATTATAGTTCACAAAAACGATATTCTTTGCAACAATTTACTCGGTAAGCGCTTACCATGGTAAGAGTCATCACCCTCACTTGTCGGGTAAGACTATTGTCCTTGTCTCGTTCTTACCGGGTAAAATTTTTGGTCCCTACCATATCTATCTAGTAAGATAATATGACTTGGTAAACTCCTACCCAAGTAAGCGTTACCAAACACTTCACCAATCACTACAATAAATTCTTTGAAGTGGAGTAATTTCTAAAATTTTATATAACGCAAAAAGTTGGCGCATATATTCAACCTTTTTGTACAATCTTCCATAAGCCTCCCACCACTTTCTTTGAGAAGAAGATCTTCTGTCTGCAACTGCTTCAGAAGCAGCAAGTACAAAGCTCGCAGCCACGAGCAGATCTCTTACATCTTCATCCACAAGTTTAAGAAGCCTAAAATTTATGCCAATGACTCCATTGGTGGATTCGACATTGAAGGGTTAGCGAATGGGTTGTGTTGGAAGTTGTTGCAAAGGCATAAGAAGCAAAAAGAACACCAAAATTGATTTAAAAACAAAAGAAGAATATAGAATGCAAGTAATTAAACAAAATCTCACTGAAAGATAATCTATATTTGTTGATCAAGCTAAATTCAAGAAACACCCACAAAATCTAACATCATAAGAAATAAAAATATGAAAAACAAAGAAATTGAAAACTTAATATCAGTTACATGGAAAAACACAAAAAAAAGTGAAAAAAATTAGAAACAGATTAACTTTGTAGATTTGATGCATCAGTTGTTATGAGCAAGTTATATACCACCTTCACATTTCATGGATCTGTATTTTACCATAAAAAAGAATCAAGACAATTTCACAATGACTACAAGAAAAGCTTCCAATCTCAGCAGCAAATCTTACCCTATACACAACACAAATGCTTGTTACCATCTAGTAACTACAACCATGCCATGTATCTGCATACCCAAATAATAAATTAGTGCATTGATCACTCAAAAGCAATCTTAAAGCAATTCCAAATTGAAAATCATTGACAAAAACATATACGATACCGTAGGAGTTTACTTTACCAAACTACCTTCTAAGGATACCAAGCAAACATATACACATATAACAAAACATAACTCTTTGCACATGTAAGACTCCTAAACACATACAGCCCATAATCAGAGTGTACCTTAATTGGCACCAGATTTCACTATAGCATTACTAACAATCTCTGCTTGCTCTATCAAAAGGTCCACCTTCTCCAAGAAACCCTTAAGTTCTAGCACCTTAAGATTCTTTCACTTCTTCTCCATCTCCACCTTCTAGCCCGCAGCCCCCCAACCACATTTGATCAAACTCAAAATTTGAACAGAAGACCTACAATACTCAGAAATTATAATTGCTATGTAATAGAGGATTCTTACCTCTAAGTTGTAAATAGCCTTGGCTTCATCAATCGCATACTATGAATCATTCGGTTAAACCAAAAAAAGAGAAAGAAAGTTAAAATCTCATCAGCAGAGTAGTGGCAGAAATCAAAATTGAAATATAAATCAATATCGTTTTGAAGAGCATACCTCCAGATTAAAGCGCTTAATCTCTAGATCAAGCTAGATACCTTTCTCCATAAACAACCTAATGATATTCAGTTATAATAAGCACTTCAATTCATGGCAATAGACATATAGGTATAATCACACACACAAGAAAGTTCCCGCACAACAAATAGATGCGTAAACCGAACAATTTCAATACAAATTAAGAACTATCATTATCCGCAAAGATAACCTAACAACCATTATTAGATGTGTGTAACTATTCAATGTAGACATCAGATTTTGCTCCAAGATATATTAAATCTCCATGATGATTCAAAGTAGAAATTAACTCATAAACTGAGTAGAACTACATATAACTGAACTAATCCGAAATCGAACCAGAAAAGAGAGACTATCCTATGCAATGCTTATGTTACATTACCTCTGGAACAAACGCTTCAATAAACCTTCCGTAACACTGGTCGTTGAGATTATAGGAAATCGTATAGGGTTTATGAAATCGAAATGGGATAGGATGAAATCGTTTTTAGGGTTGCGATAAAAATGGGATTGGGAATTAAACGATTTCATCGAATTGGTTAGGAGTGATAGATTGGGATTGAGATTGGGATTAGGATTAGGGTTGTGATAAAAAATGGGATTGGGTTTAGAAACGGGAGTTTAGGATAGCATGTTTTAGTAGGTTGTACCTAAAGTAATAGAAGTTGTTTTTAAGAGTTTAAGAGATTAAGAGTTTTAGCCAAATGTATTATAAGATAGTATAGATGACTTCACTAAACTATTCAGATTACATTTCTTCCCTCTTTACCCTTCCACACCCTTTACCAGCCGCGCTCATCGTCTCCTTCACCCAAGTCGTCGCCTTGCACAGGTTGCCGGTTATCACCTCCATCTTCTCCATCGCCGGTGACCTCCGCCTCTGTGTCATCGGTCGCGCTTTCCACAGCTTCGTCGGTCTCGCTTCTATCAGGTAACTTGTCTCCCGTTATCTTCCGTTTGGTCGCCGGTCGCTAGTCGTCGGTCGCCGCTGCTCCTCCCACCCCTCCTTCCTCCTTCCTCCTTCCAATCGATCTCGTCTCCTCCCATGAGTTGCTGCCTCTCCCAAATTGCTGCTGTGTCGCCTTCCACGAGTTGATTCAAAGGGGTTTGCAGTGTCGATGGTTCCTCCCACCCTCGTTCCTTCTTTTACCTTTCACAGCCCCCTTGCTACTGTGTTCAATTTCTCAAATCTGTTTTATTGAGTTGCGAAATTAGTGTTACCACGCCGCGCCACGTCAGAAGTCAATAACCGGTTTAAATAATCCATCAAAACGCCCCTCAACTTTTCGTTCCTGCTTTAAAAAATTAGCAGTCGGCAACCTTCGAATCCAACGAGAAGCAAATCATCGATTCCGGCCTGCAAACCCAGACAACCTGTTTCTCCGGTGATCTCCTGTACTGCCGGCCGGCGATCTCTCTCTTATCTTCTCTCTTCCCCTCTTCTCTCTTTAATTTCTCCGCCGACGAGCCCTCCCGCCCTTCTCATAGAGATCGCAGCAGCAACCCTACCCCCTCCATCGACCCTCTGAGCAGCGAAACGGTAAAAAAGTTGAAAAACGGCAAGTTGGGGCGACAAGCTTTCAACCCCGTGTTGGCCACAGAAGCCAACAAATTGGCTATACAGCTTGCACATTCTCGGTCTAGATCTCGTTCCAATACCGGGGCGCCCAGCCATCTTCATCTTTGGCTCCGAGTCCCATCTCCATCATCTGAGTTTACTGTAACTTTAATGTTCTTCAAAAAATTTAAAACCTCCATCTCCATCTCCATCCATCTTCTGGGTTTTTTTTGGTTTAGGTCTTGATTTGAGTTTTGGATGTAGGGTTGAAGTTCCTCTATACATCTGAAATTGTCATCTGATGGATCCTTCTATGATGAAGTTCCTCGAAGAAGACGAGGTTATATGAACATACCCTTCTATGATTGTGTGTGTATTTTGATTGCAATGACCTAATTGGTGTTAAATCTTTGATGTGTTTGATTATGTACTTGGGGTTTTATCTTCACAGGACGAAACAATGCATTCAGGGGCAGACGTTGAGGCATTCACTGCTGCCCTAAACAGGGATATTGAAGGGGATAATACTTCAATATCTCAGCCTCCCACTGGTACAGATGCTGGCAGTGGTATTTCACAATTCTTAAACTTTTCTTTAGTTTTTGTGTACACTTCTATTTTGGATACAAACAGAGATGGCACTTTCAGTTTGGATGTCAAACGAGCTACTTTTCAACTTCAAAGAAGGGTACTGAAAAATCCAAAATTTATGAAACAATGGAATTGCTTAACCTTGGGTATCGTAGTTCATGTCTATTGCACTGTATAGCTATGTTCAAGTGCTTCTTAACAACAATAGCCATGGTTTACCCCCATTACCTTCATGGTGTTTGTCCAGCATTAGGTTTTGTTTCCATGATGTCAACAACAATCCCATCAATGATGACTTCTGGATCCAAACAACCAGTTCTCTATCCTCTAAGCCACTTCTATACTTCCCTCCCTATGAGTAGAGACTATAAGTTGTTTGGCAAGCTTGGTTTCTATATTTCATTCATTTCTTATGAGCTTTGTTTGTATTTTGCATCCGTCCTGAGAGCAAAAGTGGGTTGGCTTTCATTATTTATGGACCACTAGCCCAATCATCATTATTGCTCATTAGCATTACTCTTGTTGTATACATCCGTGCAAAGACAAAGAAATAGAGGCAAATGAGACAGGAGGGGGTATCAAACACAGACCAGTCTTGAATCTATTTTTTGAACTAATTTCTAATCTTGACTGGTAGTAAAACGCAATGATATAATTAGACCCATGCAGATGAATAGAAGTAGGTTTTGGTGAAGATGAACTTAGAAGACATTGGCTTGTAGACATGATTTATTTAGCTGCATGCTGATTTGGTTTCTATTGTATAATTCTATTATTGATAGGCTTTCATATATACCTTTTTAGAGAAAATAGGCTTTGAATGAATTAATTTTCAGGAAGAAGAAGCCTAATAGGCCCTGTACAAATAATAAAAGATTTGGTAATAAATACCAAATATGCTAGACTAATTACATATTTTAAGACAACCTGTAATCTATATATATATATATTAAAAGAAAAACCAAGAGTATTGAGGTGGCATCATGAGAATTGAGTATTGAGGTGTTGGTGAATTGTGGTTGAGTTTCAGATATCCCACATTGGTGAGAGATTGAAATATTGGAATAAGAATGTGTGTATAAGAAAGAAGGATGAGATTTATTGTGTTAGCTCATGAGGCTTGAGTCATAAGGTTATCTTATTTGGATGACCCTAATTTTGCAAAACAAATCTTATTTTATAAAAATAAAAAATGAATTGTGTTTACAATCATCAATATATATATATATATATATATATATGTGTGTGTGTGTGTGTGTGTGTGTGTCTATATGTATGTGTGTATATATATAAAGAAGAACCAAGAGGTAATCAGTTGCATCATGAGGTAATTAGGTATCTATATATTGAAGTATTGGTTAATTGTGGTTGAGTTTGACATATCTTACTTTGATGAGAGATTGAAAGATTAGAATAAAGAGATGTGTATAAGGGAAAAAAATGATGAAATTCATTGTGTCAACTCAAAAAGCTTGATTCATAAGCTTATCGTATTTGGATGACTCTTTTTTGCAAAACAAATCTTATTATATAAAAATAAATTGTGTTTACAATCATCAATATATATATATACATATCAATCTTCATATATATATATATATATATATCTAAACATATCAATCTTCAAATAAAAAAATAACATAGTCATCTCATGCCACACAAACCACAATGTTGTTTTGCTTATAGTTGCTATACATGCATTCAAGAAAGAGGAGCTGTTAATATAAGATGTAGATGTTTGTTGTAGTCGTAAACCAATCCATGTAATAAGTAACCTTATAGTATTTTTTAATTATAACTTTTACCATGCATGTGGTTTGATTTATTTGTCAACTTTATGTCATTTTTTGTATCCATTTATTTTAAAATATATCATTTAATAGTAATCTACATAGCAGATAATTAAACTATGATTGTTACTAATAATTTTTACCATACAACATATTTCATAGCACTATATATTAATTAAATAAGTTTGAAACCAATCTTTATAAACCAAATTGACAATAGCAATTATTTCAAAATCGCAATTTCATCACTATAAATATTACATATAAACTTGCAATATAGTCCATTTAAAAATAGATTTTAGAAAATAAACAAGTAAACCAAAATATACATAGACAAAAAACAAGAAGTATTCTGTTAATAGCTCAAGCAATTTTTAGAAAATAAATTAAATTACTTTTATTGATAATAGCTAAGAATATTGGTCGTATTTTATTAGGGCAATCTCCGGAATGGTATGAAAATTTTCGAGATTGGAATAGAGAAATTTATTTAAGATGCAGCTTGGATGGTACTCAATTCTACAAAAAAAATTCCTAAAAATTGGTTAAAAGAAGGTTAATCTAAATACAAAAGTATGCCAAATATATAGATCTGGTTCACTATTAAGCTATTCTAGAAGGATATTAGATTAGCTGATTATATTTTCTACACCCTCCCTCAAGATGGTGCATAGAGATTCCACATGCCCAACTTGCAAACTAAAGTATCGAAACTTCCTTTTGGTAGACCTTTAGTCAGTATATCGGGCTTACTCGTAAGTATACATTACATAATTCCTTCCCATCAAGTTCTTCTTTGATGAAATGTTTATCCACTTTGACATTGTTGGTTATGTCATGATGAACTGGATTATATGCTATGTTGTTTGCTGATTTGTTGTCGCTATACAGTCTTAAGGGATCCCTTCTCTGAAATTTTAACTCGTTAAGAACACGTTTAATCAAGATTAGTTCATAGATTCCTTGAGCAAGAGCTCTAGGTTCAACTTTGGCACTACTTCGAGATACCATCATTTGCTTCTAACTTTTCCAAGTGACTAGGTTTCCCCAAACTTTAGTGCAGTTCTCAGTAGTTGATCTTTTGTCTTCACTTGATCCTTCCCAACCTACATCTATAAAGGCTTCAACACTTCGTTTTTTTTAACCAACAACCCAGTACGCAGTTTCTAGTCTTCTCTTCAGATAGCACAAGATCTTATACATAGCTTTCAAGTGTTCTTTTAGAGGATTGTGTATGTATTGACTCACCTAAATCACCGTGAATGCAATGTCAGGTATTGTATGAGATAGGTAGATTAGTTTACCCTCTAACTGTTGATGTTCCTTAGTCAACAGTCTCCTGTTTGTATTTCTCTTGGTTCAAACTTCAAACGGTGCTGCCACAAGTTTACACCACTTATTCCAGGTTCTTTGAGAAGATCAAGAATATTTTCTCTACGAGACCGCAACGCCTTGTTTTGTTCTTCCGACCTTCATTCCTGGAAAATACTTCATTGGTCCAAGATCCTTTACTTCACTATGAGATAGGTAGATTAGTTTACTCTCTAACTGTTGATGTTCCTTGGTCAACAGTCTCTTGTTTGTACTTGTATCTTGGTTCAAACTTCAAACGGTGTTGCCACAAGTTTACACCACTTATTCCAGGTTCTTTGAGAAGATCAAGAATATTTTCTCTGTGAGACTGCAACGCCTTGTTTTGTTCTTCCGACCTTCATTCCTAGAAGATACTTCATTGGTCCAAGATCCTTTACTTCAAATTCTTGGGCTAGTACACCTTTAAGCTTTTCTTCTTTTCATAATTATCACGTGTTACCGACATGTCATTAACATAGACGATGGGGATAATAATCTTATCCCCTTGTGAGGTGTTTGAAGAATAAGGTGTGATCTAACAGAGCTTGTGTATATCCACTCCTTTTTATCACTTGATTCAGTCTTTCGACCATGCTCTTGGAGATTGTTTTAGACCATATAAGGATTTTTTTCCAAGTGACAGACATCCTCCCTTCATAACTTCCTTATCATGAAAACTTCTTATTCCAAATGTCCTATAAATAAAAACATTTGTGATGTCTAGCTATTGTAAGGGCTGGTCAAGATTGATTGCAATTGATAAAAGAGCTCTTACCGTGTTTCACTTGGCGAATGTCGCATTGTAGTCCACGCCAAATCTCTGAGTGAACCCTTTTTGCATCTACCCTCGCTTTATATCGAGCTATCATTCCATGAGCTTTTACACCCCACTACATGTTTATTACTAGGTCGATTGATGATTGTTCATATGTTCTCGGTTTCCGGTGCCCTAATTTCCTCAAACACGACTTTCTTTCATTCTTGCTATGCAAGAGCTTCGATAATGTTCTTGGGAACAACTACTTTATCGAATTTTGCTAGGAAAGCTTTATAGCATGGATTTAGGGGTTGTTCGGTTCATTTTCCATTAAGCCATGTATGAATAAAGATGTCTATATTGATAAATCTGTCTGTATGATATTTGTTAAGTTGTTGTTCGGTTGTTATGTTGAATAAACAATCTGAATGGTGAAAATGACTATTTTACCCTTCACTAGAGAGAAACCTTCTCATTCATTCACTGGAGAGAAACCTTCATCAAGAAGGCAAATCGAGCAGGTTTGGGGTGTGCTCGACCAATTTCAGGAAGGCAAATCGAGCAGGTAAGTCAAGAAGGCAAATCGAGCAGGTTTNGCAAATCGAGCAGGTTTGGGGTGTGCTCGACCAATTTCAGGAAGGCAAATCGAGCAGGTAAGTCAAGAAGGCAAATCGAGCAGGTCGAGCAGGTTTGGGGTGTGTGTTGGGGACAATTTCATGATTTGCAGGTTTGGGGTGTGGTCGTTCAATTTCACGACCGCTGCTTGACGCCCCCCAAACTTCCTCCACCCCAACGGCGAGTGAGTCCCATCCACCACCATCCTTTGTTTTCACCTTCTCTGTTGGACCTCTAACCTCGCCTCCGGTGTACTAATCCTTGCCGGAAACATCTCAGAAGGTGGAAGGTTGTAGAAACTCACATAGATAGACCATAGTCTATCTCGGTTTTATTGTTTGGTTATGGTTGCAGATGGTAAAAACGCATTAGAAAGCTCGAAAGAGACCAGATGCAAATGGCCACCGTGGGAGAGAGCATGTACGGATGGTTGTGGTGGTGGTGGTCGGAGGTGGAGGGAGTTGGGTGAAGGGTTCCATTATAGGGGAAAAGAGGGAAAGGGTAGATTTGGAATAAATGGTTGAATAAGTGGCTGAGTCCATAGGACTCCACTTTTTTGGCTGACCGGTTAAGCCATTGGCTGACCGAATAAGCCAGAAGCGAACAACAATATATGGCTGACCGAATAAGCTATACAAGCTTAACAGTCCATGAAGCCATTACCCTTGGTTTAAAAATGCGTGCATAATGCGCTCTGATGCGTTGGAGGTAACGCATCAGATGGGCTGATGCGAAGATATTCCATGATGCGCTCACATCACCTACGCATCACACGTTGCATGCATCACCTATGCATCAACGCATCCTGTATATTTCATGTTTGGGCTCCCTTTTTCAGTTTTTAGTTGGGCTTTTTAGTTGATTAAAATAGAACGTGAGACTGAATGGTGACCTAATAGAAGAAGCCGACAGCCACTAATAGAGCATCAAGAGGGAGCCGGAGGGTAAATGATGATGGGTCGGGTCCATCAAGAACTAGAAGTGCTAGAGGAAAAGGACATGCTCTTCAGGATGAAGATGATGAAGTTGAGGTGGGAGTAGATATTGGAGGGTTTGATTATGATGAGGGAGATGAACCTGTGTTGGGGTTTGATGATGCTGACCTTGGGGAGTATTAGTTGGTCACTTGGTCATTTAGTTTAGGGATTGGGGACTATTAGACATTTACTTGTGTTCTTCATGGTAGTAGTTTGTGTGTTCTGTTATTCCGATTCACGAACTTTTTAAGATTCTAATGCCACTTTTTGAACTATTTTATGTTATAAATGAAGTATTTTGATAGGTAAGTATTTTTAAGGTAGAAATTGATATGTAGAATTAATTTATAAATATTTTTTGAATACCGAGCGCATCACGTGCGTGATGCGAGCGCATCAACATCACACATCGGCTTCCGGCACCCTTACCGCCTCGGACCGCATCGCGCTTTTTTAAAACCAAGCCATTACCGAACAACCCCTTAGTCTGCTATAGCAAACATACTTGGAGATCAGATGTTTAGTGCAACTTTGAACTCCCTTTCTTTTGGTAATAGGTAACTCTGGCTTGGGTTTAATGATACTGGAAGGTTCAATGTTAGATATCATTGGATAAATTAGGGTCAAGAGAGGGATTACTTACATCAGGAATTGTTTGTGGGTTAGCCTTGTGACTTGTGAGATGCTAGAACAGTATTCGGCTGCATTACTTGTTTCTCTTTTTGTTGCCAAGAGTAAACTAAGAAATCCTTAGTTTTGGGTGGTTGAGATTATTGTTGTTGCTTAGAGGGGCTAGTATTAAGTTCTAGAGATTCAGGATTTATTTTAGGAAGGCAAGTATCCTAACTTGGAATATCACTCACATTCCCTCTCTGATGGAGAAGGTTGGAATAAAAAGGTTGTTCTTCATTGAATGTCACGTCGAAGGATACATACATGCCATGAGTAGATGGATGATAAGATTTGTACCCTTTTTGTATAAGAGTATCCCAAGAAGAACGCAATTAAGAGCCCCGGGATCAAATTTAGACGTATTTGAGCCAAAGATATGAACATAGGAGGTACACTAAACGTTTTCAAGGGAAGATTAGAAACAAATTGTGTATGTTGATATGCTTGAAGGAGCATAATTAGAGGATTGTGACATTTTAACACTCGAGAAGGCATTCTTTTGATAAGAAAGGCAACAATAAGGATAGCCTCTCCCAAAAAATGTGTTGGGACTGAAGTTTTGTACCTCAAGGCTCTAGCAATTTCCAATGGGTGTCGATGTTTGCATTCAACAATACCATTTTGTTGGGGGTGAGCTTGCACTTGAGCTTTTAAGTAATGATGCCATAAGAGAGAAGATATTCACCCATGATTGAGTTAAAAATATTCGGTTCCATTGTCTGTGTGCAATATTTGAAGATTTGCATGGAATTGGTTGTGTATCATAGAATGGAAATTTTTGAATGTTATGGCAGCATCAAATTTATTTTTGAGAAGAAATACCCAACTAACATGTATATGATCATTAATAAGAGTGATAAAGCATCTCGTAGCTGTAGTGTTTGGTATTCTAGATGGCAAAAGGTTGAGTTGATGGGTAAGGAATATAACTAAAAATAACATAGGCATGTTTAGCAAATTGGCAAGCTTCACATTTAAACAAGCTCAAGTTTTTATTCTGAAATTAATTGGGAAACCAGGGCGGTGAAGCCTATAATGCCATCACATAATATCATTATTATCCGAAGGAATACAACCGAAAAAAGAAGCTTTATTCACTTAAGTGGGAGAAACTGGATCAAAGTAATACAACTCGTTGCATACCCTTGCATTACCAATTGTCTTCCCCGAGGATGTATCCTGAAAAGTACAATGCAGTGGTGAGAAGGAAACAAAGCATGACTAATCTTTTGCTATAATGCTAATAGAAAGAAGATTGCAGAATAGATTGGGAACCTGGAGAACATTATTAAGGATAATAAATGATGATAGATGTATAGCCCCTTTACCAGCCACAGAAGAGAGACCGTCATCAACTTCAATTTTTTGGTTACCTGGACAAGGAGTGTATGTGGCAAACTGATTTGACTGACCGGTCATGTGGTTCGAAGCCCCTGAATCCACAATCAAGGCATGAGTTTGAACATTGAGGGCAACAGAAGTACGTGGATTGGAGGAGGCAGCAACAGCTAAAGCAAGAGCTGTAGTGACCGTGTTTAGAAGCTGCTGGAGTTGAGAAATTTGGGCCGGAGTGAATGGGAAAGGTTCTGGTGGTGTTGGAGTCAATTTTTGTCTGCTTGAGTTGTTACGTGCAGATGAAAGAGGTTTCCACTAAGCGGTCTTGCCTCAGACCTTCCAGCAATGTTCGTTGTCATGACTGACTTTGTTGCAACGGGAACACCAGGGACGTTTTCTGCGAGTTCCATGTGTGTCCATACCATTATTGGAGTGTCGGCAACAAGGGCAGCTTGTTCAGTAGCAATTGGTGATCCCAACATCATCCTCCTTTGACTTTCTTCCCTACGAACTTCTGTAAAAGCTTCACGAGGTGTCAAATGGAGTTTTGTTGGTCAAATGAAGTGGGAGAAGCAACTAGAGGTTTTGATTCTTGGTGTAGTCAACAGAGTTGTCATTATTGACAGTTGGAATTGGACATGAGGAAGGCTGAAAAAATAAACTTTTGGAGTCTCTTTAATTAGTGGTACAACTTTGATACCATGTGAGAATATGTGGAACTCTCGGATTAATCTCTAACAGATCCATCAAGGAGAGAAGTGAGGTCTCAACATATGTAGAGGAGAAATGGTCCAAGTCTAGCCAATGTGAGACTTTAACACGCCCCCTCCGATGGAGGTTAGATGGGCACAAATTGTCTTGAGTGTCAAGAGAGGGCTAGACGGGTGAGGGGGAGTACAGATTGCCCCAGAGTGTCGAGGCCCTAGAGTGATAGATCTTGGCTCTAATGCCATGTAGAGAAACTAGGTTTTGGATGAATTATTATTCAAGGAGAAGGAAGCCTTTTAATAGGCTGTGTAGAAATAAGAAAATATTTGGTAACAAATACCAAATATGCTTAGACTAATTACAGAGATTCAAGGACAGCCTAATTAATCTAAATACAGAAACTATACCAAATATACAGATCTATTCTCTATCCTAGAGAGCTACTCAAGCTATTGATTATATTTTCTACTAGCTTCTTTTAGATTTTGCGCATATAAAGGCATTTGATATAATAACTTTTCAGATGGTAATATGTGTTAATTGATGTATATCCATCCTTTTTGTTATTGTTTTCCCTTTTTATTTTTCCATCCTCTTTTTATTCCCACCAACTATTTATTAATATTGCAGCTTTATCTCAAGGAACCAATCATACTCCAAGTCAGTTGTTTCAACAGTGGCAATCATCCAGCCGTGAAGGCAATGCTAGTTACTCTAGCCAAGAGGAAGTTAAGGCACAGATACAAGAGCAGCAATCATCTGCAATGGAAGTAAATCGACAGGGATCTGGTTCTGAGAGTCAACATCTACCAAATGACACCCCGCGTGAAATGAATCACATCCCATCTGAACCGAGCAGACCCCAAGATGATTTGGCGCAACAGCAAGCTGACCAACATAATGTTCACATGTCTCAAACCACTAATATCCAGAACGCTGATAAGAATCACGGCCATCGTCAAGAGCCAAATATAGCACGGAACCCAGACAATGAATCTCAGTTGCAAAGGATGCATAGAATGGGTAATCAGCAAGCGATGGCAACAGGGCAAGCAGCTAATACAATGAATCGGCCTTCAGGCAAGCAAGTGCCATTTGCACTGTTGCTCCCAGTTATAGAACCACAGCTTGACAAAGACAGGGCTATGCAACTCCAGGGTCTCTATGTTCGATTAAGGGTATAATTTAGGGTTTGATTTTTTAGCAACCTCTATTTGTTAATTTCTTCCTTTTTTCTTTTTCTGTTTTGGGTGTTTTATGTATCTGTTTTATTAACCCAAGGTCATGCTGATATCTATTCTATTTCCAGAACAATAACATTAACAAAGAAGAATTTGTCCGGCACATGAGAAGTCTTGTAGGAGATCATATGCTTAAGATGGCAGTCTATAAGTTACAACAAGGGCAGGTAAAGAAAACACTTCCCTTCGTCTATTTATAGGTGCTTCACATATTTCTTCTTTTAGATGTTTACATTCTTATATTTAAAAATATTACTCCCTTTGTTATTTGTGCAACAACTTGATTTTCTCTAATATCATAGTAGGCTCAATATTTGAAGAGTAAAAGTTGTAAACTAAAATAAATTTTCTTCACTTATATGCACCTTAACTCGCTTCTTTAAGTGCAAATGTCAATGGGCCACTTAAATAGGAGCAGATTTAGTGCAATGTGTTTTTCTTTGACAAAACAGATATAATGTGTTTTTGCTTACTCATACATGTTTTGATTTGTTGCAAGTAATATCAACACCAATCTGAAATACAGGCGCTAAAGATGGAGAATGCATCTAACCAAATTTCTAATCCTGCTCAGCTTTCTGCTAAACACAATATTCAAAAGCCATCTTCATATGTTCCACCTTCCTCTGCCCATCAATCATCCGATTCAAGTAGTTTGCCAATGGATAGTAATGCTCAAAAATCACGGTTGTTGGAACACCAATCAGATTCACATGGAATACAAGCAAGCCATATGTCTTCTAATATTAATGCTATTAAGCAAGATAGGGAGCAGCCCTTTCCGTTACAGGGACTTGGCAAGCAACAACAGCAACAGCAACAACATATGCACTTTCCACAGTCGTCCTTTCCTACTTATGGAAATACTGGTGGTAATTATCACCCAGGTTCTAGTGCAAATATGAATATGTCCTCACAGTCTTTTAAACAGCAGAGCCATGATTTACAAATGAGGCAAGGTCCAGTTCATCCTAGCATGGGAGCAAGTCAGGCCATGAGTTTGCCAGAGAGGCAAAATGCATTTAGTGACATAAAAAGAATGCACGGGGGAGGTCTCACTCATTTCACAAGTAATTCAGGCCACTGGCAACCATCAATGCATAAAGATCAGAGTCTTCTGTCATCAATGGCCTATGTAAAACCAGAACCTGTGGATCAGATGAATGATCAACAACATAAATCCCAGCTGTCAGCACAACAGGGGACATCTTCATTCTCTCCAGGACAGCATGAACAAGGGAGTGCAATTTCAGGGCCTTCAAAAGATGAAACTTTTGAGATGCTGTCTTCAAGGCCCAATTTCTCAACGTCAATGAGTAAACCAGAGGCTATGTCCATCACAGCGCAGCTGGAACGCCAGAATGTGGTAATATGACCTTTTCTATGGTTTTTGTTTTTCTTTATTTCTGGAACGAGGCATACAGGCTGGAGTAACACAACCAAATGTAACCCGAATCATAACATGTCTTTATTTATGTTGAGAAGCCTACAGGGAAATGGTGGCGCATGAGATAATAGCTAATAATACTGTTACCAAGAAGCCAGCTTTTGATACTGCATATTGTCCCTAGGCATTTAGTTGTGCATTCCTGTTGCATACTGGTGTGTACATAACCTGGTCCATGTGCTGTGTTTACTTGTAAATCATATTACCTGGATCAGTTTAGGCATAATTGTTTTAAGAAAATTCCTCCTAGGATGCTTTAAG
Source organism: Cynara cardunculus var. scolymus (assembly GCF_001531365.2). Lineage (NCBI taxonomy): Eukaryota > Viridiplantae > Streptophyta > Magnoliopsida > Asterales > Asteraceae > Cynara > Cynara cardunculus. Next base: position 9,791,841 of record NC_037541.1, read on the forward strand.
CACAACCCCAACTCTCCATTAGTTCGTTATCAGTCACTAGATTGAATGTTTCAAAAAATTACATTGTAATTAAGCAGGACTGATCAGGTTAGGTGGTTTCTATTGATAATTGGCTATTGCCATCTGTATTAGGAAGTTGTGGTTCTTCACTAGGATATCGAGTCTGTAAGAATGACCTTTCTTTCCTTGGCATGGCATAGTAGGGTTACGAGAGAATGTGATTGGAAGTTCTCTTAACAGTATTTCAGAATGAATATTCATGACAATCAGATTATTCAACTTATTGTTATGTATGATTTAGCCTTTCCTTTTTTGCATCTTGGTTGTTTAACCGTAGAAGCAAGGTAAAAACTTTCCAGTGTTCTCTTCAAGGCTCGAGCTGGTTCTCACTGTCTTCTTGTTCATTCTATTTATCTTTTTTCTTGCCTACAAATGTTACTTTTTTGAACCCTTGCAAGTGAAGTTTTTACAACAATCAATGTGATAGTGACATTTTTATTGTTAACAGGTAGCTTAATAAGCGTGCTTTGTGGATTAATGCTTATTACTTGATCTCCCCACTATATATTAATATTAGGAGTCGTCCTTTTTATCACATTTTGATCAGTTTTGTTAATAGTTAAGCTCTCTAATACAGTTACAGTCTGCTGCAAACTCTTCATTGGCATCCGGAAGTAATGCAAAGACTCCTCCCAAAAAGCCATCCGTTGGCCAGAAAAAACCATTGGAAGCACCTGTTTCTTCACTAAGGTAAGTATGACTTTTGTAGTCCAAAAAATTGATTTTGCTCTTACTCTTTCTTCTATGTATATTGTTGTTTTTCTGACATCTCCAGTAAGAAGCAAAAAGTGTCTGGAGCATTTTCGGATCAAAGTATTGAGCAACTTAACGATGTGACTGCTGTCAGTGGAGTGAATCTCAGGGTATATTCTCTTCCATATGAAGGATGGTGATGGCATTTATCTGGAAAAAGCAATAAATTAACACAGTTCACTATCCTTGTCATCTGGTCCACTAGGAAGAGGAAGAACAACTATTCTCTGGGTCCAAGGAAGACACTCGAGTTTCAGAAGCTTCACGAAAGGTTGTCCAAGAAGAAGAAGAAAGGTTGATTTTGCAGAAAACTCCACTCCAGAAGAAATTGGCTGAAATCAGTTAAGACTTTCATTCGTTCTCATAATTCCATGACACAACTTATGCACATACAACCTCAATGGGATGTTGCTTACAGTTTAATGGTTGTTTAATTGTTTAACAGTGGCAAAATGTGGTATAAAGAACAGAAGCAATGATGTGGAACGGTGCTTGTCACTGGTAAGCTTCAAAAGTTATATTGCCTTGTAATTATGAGATTATACAGTTTTATACAACTTGGTATTCAGTGTGTAGAAGAAAGAATGCGTGGATTAATTAGCAACCTGATCAGACTTTCAAAACAGGTCAGTAGTTTGTGTTGGTATATTCCTTTTTGTGTGCCATCTTTCCCAAAATTTGAGTCCACTTCTGATTTTTGAAATGGATTCTTTTGATTTTTTATCTTCAAAATACTCTGTTATAAGAATTGTCATATAGTTAAATTAAATATGTCTTCTCAAGTTTCAAGTTCAAAAGTTTAACTCATTTGACACTCAACAAAAAGGCAAATGTGGATTCCTTTTTGGGATGGAGGTAGTAGAAATTACTAAAAGAGCTGAATGGGAAAGAATGATTCATGTAATGAATGGTTAAAACAAAATTCTAGCGGGTTGACATTGAGAAGCCAAGACACCGGACCGTCATCACGTCAGATGTTCGACAGCAAATCATGTCAATGAATCAAAAAGCTCGGGATGAATGGGAGAAGAAGCAGGCTGATGCTGAAAAACTCCAAAGAGCTGATGAGGCAAGTGTCACATTGTTTTGCAAGTTAGATTATATAATGCCAACAAGGTTTGAAAAGTTTGATTTTTGTAAATGCAGCCTGAAGGTAGTGCTGGAATTGACGGTGATGATGGTCGTGGGAAAAATTCTAAGGTAATAGAAGATATAGTTGCTGTAGGACCATTTCAAGTCATTTTTTGAAAATTTCCATATATTTGAAGGTAAACAAAGAGGAAGATGATAAGATGCGAACGACAGCTGCCAATGTTGCTGCGCGAGCGGCCGTGGGAGGAGATGACATGCTCTCGAAATGGCAACTAATGGCTGAGCAGGCTAGACAGAAACGTGAAGGTGGGGCTGATGCAGCATCTACTTCTCAGCCAAGTATAGATGTTGGTCCTAAGCCTGTGTCAACTTCTGAGAGGAATTTTAAAGATAATCCAGATATGGAGAGGAGCTCTAGTGCTGTCACTTCTACTCCTGGTCAGTATCCTATCTCTTTTATTACTTCAGGTTATCCTTCCACACCCTTCTTTGGTGATCTATGTTACAAATTGCTAAATGCTAATAACCGGCCCCACCTGTTGGCTATTATACTCTATCAATCGTACTCATCCCTAAGAATTTTTAATGATGATTTTTCTTTGGATTCCTACATTTCACAGTCTACCCTGTTTGATAAGCATAGCTTCACTACAAATGGATCGATTAGAGCAACTTACAAATGGAAAGTAATCTTTATCCAGGAAAAAAATGGACTGTAATGCCATAGATAATAAGGAGCAACTGTTATTTAGTTTGGATGATATCTATATTATATTCTGGCTTTTAAGATCAAATTATCAGTTAGAGAAGGCCCTATGCAGTTTTGTCAAGCATATTTCTTGGTTCTTTGAAAGAAAAATTCTTAATAACCACTGAATGGCTCAACGATTTATTGATTTAGACATCTTTGCCTGTTTCTCCAATTGTGTTATTAGTCATCTAGTTTGCCTCTTAGGCCTGTTTGTTAAAAGTTAAAACTAGATAAATAGATGTTGAATGGATGAGATTTGAATAATTTACATGCTCTGTTTCGGATAATTGCTGCATGAAAAATGATTGTTTGATAATCGTTCTGAATGAAAAGTCCGAATTTCAGAAAACTACCATTATAACGTTTGATCCAGAATAAGTGGTGATGAAAAATGATTGTGTGACAAGTGTTCTGAATTTCAGAAAACTATCATTATAGCATTTTCTTGTCTTTTTTATTTAATTGTATTTTTTTTGTTATTCTATTTTAAAAAATTGCAATACAACTTATTGATGCACCCCAACCACCCTCACCCATCCACCTCTCTTCCTCCCCTAGACGCCCCACAATCTGGCAAACCCCTCCGGCCTCCGGTCATTTGTCATCATCTCCGGCAAAACCCACATCTGAACTAGAATTCTGAAACCAACCCATATCCAAAGTCAGAAACTCAAATTCACAATCAAACTCAATCCAAAATAAAAAACTCAAATTCAAAATAGAAAAACTCCAATCCAAAATCAAAGTCTAATTCCAAAATGTCTCTCTGATTGATCTTTTCGAATGCAAAAAACACAAAACCCACAAACCTTTTTCATGGTTTTATACATCCAGTTATTTAAAAGAAATGTCGCACCCACTTAAGCCCAGGCCCATCAGTATGTGACGGATTTTAGAAAAGGATAAAAGGGGTATTTTAGTGATTTTGGGGAATTAATCTATTTGGGGGGGGGGGGGGAAGGGTGTTTTGGTATTTAGATTAAATTGTTGCTAAGGAGTATAAATAGGAGGGGAAGGAGGTAGAATGAGCATCCAAAAAAATTATCTTCTACTATTTTGATTAGAAGAGGCTAGCCTCTCAAAAGCTAGAATCCTTTTTGTTTCTTCAGTGAAATAAATGACAATTGCATTTTGTATTCCCTTGTTTGTTTGAATTCATCCGGTTCATAACAAATTGGTATCAGAGTTGTTCCAGATTTAAAGTTGGACCCACCATTTATGAGTTTTCGAAACAAATCCATGGCCACATGTACTATTTGTGAAGAGGTACGTACCACTCTATTGAAGTGAAAAGGGGCTGTTTAGAGTTAGGTCCACCATTTCCGAGATTTAGAAATAAAATCCATGACCATATGTACTATTCATGAAGTGGTATGTACCACTTTATTGAAGGCAGGTTTCTACATCGCTCCCAATCGAAATGACGGTTCTCATCCGTTGGAGATCGCATTGGGAGGATTCACCCCAACTGATGAGGAGGTATCATGGAAAGTTTCCGAATCTCATCCATGACTGCCTCGTGGTTACGGCAACGATTACAAAAGGAGAAGAAAATAAGAAGAGAGAGAATGGGAAGAAGGTACTACATAGAGAAGGGAAGAGAGAACTTACAATAAGAGAGGGAATATTAGATTATAATTCCAACATTGGAAGGTTGGAGTCGGTGAAGAATTGTTCTCCCTACAGTCTAGAATCGAAAATTTGGGTTTCCTCTCAGAACTGGATTTATATCTCCACCATCTCAAGTTGGTTCGATGACCATATCCTTTGACATATCCTTGAGTTTTGTGGAAAGAAATGTTGTCGACCGGACTGTTTCAACGAACCACTATGCAAGGACTGTTTCGACGAACCACTATGCAACTACCCCAAGAATTACAAAAACAAACGACAACCTGTTTTGGCCTAACCCACAATTGGCCCACGAGACGACCAAAACAACCAAGGTCCTGCTGCATCACGACCTTGACCTGCTTTAGAGTTGACATCTCACCACGTTTTTCCCATTATCTGACCAGTCCTTCAATTTTCAAGACAACGTTTTGGTGGAGAGTAACGTAGGAAATGAAGGTACAATGAGGACGACTGTTGAGTGAAGGGTTGGGGACTTGGAAAATAGAAGCTTCGCAAGGGGAATGGGGTCGATTTTGAAGCGAGAACTTTTTAGAGCGACACATAAGGGAAAGTCTCCTAGTGATCCTAAGAACTTGCAGAAGCAAAGAGACTACCAAGAACATAAAATTGAAGAAATGGGAGAAATATTGAGGGTTGTGGAAGGAAAGAAAACCTTGTTTTCAGACCTGATAATTGGGGAGGGCACTCGTTTAAAGATTGTGGAGACTATGTTTGATGAAGCCTTCCGCAAATTCAAGTGGGTACCTTATGGGGTTAAACGGATACGGTGTTCCAATCATGGTTGGTTCCCTTGGGATCATCGATGAAAAATACATAGAGATTATCGAGAGATTTTCTAGTCTTTGGTCAATAGGGTTGCTATCCTGGAAAATTCTTGGATGAATTTTTTATAATAGCCCGTCAAATCAAGAAAATTTCCAATCTTCAACACAGATGTTAGCTAGTTTCACCTTGATTCCCTCTACGTTGATTACTTGACCAAGAAACTGTACCTTTTGCACCTAAATTCACATTTCGAGAATTTGGCATATAACAGCTCCTTTCCTAGAAGTTTGAGATTCTTTCTCAAATGTTGTTCGTGCTCATCTTTGCTCCTTGAATAGACAAGGATGAAGTCTATAAAAACTATGATAGACTTGTCTAAATATGGTTCACACTTGATCCGTCAAGTCTATGGATGTCATAGGTGTGTTCGACAACCCAAATGGCATTACCACAAATTCATAATGATCATACCTAGTCCTGAAAGCTGTCTTGGCACATCCTCCTCCTGAACCTTCAACGATATAACCCGGTCTCAAATCAGTATTTGAGAAATGACAGGCTCCTTGTAACTAATCTAACATATAATTGATCCTTAGTTAATATTTAGAACCCAAATAAGCCTTTGGGATCTCTTTGTATTAACCCAAATAATGCCATCCTTAGAAGTTAAACTTCCTACTTTGGGCAGAACATGCCTCTCCACTTCTCCTTTACAATTTTGGCCCAACTAAAATAAAACCCGTTTGGACTTTGGAGTATCCATAATGGAGGAACCTACAAGAACCTCACTTTCCATCTTTTTTTTTGTCGCATGATCGCCACTTAAAACACGATAAGAACCTCAACCAAAGGGCTTTCGGCCATATATAAGTATTATATACTTAAAAAAGAATCAACAATGGAACCAGTAGAATAGAGTTATGTTTCATCGTATGTAAACATCCTCACCAAGGCTCTTCTAGACTTGTATAACATATACAACCGAGTGTTGAATTGTTTCGTATAAAAAATAGGAGATGACAATAACAGCAATTTCTACATATTGTGTAGTTGTAAACTGCCATTCAAAGAAAACCATCGACTTGATAACCTCCGCAAGAAAATTTTGTATTTCTGTAATGCATGTTTATTTAGTAATCGAACGGTTTTGCAGTTATATAATTGGTATATGAATGTAACACAGGTGGTCCAGCAGCAAGGATGAAGAAATCAGATTTCGGGGAGAGTGATGCGATAACGATAGCACGTAGTATCTCAGTGAAGGATGTGATATCTGTTCTGGGAAGGGAGATTCAGATGTCAAGATCCACGTTAATATACCGACTCTATGAAAGACTACGTTCCGACTCTGAATAGCCATCTATCTGCTATCTGCTATCTGCTATCTGCTATCTGCTATCTGCTATCTGCTATCTTGAATGAATGGATGAGAGGAGTTCAGATTGTTGGAATGCTAAATTTCCTAACAAATGTGTATCTGAAATTCATTCAATCAAACAAATGCCTTTTTGTAGACTTAAAAGAGGGACATTTTGATTCTAATTTTATAGCATCATTTTCTTGTGTCGTATGTGTCATTGCTGTACCACAAAACTTGCAACAATCCTTTCAAATTAGCGTTGGAAAGGAGATGCAAAGGTCGTTGGGTCTTGTTTCTTGAATGCAACAACGAGGGAAGGGTTTCGATGATGAGGGAAGGAGATGCAGTGTTTCGGTTGTGGGGAGAAGCAACGATGATAGGTGACATAAGGAGTGAGGTCACCGGGAACTTGCTTGTCAGGAGACTCGAGTCACACATAGGCGTGCGCGAGGGTGCAGGGGAATAGAGGCGCTACAGTTGTATCGAGCATGTTTCCTCGAGGTAGGAGTGGTCATTTTGTTGGTTGAATATGGACAAATGAGGTTTTTATCTGTGCGAGTAAAGACAATACATTTTTTCATTAAGCTTTAGATAAACACCCTAACATGGTAGATCGAATAAGCCCAACAAACCATTAAGTCTATTAAGTTATAAAGTAAACAACCTCTAAATCAAATTGTAAAAAGTAGCTTTTAATATACCCCTAATTAATATAAATTATTATTTATTATTAATAAATGTTAATTATTAATGCCCTATTATTAATTAATCATTTATAAATTACTCATTAGTATTAAGTTAATAATAATTATTATTCTTATCAATTATCTTTATATTATCATTTATTATTCAAAATATTTAGTTGTCAACATACAAATATAACAAAAACTTTTTGTAAATTACATAAAATGTGTTTTTAGTTTCTATGGTTTGTTAAAAACTCCAACTTTCATCCCTATAGTTTTGAAATCTCAATTTTCATCCCTAAGGTCAAAATACTATTTTTGAGTATGAATGATTAAAATAGAAATGAATTGGAAACCATAGGAACGAAAAAAGTAATAAATTTTAAATCATAAGGACGAAAAAGGTAATAAATTATAAACCATAGGGATAAAAATCGTAATTTCAAATCCATAAGAACAAAAATATAAATTTTCAACAAACCAGAGTAGGGGTGAGCAGCGGAACCGGGTATCCGTTTGCGGAACCGGAACCGCCTTAGAACCGTCGGTTCCGGAACCTGAACCGATATGAGTGGTTCCGGTTCCTAAAATACGGAACCGATTGAGAACGGTTCCGGTTCCGGTTCTCAATTTTTCAGAACCGTTACCCGCCGGGTACCCGCCAGGACCAGTTCCGGGACCGGGTACCCAGAACCGGCGGGTACCCTGAACCGGAACCGGCGGGKACCCAGTGTTTTTCAATAAAAAAATAATTAATTTTTTTAATACCAAATGTATATTATGTTACATCTTCAAAGGACGTGGTCATCTTCATTCTTCATCAACTTTCTAGTTCTACTAAACTACACTTCATAGTATGTAATCGTTAAGTTTTGAACATTTATAATTATAGTATGTAATCGTTAAACTWTGAACATTTTCTATTAGTCTATTATGGTTTATAATCGTTAAACAATATTTGTAACCATTATTCCGTATAATTTGTATTCTTGTTTATTTAATTTAGTGTTTTGGCAATGTTTTGTTTTTTATTTCTAAATAACAAAATTTTAATATTTTAGGAAGCGGGTACCCGGAACCGGAACCGGTTCCCCGCGGTTCCGGTTCCAAAAATTCAAGAACCGCTCTAACCGGTTCCGGTTCCTGTTCCAATATCTCAAGAACCGCCGGTTCCGGTTCCAGTTCCGGTTCCTGTCAAAAAGGGCGGGTACCCGCCTATGCTCACCCCTAAACCACAGGGACTAGAAACATAATTAACTCTTACATAAAATTTAAAAGTAATATTTATTTTCTTTCATAAATGATAAAACTTTTCTAGTAAAATTTAATTTAATTAATTATTTTATTAATTAATAAAGATATGTAAGATTGACCAACTTTGTTTTTAATCATATTACTGGTTATATACATTCACAATGCGTCAAGATACAAAATTTGAATAAATGTTAGCAAAAATGCATAATACAACCAAATAATACAATTTTTTTTATTAACCTGCATATTTAACCCCGTTATGCGAGCTGACTAATCCCAGGACGACCATCCGCTTCACAGGTAGCTTAAAGTCACCGCATTTGAACCTCCGTAACCACAAAAAGATATAACTGAGATACAACCCATTTCAATATATATCAACACAGAAAAAGGTGTCCATCATTTGTTTCATTGGTTTCAATGTATTGTGATCCAAAAGCTAAAGCTCTGAGTCAATGTTGAGTGCATAAAAGGGTTGCATTGTTGGGTTGATATAAAAATTCTCTATTTCTGATATTTAAATAGCCAACAAGCACAACTGACGGACCGTTTACCTAAATGCTTATCCGATAAGCGTTTATTTTTAGAAGTCAACACTGTAATTTATTTACCGGGTAAGATTGTAGTATATCAAAATGGTGTCGTATGTAACAATTTACCCGGTAAGCATTTATCCGGGTAAGAGTCGTCACCATCACTTACCGAGTAAAACTCTTCATCTTTATCATTTCACTTACCAGGTAAGATTTTTGACCCTTGTCATGTTCATCCACTAAGAAAAATTACCCAGTTAGCACTTACCAGGTAAGTGTTTTGTAAACGGCCCTTGAGAAACAATCATAAAGCAACATGAACACAAGGAAGTAGATCACTTCTTTAAGTAAATTATGCATAAGTACAACTTATTAAAGCTTCATACTTGAATTCGTGTAACTAACTACAGATAAACATAGTCAAATATTGGATAAACATTTCATTTTATATATAAAAAATCTAAAATATATTTAGGATAAGCATTGTCTTCTAACTGAATACTTAATTATTATCTTTATAAAAATTTATATTATTAAATCAAAAATAAATTTACTTCATTACTAAACCTATTAAATTATAATTAAAAAAAGTTGAATTAAAGAAATTACACAATAAAACAAGAACTTTTAAATAGTTAATTTGATATTAATATTGATATATATTTTTTAAATTTTAAGATATCTTCAAATTTATATTTTATTCAAAAGTAAAAACATTATCGTTTTTCTCAAAACCACATAAAACCGTATTATAACATCGACAGGGGACAAAATAAAATGAAACATTAAAATCGAGATGCATCTCGCTGCATTCGCCAGTACCCTTCTAGTATATACATAGAGTAATTATTCGACGATTTAATTAAGTCTTAAAGCCAAAGCATCTGCAGAAACAACTAAGGGGCCGTTTACTAAACGCTTACCCGGTAAGTACTTACCGGGTAATGTTCCTCACCGGATGGACATGGCAAGGGCCAAGAATCTTACCCAATAAGAGCGATGATAAGGATGGAGAGTCTACCTGGTTGGTAAGTGATGGTGACGACTCTTACCCGGGAAGCGCTTACCAGATAAATTATTTCATAGAATACGTTTTGATGTACTATAATCCTACCCAATAAAATAAATTATAGTATTGACTTCTAATATTGAGTATTTACCGGATAAACATTCAGGTAAACAGAGCCTAATTATAAACGAATAGCATTATTTTATGGCTTCTTATCAAATGTTTATCGTATTAAAAATTCGGACCTGTATTTTGTTGATGTTCTGAGCCTGCTTTTCTAGTAAGCACCTTTGGATCTACAAGAAAAAAACATTAATACAAATATCTGTTGTGTGTTTGTTTATATAAAATCATAACCTATCAGTTTTAGTTTTTATCGAGATGGATCGGGAACCCATCAACGAATCGGGAACCCATCAAAATCGATCGATAACCAAATAAATGGAAGAAAAAAAAATTGAAGTATGTTAAGTTAAAACTGTAATATATTTATGATGAATATGCATAATGATCATTATGATGAAAATTAATATTTATGATAAATATTATATCAATATGAATACTAGGGAGTTGTATACACATCATACATAAAAATTCATGATAATGTTATAGTAAAAATGTATATTCATGATGAATATAATATTCATGTATGAATACCTAAAAATTGTTGTATACACGTGAATATATATATATATATATATATATATATATATATGATGAATAGTATGTATATTCGTGATGAATGTTATAGTGAAAATGTATATTGATGATGAAAGGTTGAGTTTCAGTGAGAAGGAAAGTTAAGGTGAAACGCGTAAGAAAGGATATCAACCCTTGGATGCACATTAGAATGAAATGCACCGAGATGAGATACACCGAGATGCAATGGATCAATCCACGTATCAAGTGCGGTTCATGGGTGGGTTTTTGAGATAAAAGGTGATTAAGGGACCAAATCATTTTTTACGTTTCTCACCTTAACTCTCATTCTCACACAATCATTCGTCTGATGATGAATATCATATTGATGTATAAAAATTGAAGAATTATTCTATACTCATGAATATATATATATATATATATATATATTTCTGATAATTGTTACAGTGAAAATATATATTCATGATGAATATGATACTGATGTATCAACATTGAAGAGTTGGTGTATATACGTGAATGTACATGAATATTTATGCCGGATAATATTTATATTCAACGAATCTTATAGTAAAAATGTATATTAATGATGAGTGTCATAATGATGTATGAATACTGATAATCTGTTGAATTCACGTGATAACACATAACTATTCATGATAAATGTTATAATGAGTTGTATATTCATGATGAATATCATGCTGATGTGTGTATGTTAAAGAGTTGTTGTATGAATATCATACAGATACATCATTTCATGTAAAAACGGTTCAAACAAAAAAAAATTTATATCAAGACGGATGTCAAACCGAAGAAAATGAAATACTCGTTTTTTTCATATAACTTATTTGATTAAAATATTAGTTATTTTTAAGATAATTTAGTTTCAAAATTGAGGTATAAGTTTTATAATTAAAAAGTAAAATAAAAACGGTTCTAAAAAACTTGTTGAAACGCTCAAGTCTAATATTATTTCTCGAGTCCAACTCAAACATGTTACTTGACTCATTAACGCTCCACCGTGCAAGAGATAAAATAAGAACCAAAAAAACTTAGAGTAAGGAATCGTTCACCAAATGCTTATCGAACGTCACTTACCTTACCGAATGAACATGACAAAAATTGAGATTCTAACTTAAAAAGACTATTACCTGATTAGCACTTACCAATAAAAAAAAGTTCATCAAAAATTCATTTTTATGTCCCGAAACATTACTTGATGATGTAGATGAGAATGATGACTCTTATTTATAAACACATATAGGATACACATTTAGTTAACGGATACCAAACACTTACCCGAGTAAGCGTTTACCAAGTCACTTTACTTTACCAGATGAATATGGCAAAGACTAAGAATCTTACCCGATAAGAGCGAAGACAAGAATCTCGAGTCTCACCCAGTAAGTGAAGACGAGGACTCTTACCATGGTTAGCACTTACCGGGATAAATTGTTGCATACGATACGTTTTAGTGAATAAAATATTGTTTGGTAAGTAAGCGATAGTGTTGAATTTTACCGGTGAGTACTTACCGGGTAAATGTTTAGGTAAAAGGCCCCGACAATTGATTTTAAAAAAAAGATAAAATCAAATTTTATTTATTTAATTAAAAAGAATATATATTATTAGTAATTAATTGGAATATTGATGTAGTTGAGAACCTTGGCATGTGTTGGTGCATTTGATTTGATCCCACATCGGAGAAACGAAGAGAAGTGGAAAGAGGAAGGACAGCTATAAAAGAAAACGACGAGCATATGAAAAGGCACTTACCTGGACGGGGTCTTTGGGTGATCAAGAAGGTCCATGGCCTAGGTTGCGGACCTCCATTGCACCGTTCGGAGGGGCTTCTGCCTAAGGTCGGCCCAAGTTGGTCGAACCTACGTCATAATTTGTGGCAGTGGAGGCTTGCGTTCGCGCAGCCTCTGACCAATCTGTAGTTCAATTATAAGAAGTTTTTCAAGCTTGTTAAACTCGTTTTAAAAAAAGCATTAACCAGGCTTTGTTTTCTGTTTGTTTAACCCGATCCAGGGTGAGTGAGCAAAACGAAAGGAGACGTTCAAGGCCTATTCGTGTCCGGTTCAAGAAAAGACCCCGGCTTTATGTGCTCATAAAAGATCCGATTCTTCGGACTGGTTACGGACCACCAATCGGTGGCTTTATGTGCTCATAAAAGATCCGATCCAACCACAAATTCTTCGGACTGGTTACGGACCACCAATCGGGCTTTGATAACGTCATCTGAAACCCAAACCGTTTTTGCAGGTTGCATATTAAAATGCAAGAACTTATCAAGCCATCATTTTCCATTCGACAATTTCGATACTGAACTTCTGAACCGTTCGGAACTTCTAACACAACACCACCTTTTCATACAGTTTCATCAATAATCTCAAAAAAAGGGGAACAACTTTATGGATTCCTTATCATCGAAATCTATACGATATTATAAAGTATTAGACAAAAACTTTTAAAAACCACTTTTTATACGTAAAGTATTGTTTAATAATGGATATTACTTAAAATTGCAAATAGATTGTGCGTATATACAACTTATTAAAGCTTCATATCTGAATTCGTGTAACTAACTGCAGGATAAACATCTCATTTAAATATAAAAAATCTAAAATATAATTAGGATAATCATCGAGTTCTAACCGAATATTTAATTATTATCTTTATAAAATTTATATTATTAAAACAAAAATAAATTATTTCATTATTAAACTTAAATCTATACTATATTATAAAACATTTGACAAAACTCTTAAAAACCATTTTTTATGCGTAAAGTATTGTTTAATAATGCATATTACTTAAAACTCAAGATTACAAGTAGATTGTGCGTAAGTACAACTTATTAAAGTTTCATATATGAATTCGTGTAACTAAATGCAGATGAACATAATCAAATACTGGATAAACATCTTATTTTAAATATAAAAAATCTAAAATATAATTAGGATAATATTGAGTTATAACAGAATATTTAATTATTATCTTTATAAAATATTATATTATTAAACAAAAAATAAATCATTTCGTTATTTAACTTAAATTAAATTATAATAAAAAAATAAATTAAATAAGTTACATAAAAAATGAGAACTTTTAAATAGTTGATTTGATATTAACATTGATATTTTTTTTCCAAAATTTTATGATATATTCAWATTTATATTTTATTCAAAAATAAAATCATTATTGTACATATATATATATATATATATATATATAATTAGGAGAGACGTATTCTAAGATAAGGGTGACAAAATCAGGAGAGACGTATTTTGGGATAAGGGTATCAGTATGATGCGAGGAAGCATATTATCGCATCTGAATGATGTGACAAAAATGTGATCGCATCTATGAGGCGTGGCAAGTTAGTATGTTTTATGTTTGTTGCGATAACTTTGGTACTTCAATGGGTTTGATGCGATAAGATGATGTTGTCTCATCTATATGATGCCCACAAAAAGGTTTGTTTCAATAAAAACATTGTTTATTTGTAATTAATACAAATATAAGCTTTCAAATAATGTTTTGGTAATTTTTACTCTGTAATGACAATCAAAAGAGATTTTTCACTAGATCTTATGGTCTAACCCACATTTTGTTTTAAAAATATGCATTACAGGTGAGACATATATGAAAAGTAAGGAGAATGGAAAAATGTGAATAAGTTATGATTCCTTTACATTTATGAATTTTGGGAAGCTGTTAATATGCATGTACTTGAGAACTTGTTATATCAGCAAGTCACGTACTTTGTGTAAATGAAAAAGTTGTAGTTACTTTTGTATGTAGCATTTTGTTTATATTGAGACCAATTTGTATATTTGTATTTCATGTTAAATGGACTATATGGTTTTATGCAAATATGGTTTGAGGTGTTACATGTATAAATATTAAAAAATTGTTGAATTCACGTGAAAATACATAATTATTCATGATGAATGTTATAATGAGTTGTATATTCATGATGAATATCATATTGATGTATCAAAGAGTTGTTGTATACATGGGAACATGCATAAATATTCATGATGAATATCACACAAATACACCATTTCATGTAAAAGCTGTTAAAACAAAAAAAAACTATATCAAGATGGATGTCAAATCGAAGAAAATGAAATACTCGTTTTTTTCATGTAATTTATTTGATTAAAATATATAGTATATTAAGATAATTTAGTTTCAAAATTAAGGAGGCATAAGTTTTTTAATTAAAAAGTAAAACAAAAAACGTTCTAAAAAACTTGTTGAATTGCTCAAAAACGTCTTATAAACCTATTGTAACTCTTTTAGATATGACGCTTTATAGTTTGGCCACACAAATTTAAGTCTTATAAAGTGTTTCATTCGTCAAATTTATATAACTACAAACCCGTCAACCCAACCTGCAAGGTTACGCTATACTTTTGAATAGGTTGGGTTGGGTTGAGATTTTTCCAACCGTCTTATATAATTGGATTGTAAAAATATCGTAAACCGTCCAACCCAACTTTACATGGTTTCTTTTATTTATTAAATTGAAGTAAAAATCTTATCAAATTAAAGGAAAAAAGTTCAGAAAAACCTAACGAACTTTCTCATTTTAAATGATCAAGTCTCTGAATTTTTTTCTTGAATGAAAATTTAAAACCACTGAACTTTTTTTTTGAATAATTAAGTCCCAATATATATTTTTTGAATAAACAGATCATCAAATTTTTAGAAATTAGTTATCTACATTCTTTTAACCCAAAAAAGTTATATGTAACCGGCTAAGAATGTTTTAAAGTAAAAATATATAAACCAGTTTTACTCTTCCCAAACCTTAAATCATTCAAAATCTTTAGTACCAAACAACATCGCGCCCTTGCCATCCATCGCCGCCGCTCATCACTGTCGGTGGCCTCTGCCATCTATCTTCCTCTTTCTGATTTTTTACTCCTTTTTTTATATGTTTATACGTACTCTATTAAATTGCTTAAAATTAAGGAGAATCGAAACGGAAAAAAAAGATTAAAAAGGGAAGATTAGGCAGGGGCCAACGATGGCGATGGGCGATATGGAGAACGGACGACGATGGGGCAGCGACGGATAGCAACGGGAAGTGATGTCATTGGGTGTGGGGGTTTGAATAACATGGGGTTAGAAAATGGTAAAATTAATTTAGGTTTTTTTTTTACTTTAAGATATTTCTAGTCGGTTACAAATAATTTTCTTATTAAAAAAATGTAGGTAACCAATTTTTAAAAATCTAATGATTTGTTTGTTCAAAAAGAGATGGTTCATGATTTTATTATTCAAAATAAAGTTCAAATATTGAATTATTTAAAATAAAAAAATTGTTAGGATTTTCTAAAAATTAAAATAAATAAAAATAAAAAGAATTGTGATTGATGAGAGAGATGAGAAGGTGGATCTTGTGGAGAATTAGAATAAGGAGGTGTTTGGGATTGCTTATTTAAAACAACTTATTCTTTTTTAATATTTACATTTTATACCATTTGTGATAACCGGTTATTCGGTTAGGGGTTGTTTTTAAAAATAGTGGAAAGTTGAGGGGGTTAAATTGTTTATATGCTTAAATCTTTTTTAAAAACCTCACCGCCTTCTTATTTTAAACCATGATAATATGAGATTTTATGTTATCTCTTTGAGCGAAATGCGGCAAAAGGAAGGAAAATTCATGGACTGACCCCATCATCTCCACCCCGTAGGAACTACGAGATTACCCCAAGGACGCCTTCGGCATCCAGGGGTCACGGACCGACCATAGAACCCTGTTCAATAAGTGGAACGCATTAGCTGTCCGCTGTCAGGTTGGGCAGTAAGGGTCGGAGAAGGGCAATCACTCATTCTTAAAACCAACGTTCTTAAGGGGATGATGCATGAGTTATAAGGAAAAACATAAAAAAGAAAGCTTTCTTTGTGTATTCTCTTATACGAAGCAAACAAAAACAAAGGGGAGATTAGAAGAAGTTGAATATGTGATTATTACTTGGATAATTGTTGTTGTTTATTTTTTTTTATTTTTTTTTTGATTAACCTAGATATCCAACTCGCTATGAGAGCCGACTAATCCCAGGGAGACCATCTGCTTTGCAGATAGTCCGGAGTCACCGTATTTGAACTTCCATGGCCATAAGGGGATTTTTATTTCTCCTTTGATTTGAACCTGGGACCTCCTGGTACTTTTGACCTTTGAAACCAAGCTCAAACCAATCAGGTACCACCCTTGTGGTTATTGTTATTCATCTTCATATCTTCTTCTCTTGTGATTGATTACGTGGGAGTTTTTGAAACTGAGTTTATGTTATTATTAGCATGAATTGATATTTGAATATGATTATATCAAGTGATTAGAATAAGGGTGACATACCAAATAGAGGTGTATTTTAGTTATAAGGGTAGCATATCAAGGAGAGGTATATTTTGGGACAAGGGTGACACATCAAGGAGAGGTGTATACCAGAATAAGGGTCGCATAATCAACGGAATATAAAAATTGGGTTTTTATCAAGTTGATGCATGTTATTGCATCCTTATGATGCGATAATTTTGAGATGTCGCATATGTGTGATGCGATAACTTGGGTTATCACATCCTATTGATGCGATTAGTTTGATGCGAGAAGTTGTGTTTGTCGCATCTTTGTGATGCGACAAGTTGACTTGTCGTGCTAGTGTGATGCAACAAGTTGGGCTCATTGCACCAGTATGATGCGATGAGATGGGATTCTCGTACCAGTATGTTGCGAGGAAATGAGGTTTTATCACCCATGTGATGCGAGAAATTTATGATTTTACCTATATGATGTGATAGGTTTTTATTATAATGCGATAAATAAGTTGTTTGGTTATTTGATGCAATAATTGGATAATATCTCATCATTTTGATGCGACAAAAGAGGTTTGTTTTATTTAAATATTTTTTATTGATACAAATATGAGTTTATAAATAGGTTTTGGTGATTATTCACCATGCAATAACAAACAAAGGGATTTCTTACTAGACCTCAAGGTCTAACCCTCATTTTGATGTTTTAAAAATGTACATTACATGTCGAACACAACTAAATAGTAAGGGGAAGAGGAATTGTGAAAAGTTATATATATGCTTGCATGGGATGTTGAAATAACATGTTATCTTTTGTAATTGAATATTTGATATGCATACAAATTTTGTATAGGATTTCATGGAAAAATTTAGTAGCTACTTTGTAATGTAACTTTTGTAGATATTGAAACCAGATGTCTAAATTGTATTTCTTGATAAATAAAATATATGTTTATATGCAAATGTGATCTTTATATTTTAAATAAATAATCAAAAGGATAGAAATTATAAGTTTTTAAAAATAATTCATACATATTTAGGGGGTGTTTGGGATTGCTTAAGATTAAATATAAAGAAACAATATTGAACTCATTTGAACGTATTGAGTAGACGATTATAATGATATAACTAATAAACAAAGAAACATATTTTTTTTATGTATTTTAGTTAATATACGATTATACGTGTTAATATAATAGAAGTGTAAAATAAAAAATAAAAAAATAAGAAAGATAAATTAAATTAAATAATTAATTATAAGAATGTAATAAAATGGCTAAAAAGCAAGATGACTTTAGTTTGAGTAAATTTCCCTAATTTATAATCAAATTATATATGAAAAATGTAAAAAATAAGATGTAATTCTTCATTTAATTGTAGCGAGTCTTCTTCTCCTTCAATGTGGCACCGATAATAAGTATTTTTGAGTATTTAGATAAACAGTTGATACCGATGTCAAACCGGTAATAAGAAGTTTTTGAAGAAATCAAACCATTATAACTTATAATAAATTGAAAAGAACTTTTGAAAAAAAGCATAAGTTGTTTCAAATAAGCATCCCCTAAAGAGAGTTTTTAAAAGGATGAAAATGCAATTTTGACATCAAATGTATAGCTTTTCTTTATCCCTTGTACAAAATCTGAAGGCTCAATTAACCAACACAGTGGCTAATTAATATTGTGCAAACCTTCTTGTTGAGTAATCTTTGAGTAATCTTTAGAGACTGTTTGACAATTGCTGAATGGTTTAGTACAAAATGATTAAATGACCAGAATGATTAAAATGCTCTCATGATATAGTGCAAAATAAAATATAATAGTTTGGTAATTATGTACAATGAAATTATAGCTCTTAATGGTTAAGAGAGATCTAGGATACAAAATCATTCAGAGAGTTTTAAAACCATTAAGAGACAGATTTCTTTTTGTCAAACAAGATTCACCTCTTAACGATTCAAAAATTGCCTCTTAATGGAACTATTAAGAGATAAACAAACAACCCCTAAATCTTGGAATAATACGATATCTCATTTTCTGTCAATTTACCTCACTTGTCATTCATCCTCAGAATCCTACAAGATGGTCAAAACTTCATATGGGTTCGAGTCCTACTAATTTGTATTTCCATAGGATATCCTTAATCCTTCATATGTCATTAGGTGAACAAGAATGCTAGCTGAATCGCCAGAACTAAACAGTCATTAGATATATATATTATATGCATATTATTTAAACCATGGAATCAGGTGTCCTTCCTTTTACTAACATTTCAAACACATAAAATGATGATAACATGCCACACATGATGATGATGATGATGATATTATAGACATACTGTTTCAACCACAAAGAAAACACAGCGTCATCATTTCTTCAGATGCGGGAAACAAGCATTCACGTCAGCTTTCGGATGTTTTGCTTCAGCATGTTCCCTACATTTCACCTCTGATGTTGTGCAAATGAAAGTTTGCATGCATACCTTGCACTGCAACCACACAATAACACATCAATTTTTATTAATCACCAAACATTCATAATTATTATTATTAACAATTGCTCAATAATGCTAATATCAACATTGTAATCTATTAAAAGTTGAACATCAACAACATCATAATATGATATCTGAATTTTACTTACACCTGTCGTACAAAATTGTTCATGTAAATAATCTCATTGCTGGTCTAGATTCATGATCCACCCACAATCTTCAAAGTAAACAAGCATACCTCATGTTTCTGTTTGGATTTGGTTTACCGTGTTCAAATACAAGACATGAATAAGTTGAGCAACATAACGGATTTAATACACGATCAAAGCATAAGATGGAAGTGCCAAACAAGAGTACATAATGGGCTTCAGTCTAGCAGGATCATAGACATATAGAACCAGATAAGATATTTGTGGTAGTGTTGTCTTGTTTTATCCTTTACTTAACCTGTATACCACAAAATCAAGCTTCTTTCCCAATAGGAGATCATTTAAACTGACAGAATTTTCATAGAGAGAGCAAATACACCTCAACAGTTATCTGAAGCTGTGGTTGCAATTTGTCAATCTTCTTTATTTTGTATTCCCATGTACAAACAATCATTCATTAGATACCCTTGAAGCTGACATAGAAATCTTAAAGTGGGACTGAACTATGTCTAACCAAATTTCCATATTACTATACTCTCTTTCAGAACCACTGGAAAGAATGTACGATGGCTAAGACAATGGATACGTTACACCCTCCCATGTTGATACAACTGTCATTTTCAAAAAAAGCTGCTTGCCCTAACATTCATGCACTTGTCAGAATCCTTCTGAATTCATGAGCACATGTAGATAATGACTTTTGGCATATTGCTTCACAGAGATCACAATGCCTTTGCACTGTGCTTCACATCTCATAGTCCATCACATACTGGAACCACCACCTTTCATTCATAAATCACCATCATCCACCTCCATCACACACATGGAAAAACATGATAATCCATACAATTTGGTTGTGTTTGGTACTCAGTAAAGCCTCCTTTTGGTGGTCATCATATTGTATCACCAATCAAGAGAGAGAAGTTCCAAGTTCACTCACCAACAAGACATCAAACCCAGTTCGAGAAATCAGTCAATTGCTGTGTTATATGGATCAAAAGTTAGTTTCTTTTTTCCAATTAATGGGATACGAGCCAAAGGAACTTTAAAGAAGGTATGTTTATAAGGGCACCCATCTTACATTTCTTCTTCTATGGAGACTCTTCCATGACTCTAAACTAATTATGCTTTACTTTTCAAATATGAGTTGTTCCATTACTCTTCAAGGTAGTTTCTTTCTCCTTATTTAAACAAACACCATTTCACTTTGTGGTTTATCTTACATGGTATGATGGTACCCTACCTATGAAGTTAATCACCAAGGTTTGAGAAACTGATGAAGCAGCTTCAAAGTATGAAGCATCAAGAATCACATTGAGATATCGATCCCTTGGTATTCCATAAGTGGTGCAAACCATGCTAAAATAAGCCAAAAGCTCATCAACATATCATACTCGGTTATTTTGGGCACGATTAAATAACCTTTTTAAACCTGAGAAGGACTTTCTATTATATATCCCCAAGAATGACCACATTAATTGATTCCAACTAAGAACAAATGCTCTCCTGATAAAATAGTTACACTTTAACTTGTTCTAGAACCTATTGCTTTTCAAACGCAAATCTGGTTTAAATATTGTTGTATATTACAAAGGCCAAAATTTAAGTGCATGGGGCATTTTCACTCAGGAAAAAGGGTCTAAAATCCACACTAATTTTGAGGTTGAGAAGTAAAACGTTTTGACACCAGTCCAAATGTAGCCATTCTTTTCAAGGATAAGAACATATAGCAGCAAGTAATTCAATGAAATATGAAACACGCACCAACAGATCTAAAAGAGTACAACCTATTTGGGAATTTTACCTTCCGCGAGAGAAAAACTACAAAGATCCTAGCGGAAAAGGTTGAAACACAGAGAATTATTAATTTTTTAATTGAAAAATCATGGGTTCCTAATACCTCCTTCAAGGAACACTAAACGGAACGAGTTATCAGAAAGCCGATTTTCAGAACATGATTGTTTTAGCTTGTGTTTGATTGATCTAAGTCATATAACAAAATTATTGATGATGAGACAACAGATCAAAGCAAAACCTGGATGCTCATAGCTTTCTTGTTGGCTTCAAGCTGACTTCCTGTTTAAAGATCAAACCGATAATCAGCTGAAACATATGGACAAATCAGGTGATTACAGAAATCGAAGATATGGACGGAAGAACAGAGCAAGATCATAGATTAGGGAGTCCTGCTTTAACCGATGGGAAGAAAAAGGGTTGGATGGAATTGGGGAGAGTACGTACCCTTGCCGGCAGCTTTAGCTTTCTCCAAGTTCTTTTCACGGGCCATCTTGGACTTCTGAGCATTACCTCCACCCATGATTCCCTGATCTCTGCCTCTCTCGCCCACCGAATTCAAAACCCTAATTCCACAATGATGCACCTCTCTGGGTGGAAACGGGTGGGTATTTATATCCAATTACTTTTGCCTTTAGGAGTTTGTTCCTTTTTATAATATATCGAATTACTTTAGAATGTATATGGGCATTACAATGCATAATGCAATATATTTTTATTTCATATTTTTTTATTATAATAAATTGTATAAAAAAGTAACGTATTTTAACTTGATTCATATTTTAAGTGACGTACTTTTAAAACTTTTATTTTGATATCTAAGATGTAAAATTTTAAACATTTAAGTACTCGGGTAACCGGTTGACGACTAATTTTAAATTAAAAAAAGACTAATTTTAGATTTAAAAAATTCATGTCACTAACCACGTCACCAAATAATGTTGAGTTAGATATCACATCACTCGTCACATCAGTATGAAAAACGGTTAACGCTTCAACTGGTTACACAGGTACTTAAATGTTTAAAACTTCACATCTTCGATACCAAAATGAAAGTTTTGAAAGTATGTTACCTAAATAGGAATCAAATTAAAGTACATTATTTTTTCCATGCAATTTGGCCTTTTGGTTAAAGTGAATGTTTTTTGTTGGTTATTATTTGTGTGTGCTACTTTAAAGTATAAAGAGGTGTTTGGTTTGCAGAATATTTTTTAATGAAATAGAATATGTTAAAATTTTTTGATTTTGAAGGAATTAAAATGAAATATTATCATATTTGACCACTTGTTTGGTTAACAGATATTGGAAATGAATATGTTAGAAAAATTGGAATTTGTCTGTTTGGTTCACATAATGTAGTTTTAGAATTGGAATGAAATTTTGGTAATGACCAAAATCCCCTTTTTAAAAAAATTTGAAACCGAAATCCAACTAAAGTAATTCATATTGGTGGTGGTCGGCAGTGGTCGACGCTTGACGGTGGTTCAGATCGACGATGGGCGGTAATGGTTCATATCGGGCGTGGTCGGTGATGTTTAAATTGGTGGTGGTCCATGATGGTTCAGATAGCAATGGTCGGCAGTGGTTCAGATCGGTGGTGGTTCAGTGATGGTGGTTGGGGAGTGGTTCAGATGGTGGTGGTTGGCAGAGGTTCAAACTGGTGGTGGTTCGCAGTGGTTCAAATGGCTGTGGTCGACGGTGGTTCAGATTGACGGTGGTCGGTCAGCAGTGGTTCAGATCAACGATGGTCAGCGGTGGTTCAGATCAACGGTGGTTGGCGTTGGTTCTGATCAATGGTAGTTGGTGGTGGTTTAGATCGGTTGTGGTCGACGGTGGTTCAGATCAATGGTGGTCAACGGTATTTAGCGATAGTTTAGATCAGTGTGGTTCATATCAGTGGTGGTTGGTGATGGTTCAGATCGTTGGTGGTCGGCGGTGGTTCAGATCAAGTAGGAAAGATAGGGATAAATTTGTCTTTTTGATAGAATAAGATAGAATGAAATTGTATTACTTCTCAATTGTGATGGAATGATCAATCAATGAATGGTGGAATGTGGGGAATTCAATTCCATTCCATAAGTAAATCAAACGTCTGAACGAAATTTGGTCAAAGGAATTGATCATTCCAATTCCTTCGAATTCCGTTGGAATCCTGCGAACCAAACATCCCCTTAGTATAAGTATAATTTAACGCTTATCATGTATTTAAATATGTTTATCAGTTGATTATTAATTATTTTTATAAAGTTTAAACATATTAATAAGTAGTAATATACGATAATTAAAATGTATATTTTTTTATATAATTTGTTTAATAAAAAATTTAATTATATTCAAGATAATTTTAGACCTTTTTAGATTCTTTTTTAGAATTAAGATAAATATCTCGGTTTTAAAACTTGATAATATAATTTTTTATAAAGATAATAATTAAATATTTTGTTAGAACTCAATGTTTATCCTAATTATATTTAAAATGAGATGTTTATCCTCTACTTGATTATGTTTATCTACAGTTAGTTACACAAATTCAAACATGAAGCTTTAGTAAGTTGTATTTACGCACCATTTACTTATAATCTTGAATTTTAAGTAATATGTATCACTAAACAGTACTTCAAGCATAAAAAATTGTTTTTAAGAGTTTTTGTCAAATGCTTTATAATATAGTATAGATATATTTAATGTTGTTATACTCGAAAGATTAAGAGTTTTTAACATACATATTTTACGACACACGTACAGATAAAATTGTTTCCTCCAGACATTTGATTCTCGAAACAAATGCGTTTCAAAGTTTTTTTATTTCTAAATAACCGTTACATGTCTAAAACCGTTGTATATAACACCACGTCTTGACGGCTTCTCCTTTCCTCTCTTCTACATTTCGTTTATTCAAGACCCCAAACATTTCTGCCGAAACCTCATTCTTTCTATTTGTTTCTCATCAACGTACTTGAATCTACTTTTCTTCATCTCCTTGCTACAAGTAAAGGGCGTTCGTGGTGCTGTACAATTTAAAGTCAAAACTGCAAACCAAATAACAGATCGAGTTTGATATTCTTTTCAAAACGCAAAATATGGTGTAATGCGGTTTTATGGCTCTATGCGCTTTATACCTAAGGTGATGCATGAAAATGAAAAATGGTAATAGACAACATAATTAAGTCCAAATGCATAACAAATCTTAATCATAACTTCTAAAACAAAAACAAAAAAACCGATCAAAAGGAGGAGATAGATGGTAGGGGCCAATGATGATGATGAGTGGTGATAGAAAGCAGACGACAATGGGGGCAGCGAGGGGTTTGAATTAAGTAAGGTTTGGAAATAGTAAACTTAATTTAGGTTTTTTTTACTTTAAAACTTTCCTAGCCAGTTATAAGTAGATTTTTTTTGTTAAACGAATGTAGGTAACCAATTTTTAGAAGTTCAGTGGTTTATTTATTCAGTTATAGTGATAAGTTTAATAGTTTTTCATTTAAAAACAGAAAATTAATTGGATTTTCTAAACGTTTCCCAATTTTAAATCCAGTTTTTGATGCTCCAAAGCAAAAGAACCAGTAAAGTGGCTACAATGTCACCATAGTGGTGGTGCAAATATACACTTGACACTATGATCTTTTTAAGTAATAAAGTGGTATAAATAATGAGATCGTATCCACAATGATCGGACTTCAGAGTTTCGAGTACTAGGTTGAGAATACAATGATTTTAACTAGAGAAGAAGCAATATATTTGAGTGAGTTTGATGATTTTCACAATGTAATCTAAACAAGTAATTGAAAATGGGTATGCGTGTAACTGTCACTTAAAAGATCAGTAGTCAATATGGTCAAGGAGACTGTCGTAAAAACATCGATAAGAGTCCCCATCTCTCAAAAGTGAATTTCCGTAGAGTGTGACCACAATCTCCCTACAGTAGTGTTAAAAAAAGATCGCCAAAACAGCCGCAGTGGCGTGTCGTGGCATAAGGCTTATGTCTCACGCCACGTTAAGCCCGTGGAACGTCGTGACCTAATGTGTGGTTTTTGTAATGCAATATTTGATCTTTTTTACTTTTTAATGTCTTATTTGTTAGTTTCTAATGTATAACCTAATTTAAATTATTAAATATTATTAACTCATTGAGTAATAGTAGAAAATATACGTTTATACATATAATAACTTATATGATATAAAGACTTGGCGCCATAAGGCATACCTTGAAAACTGTCATGGTCTCGTCGTGTCTCCTAAAGCTTGAGCTTGGCGTCGCCACTTTGCGACGCCTTACGCCATTTAGAACATTGCTACATTTACCAACCGAGGGCTTGTCGAATGAACTAAATAGATTTCAGGGAATCTTAGTGCTACCAATATGGAGAAAATGCTCATATCTCTATGTAACACCACCCTCGACCAACGTTTGAACCTTAGTTACAAAATCATGCCAAAACCTGTATCTCTACATGATTATGAAAGGTTTTCTCAGATTTTCTTGCATCACTCAAGCCGTATTTTAGAATATACCCATCTCTGGATCTAATCAATATTTTCAAGTGATCTACTTGTCCGTGTTGGGTTAAAGTTTCAACTTGAGTAACCAAACCCAAGAGTTAGCAACAATGGCAACCCCTAAGTGTTTCCTATTAATCTTAGGATCGACTCACACCTACAAGTAAAGAACATAGTAGAAGAAGAGAAATACTTAAAAGTCACCTGCACTAAAAATAAATTACAAATTATCGTCACTGTATCTCTACAGTGGCAAACAATGCTGAAAATTAAAGATTTTAAAATAAATTATAACTACAAAAAAAAAAAGAACACATACCGAAGAAACACAATAAAAGAGAAGAAAAACTCACATAAATGATGTTAAATAACACTCAAAATGAGTAGGTGGCTAGCTACCCATTGTGTTGTTCGACAGTGTCTTTTCTAACAAACATCTGATAAGCAACGTCCCTTTGATTACGACGATGATCTTGATGTTGTCGACCTACACATGGTTCAACGACGTGCAAGCCAAATAACATCCCTTCCCTTTTCGATGTTGTTTGGATTAAGAGAAAAGGACCATCATTGCAATCCTTTTTAACTTTAATTTGTTCGGAGTACTTAAAGCCCTTTAACATTTTTATTTTTAAATTAGTCTCGTTTTAACATTAATTACATATAGGGACGGACCCAGAATTTTTTTCAAATTGTAGCACCATTTGACTAAAAAAATTATAGGAAAAAATTTCAAACGATGAAACCATTTGACTAAAAAAATTATAGGAAAAAAATTTCAAACGATGAAACCATTTGACTAAAAAAATATATGGATTTTTTTTCCCTTCAAACAGTGGCACCATTTGACTAAGAAAATGACACTAGCAAGATTCGAAATTGGATCTGGGGTGAAATAAAAGCCTTGCAAACACAGCTATACCAAATAAAACTTGTTCTCATTGTAGTTTCAAAATACATACGGTGACACACAACAAATTAATACGGTTGCACTTTTCATGAACATATTTTTTTTGATTAACCTGAATATCCAACCCGCTATGCGAATCGACTAATTTCATGACGACCATCTGCTTTGTAGATAGCCCGGAGTCACCGCATTTGAATCTTCGTGGCCACAAAAGATTTTTATTTCTCCTTAGATTTGAACATGTGACGTTTGAAGCCAAGCCCAAACCAATCAGACACCACCCTTGTTACTTTAATGAAATAAATATTTGTAACTATAATAAATTAATATCTAATTCTAATTTTTAAATATTAATAATTACTTTAAATTTATTTTTATAATTTTATTAGAAAAAAATGAAAAAAATAGTCACATGAATTGGATCCCTTAAGGGGTAGTATGGTCATAATTCATAAAATCAAAAGTAATTAATAATGTATGACTTTGGATTGTATTTGATTGGATAAGCTCATAGAAGTTGGTTCAATGATATTTAATTCAACCACATTCTTCTTATTGGCTCCTTCCTTCTCACCCAACCAGATTTTTGCTGATGTCAAAATTAATAAATATTATTAATAAAATTATATTAAAATAAAATAAATTTCAATTAACTTTTAAAGTTACTGTTTAAAAGTCTGAATCAAACTTTTTGTTTATTTAAAAGTCTGTTTAACTTATTAATGATGACATCATCCAAAATTTTTGCCAAATAAGATTTCACGTCATTATTATAATTATAAATAGAATTATAAAATACTGACATGACATATAATTTTTTTTATTTAAAACTAAAATTCCACATCATATTTTAAAATAAAAAGTAATCAAAAAATAGTTATACAAAATTGACTAATTAAATTTAATTAAATTACTAGTTACCTGCTCAACATCTTAACCGAGATCTTGATCCACACTCGTAAATGACGATTTAAATGTTGGTTTCGTAAAACAGAAATCAGGTGAAAGTTTGTTTCATTTTAATACAATTTTTCAATATTAAATATTATTTTATATATGTATATTTATGTTATATTGCTAGTTGTTAACATGTATGTGTAACAAAATGTAAAATTTATTAAAAATAAAAAATGAAACATTTATAATTTTTTATTATAAAACAAATTATATAAGTTTTGTACAAGTGAAATAAAAATTATAAACGATAGTTAAATATGTCTTGTTGATTAAATATCTGGTAAAAAATCTTTTAAAAAATAAATTAATATTGATAAATTAAAAATTATAAAGGAATAATAACTTTTCTATTTGTTTGATTTAAAATTTTATTATAATATTTAAGAAATAAAGTTATAAATTGTTTTAGTTTTAATGATGGAAAGCTTTTTTTTTTATTTTTTGGATAGAGATAATACTAATTACTCCGGAATAGTAAAGTATAATGATTATCTTATATTTAAATGCATTTATTATTATTTTTTAAGTATATATATGACTTGTGATCATGTGAGACCAATGGTTTTTCGTGAGATCTGTAAGACCAATTCTCAACTCGTGAATTAAATCTACAATCTAAAAATCTAAACATTTACAAAACGCCACGAGACTTCTCAATAATCACAAAATTGCCATTGACAATTTAGACCATTAGATCATTAACTTATAAAGTTGATCAATGAACATAAATTGGTCTCACGAAAAACCATTGGTCTCACGTGAACTCAACCATATATATATATATATATATAATATTTGTGTATGGTAAATAGAACAAATAAACTCATACATCATTCTCATCTGGAGTCACCGCATTTGAACTCCGGTGGCCACAAGAAGATTTTTATTTCTCCTTGGATTTAAACCTGAGACCTTTAGACGTTTTTAACCTTTGGAATCCAAGCTCAAACTAATCAGGCACCACCCTTGTGATTGTTTGTTTTGGTTTTGATCCCTTCCACTAATGCGGGTATGGTCATTTTACTTTTTAAATTTTAACATATAAGTAATATGGCAATAGCGTGGATGATTATTACTTTTTAATGATTATTTGTGACCATTACCCACAACCACAAATCCATTATTTACTTCCCCAAAAATTAAAATGAATTCCTATATGTTAAGCAGGTCAGAAAAAACTAGTTTAAAAATATTATTTTATTAGTATCATATTTTTTTACTGTTCATTTTATATACAAAGGATGGATTGAAGCAGCAATGTCTACATTATATTAAATGACTGATATGAAAAGTACAAAAGTATATGGATCAATAAATCAGATGAAAACATGCGTTGAAGTTGCATTAAATACATGGACTGCTATAAAAGACGGTATCTGGATCATATGCAACTTGCCATTTTGAAAAGTTTCTATGTGCAAATTCTTGCAAATGATCGCCTTAACCTCCTAAGACTATCTTACTTCTTCAAATCCGAAAAAGTACCTTCTTCTGTTCTTTCAGTATTTCTCTGTGAGCAAATTTGTCAACCAGTCAAATTGTTTATGATCGGTTTTTACCTTCTTATCCTCCACAACAAATTTGTAATTCTTTATTTTTATAAACACACAAAATTAAAAAGTGAAAATTTGTTGCGTTTGTATTCAACCCCCTCTACAAACACTTATAATATAAGTCATTAACCCATCCGAGACCAACACCTTCAATTAAAGTAAGTATGTTAATATTAAGTAGAAGATTTGGACGTCCAATAGAAGTATAAAACTTTAATCTTGTATATAAATAGGTACGAAAGGGTTGTTTACCAAATGCTTACCTATGTAAGCATTTACCAAGTCATATTATCTTACTAGATGAATATGATAAAGAACCAAGAATCTTACCCGGTAATAACGAGACAAGGACCTGGATTCTTACCCGGTAAGTGAGGGCAACGACTATTACCACGGTAAGCGCTTACCGGGTAAATTGTTGCATACGATCTCGTTTTGGTGGACAAGAAGCTTACCCGGTAAGTAAATGATAGTGTTAAATTTTACCAGTAAGCACTTACCGAATAAGTATTTGGTAAACGGCCCGTAAAAGATTATTTAAGGTAAAACTCAATTCAATTATTAATATTTTTGTTACAACGTGAAGCCATAAACCTTCTTTAACATTTCGTTTTTACCTTATCACGATACTTGGCTTTTTTTATTTTAACTTTGTTGTGACTCCTTGGTTCGTGTCTATAGTTGCAACCATTTTTGTGGATGGTTATTTAATCACCTTTTAGAGCTACCATGTCTCATAATGCTCAAAATCTTTAATTCCAAATGACAAATCTTATACCTCTAACGACAAGGGTGGTGCCTGATTGGTTTAAGCTTGACTCCAAAGGTTGAAAGTAGCAGGAGGTTCCAAGTTCAAATCCAATGAGAAATAAAAATCCCCTTGTGACCACGAAGGTTCAAATGCAGTGACTGCGGGCTGTCTGCAAAGCAGGTGGTCGCCCTGGAATTAGTCAGCTCGCATAGCGGGTTGAATATCCAGGTTAATAAAAAAAAAAATCTTTTACCTTTATTTATATTTGAAGCAATTTGAATTTTTATGAAATAAGGATTCTTAAAATCCACATAAAACAATATCAATGTACATTTAGTACACAAATTTTTATATGTCATTCTAGTTCCTATAAATTTGGTATATATCTTCATAATGTGTAAATAACTAAGGGCATGAAATGCAAGTATGCAACATGTTTTGATCTGGTTCATATTTATACTATATTATAAAGTATTTGATAAAAACTCTTAAAAATCATTTTTATGCATGAAGTACTGTATATTGATGCATATTACTTAAAATTCAAGATTACAAGTAAATTTTGCATAAGTACAACTTATTAAAGCGTCATGTTTGAATTCGTGTAACTAACTGCGGATAAACATAATCGAATAGAGGATAAACATCTCATTTTAAAATATAAAAAATCTAAAATATAATTAGGATAATTATGGAGTTCTAACAGAATCATTATCTTTATAAAAAATTTATTTGTTAAGTCAAAAATAAATTATTTTACTATTTGATCTAAATAAAATTATAATAAAAAATGAATTAAATAAATTATTTAAAAAACAAGAACTTTTAAATAGTTAATTTGATATTAATATAAATATATTGAAAAAAAATATGATGTCTTCAAATTTATTTTTATTCAAAAGTAAAAACATTATTTTTCTCAAAACTACATAAACCGTATTATATCAATAAAAACAAAAAATAAAACAAAGCATTAAAATGAATATGTATCTCGCAGCATTGCATGAGTACCTTCTAGTTATCTATAACATACTTTTGAAACATTCATTTCATTCCTCATATGTGACAAAAGAAAGAATTATGTTGGGTTTGGTAAATGGGAAAGACGGGATAAGACGAGACAAAACTCATTGTCCTACGTTTAGCACGACATGAGACAGAGATAAGAACTAGGTTAGAGATAACAACTGGAACAAGGTGAGACAACGTGAGACAAAAAAAAAAGCTTTTTCTGGTTCTACCAAAATAGGTGGAACAAAATGTGACAAGAATGTGATGGAAACTGAAATATTACTATGTCTACCCTCATTTGATATATACCATCAATATGGTATTTGTTTTAATGTTCATCACCATTATCCATGGCCGCCACCACCAACCACCGACCACTGTTTGCCACATCCACCTCCTCTTCCACTACAACAACCTCTGCCACCACCTCCACAACCACCGTGGCCATCGGCCACCATCGTTCATCGCTACCTTAGCAACCACCACCGTTTATCACTACCACTACCACTACCACCTCCACCTCCACCTCCACTATAACAACCTCCTCTACCACCTCAACTTCCTCTTCCACTACAACAACCTCTACCACCACCTCCACACTCACTGTCAACCACAGACCACCACCGTCCATCGCCACCTCCACAACCACTGTTTACCATCGACCGCCATCGTCCATCGCCACCACTACCACTGTGGGTCACCTCCACCTCCATTATACCACCACTACCATCGTAGGCCACCTCTACCAATACTTCAACCATATCGGTCACAACTATATCCTCCACCACCGTAGACAACCACAACCACCACTATCCACCATATGCACGTCCTCCATAACCATCGTCGTGCACCAACCATCACTGACTCTACCTTCACAACCACCGTCAGCCTCCGACCACCACTACCCATCGCCACCACCACCTCCACCTCCACCTCCACCATCATCACCGCCTACCACTACTATTGCCCACTACCTCCACCACATCGGCTACAAACTCATCCTCCAACACTCTCAACTGCCACCACCACTTCCGTAACATCGGCCACAACTCTTCCAGCACTATCGACTGCCACCATCGCCACTATCCACTATCTTCACGTCCTCTATAGCCACCATCGTCCACCAATCACAAATGCATTTACCTCCACAACCATTATTGCTGCAATAATATTTATCATGCCTCCGCCAATTGATAAAGATCTTCTAAACTGAATAAAACATAGTTTTTCCTTTATATGAATCGGGTTTTTTTGAACTACCATCAATTCTATCAAATTTTAATTCAAATCTGGTACTATTATATAAGTATATATATAGGGGCCCATTCAAGGGAGAACTAGTTAGTTTGTGGTAACCGTGAGATCCAATCTCAACCACAAATCAATAGATAAATTAGAAAATTTATAATTTTAGTAATTTTTAATTAAAATTTTAATGCAAGGACATTTAAGGTATTTTCTCTCCTCTCTCCGTCCCCGTCTTCTGGCCACCGTCCTCCGGCCTCCGGCCACCATCCTCCGGTGATACCACAATGTGATACTCAAGCACATATAAGATGCATTGTGATACCACAGAATTACATATCCGATCGACCGCACAAACGACCACAGTGTGATACCCAATCACATATATGATGCATTGTGATATCACTGTGGTATCACCGGAGGACGGTGGTCGGAGGCCGGGGGACGGAGAGAGAAGAGAGGAGAGAGGAGATAGGAGATAGGAGAGAGGAGAAAAAAATACCTAAAATACCCTTGCATTAAAATTTTAATTAAAAATTACCAAAATTAAAAATTTCCTAATTTATCTATTGATTTGTGGTTGAGATTGGACCTCACGGTTACCACAAACTAAATAGTTCTCATTTGATTAAGCCCCTATTGCTCGTCGGTTTATTCAACCTTAGATTTCAACACAAAAATAGAACTCGGCGCAAATATACACCTTGAACTACTGTCATCTCGTAACAAGTAATAATGGTATAAGTACCAGATATCGTTCCCACATAGATAGCTTGTAAAGTTCTTCAAAAGTCCAGTTTATAAAACCTAATTTCAGATGGTGAAACGAGGGATTTGATTTATCTAAAATTTGGAGGTTTAATTAACAACTAGGAAAATATCAATCTTAAAAAGAAGCACAGAGTGCAACAGTTGAATAAGACATTAAACAAATGATTTAGCAAAAAGGTGACATAGCATTTCTGTCACAATTATCTAAAATCAATAAATGATTTTATATAACTGTCACAGTATCAACTATCAGGTCAGACGACCTCCCAAGAGCACACATCGGTCAACGTGCTATCGATACGATATCATTTATGTTAGACGTCGTGAATCCTAGCACAACACAGTGTTACCATCCTACACCGTAGGAGTATAGCATTTGTCAGACACTAAAACTATTTATAGCCTTCTCCTATTACCTTAGGTTTTGAAAGTCAATACATTTTTATACACAAAATTAGTTGTCAATTAATTTTAATGTAATCATCAAATGAAATATTAAGTACCTGAAATAAATAGTAGACTATAATGCTAATAAGACACCTTTGTACTTTCACATCGGCTTTGATCTTAATTTCCCGTTACACCCCAAGCTAAGGCGTTAGCCCATCATCGCTCGGTTTCTTCTCTCGAAGGATGTAAGGACTGAAAAATAAATACTGATACGGAAAAGTAAATTGCAGAAAGTAAATTGCAGAAAAGTAAATTACAGAAAGTAAATTACAGGAAACTGAAATACTGGAATTTAAAGTACTGAAAATTAAATGATTGAAATATAAATGACTGAAAGTAAATTGCTGGAAATTAAATGACAGAAATGTAAATTGCAGTAAAGTAAAGACTGAAATGTAAATGACTGAAATATAAAGACTGAAATGTAAATGACTGAAATATAAAGACTGAAATGTAAATGACTGAAATATAAAAACTGAAATGTAAATGACTGAAATTAAATAATTAATAACTAAATATTATTAATTAATATTAAACTAAGACATGATGGATGACAAGTACTTGATTAGATGGAGAGATGACTAACGAAAACCTTGAAAATGGAGTTTGACTTTGAGGAAGCTTGGAAGACAAGTAACAAAACTTGCAAAACAAGTTTCGTTACAAAGACCGAAAAATGTTACTTGCAAAACTCTTAAAAACAAATTATTTAGTCTACGTAAATTAGTCGTAAGCCACAAATGATGAAATCCAATGTAAAGCAACAGAGATCGACTAATTCGTAACTTGTAACAAAAATCAGAAAATGTAATGTAACTTGAAAATAAGAACATAAATGAGATGAAGATTAAATATGAGCACTTGAATTAAAACTTGAAAACGTAATCACAACTTCACTTCACAAAAGTCGGTTCTTGGTTGGAAGAAAGAAAACCAAAATCATGAAACCGAAAATAATATTCTAGAGAGCAAATGTTTATAACTCAAAGATTTGAGAAATAAACAATTAAGAAAGTAAGTAAAAGTGTGTAAATTGGTGAATTGGTAAGTAAACTCAAGCTTTAAGCCTTCTATTTATAGGCTAAGGGAGTTTGCTAAGTGGGAGTCACCTAATAAGACAAAAGACTCTTCAAAAACAGGCTTTGACCAGACCCAACAATCTCTAAGGAGCAGCCAACGGATTCTCGGCTCAGACAAAAGTGCAGCTCACGGACAGGTACTATAGGACTTTGTCACTCCTGGTCCTACATGACTGCTGCAGGATCGGGCCCAAAAATAATCAAAAACCTGCATAAACAGGGGATTAACATTAGATATACTATATTACTACTAATATATGAAAAAAACATAAAAAGACTCAATTAAGATACTAATGGGTAAATAAAACAAAGGAAAATGGTTAAGAAAATGATGTAATAAAGTTAATAAATTAACACTTATCACATATATATATATATATATATATGAACATTGTGTAATATTGTTTATAAATTGAGTTTTACTTTATTTGTATTAATTATAACTATTATATGATATATAAAATCATCAAATAACTTTTAGGGACAACTTGTCTAGTTGTATCCGATCCAGTCTTAGTCGTACCAAACACCAGATAGATACTTGTTTTGTATTGTCCTGCCCTTTCGTCTAGTTACCTTAGGTACCTACTTTACCTATGATAATGGTTCTATTCCTATTTTGTATAATTTACTTTGATCTAAAATGTATTTTTTTTAATTGTGGGTACTTGGTTTAGCTTACATGCTCAGTTCCTAATCAAGGGACCTTAATTGATCTGCTTCCTTTCTTAATCAAGTGTTTTCTTTCTAACTTCTAAATTATACTTTGTTGAATTATATATATTTGTTTCGATTGTTTAGATATGAGCCGATTAGCTTAATTAGGTTTCAAACCCCTTCAATAATTTATTTTGTTTGCGTATGTAAAGGGTATTTTTTGGCGTTTCATCATGGCATCTGAAGACTCAGGACCACTCCTACCACTACTAAACAGTCATGTATAACTGATCAAATAAGTTGTGAATCCATTAACCTCGTTAAGCTACTAACAAAAAGACCCTTGGATTGGTAACTATGAGAGATTTACCTATTAAACAATGTAAACTAATAATAAAATAGAGATAAAAATTAAGGGGTTGTTTGACAGTTGCTGAATGGTTTGGTGTAGAATAATTAAGTGGTCAGAATGATTAAAAAGCTTTCATAATATATAGTGCAGAATGAAATATAATTTTTTTGGTAACTGTTTACAATGAAATCAGGGCACTCAATGGTTAAGGGAGGTTCATGATACAAAATTATTCCAAGGGTTTTAGAACTATTATGGTGCATTTGGTACACTGGACAAGACATGACATGACAGAAAAGGACATAGATCCTTGTCCCATGTTTGGCATGACTTTTATGTGGAACAGACAGAAACAGAGTGGAACAAGCCTGTTCCATCCCTACCCCATGGAACAGGGTGGAACAAGGTGGAGCAGACTTATATTTTACCAATATAACATCAAAAAAAATTAATTCTCTTCTAAAACATCAAATAGGTCTATTTTTTTATATTTTATTCATTCTTTAAATTTTATTTATCATATTTTATGTTTCTTAAACTTTCATTTTACTGTCCTCAAAATATTATTTTTATACGATTTCTATATTTTTATTAATTTATGTAATTTATTATATATTAATAATAAAAAAATAATGTAGAAAATATATAAAAATAAAAAGTAGAAGCTACATAAACTTTTTATTTGGTGTCATTTTAATTGTTTTGACGTAAACTTCTAATGATATATTTTGTTATAAAAATTAAATTTTATTATAATTTAATAAATTACATAAATTAATTAAAATAAACAACTCATCAGGGGTAAATTTGTCATTTTACTTGTTCTGTTCTGTTCAGTTTTATCTTACCAAATGTTGAACAGTTGTTCTATCCTGTCCTATCATATTCTGTTCTATTTTGTCTGAATACCAAACACACTCAAGACATATTTTTTTTAATCAAATAAAATTTACTTTTTAATAATTTAGATGTTGTCTTTTAATTAAACTATTAAAAGGTAAAAAAAACCGATGTAAAAATATAAAAATCAAATGAATCCAAAGCTGGCGGCACACGCATTATGAAAACCTTGTGACCCACCCACAAACACCTTTTGGCCCCACAACAAAAGATAACCCCGTTAGCAGAAAAGCGAATATGCTTTGCTCTGATCATCTGACAATCAAATCTTTCATCTTCTTCCTCAAGTTTCATCTCTCCATATAATTTTACTTCCAGCTTTCACTTTGATTTTGGGGTTTGGTTCAATCAACCGAGATGTTACACCAGATTTTCTTCACAGCAATTGCAGCTGTTCTCTTCTTTATCCTAATTACAAAGATCGCTTTTGCTGTTATCAATGGCGATAAGTATGATAATCAACGTACAACGGCTCATGATTTAAGTAAGGTTATTGGAGAGGAATTGAATCCGAAGACGGAGAAAAGTAGTAGTAGCAAAAGAAAAGGTAAGAAGAAAGTTCGATTTGCTGTTGATCATGATGCGTTTATGGTCAATAAGGTCGTTGCAGGGCCATCAGAAACGAAACAGGTTGTTTTCGAGAAGGATCACGATGAAGAGTTGATAAGCTTAAATGACGTCGGATCTCCGGTGAAGTCGCCGGAAGAAGGGTTTGTCGGTGGTATTGAGACTGAAAATGCTGATTATGATGGTGTGATTGATTACGATCAGACCAAACAAGGCAAGATTGAATTGATTTATGAAGAAAATGTAGCGAATCACGATGATGAAGGTCTGATTCGTTTGAAATTAATGTGTGATGATGGTATTGATGAAGATCAGAAGGAGAAGGAAGGTCTGATTTCTGATGAAGATGATTCCGATGATTGGGAGGGGGTTGAAAGAAGTGATTTAGAGAAGGTTTTTGCCATGGCTGCAGATTATGGAAAGATGGATGATAATTTGGGGAATTTAGCAAGTGATATTCAGATGCAGCTGTACGGACTTCATAAGGTTGCCACAGAAGGGCCTTGTTATGAACCTCAGCCCATGGCTTTAAAGGTTTTTGCCAGAGCTAAATGGTATCACTCAACTTTCATCCTTATTTCTCCATATGTTTTCATGAATGAAATGTGTTAGATTCTGGTTTGGGTGTTTGGGATTGCTTATAAAAAAAACTTAATGACTTATTCCGGTATGACACCGGTAATAATCACTTTTGAGTGTTTGGATAAACAGCTTATACCGACGCCAAACCGGTAATAAAGAGTTTTTGAAGAAGTTAAACGATTCTAACTTATAATAAATTGATAAGGACTTTTGTAGAAAAGAATAAGTTGTTTCAAATAAGCAATCCCAAACACCCCTTGGATTTACTTGCACAACAACAAAATCAGGTTTATAAGATAAAAAAATGCGTACTTTTCCTAATAGATTGTTTATAACACTTAAATTTATAAGACAAAAAGCGAACTAATAAACTACTTTTAGAAAAATATGGGACATGCTTGAGAAGTGTACCAATACAGGACACTTGCTGTATAAATGCTTTATGAATTAATGTCATATATCTGATTTCAAAGTTGTCATGTCCAAAACGGTCTTATAAACTTATTGCAATACTTTTACATGTCACACAAATGATTGGTTCGTAAAACAGTTTATTAGAACACTTGGACATTTTTGAAGTCCTATCCGATTTTATAGTCGTGTTATCTAGAAAAAAAGATGAACTATTTACTAGAATTCTGAAACTATATGATGATTAGATAAGGTGTGAGATGGGATCTTCATGAAAATCAAGAAACATGTTCTGGTTGTAAGATAAAGGTGAGAAAGCATAAACATGAATGTAGCATTAGGATCTTCAAAATTTTCTAGAATGGAGAATAAGATATCAAAATATCCCAAAAAAATTACATTAAGCTCTATCAGTATTTTAAATTATATTATTAAAATATTCAATACATATAATAAAAATTTAATTTCAAGAATCTATGATTAGTTAAGATAAGAGGGGTGATGGGGGGCACTGATTATTACTGTGCAAGGAATGCATGGCAGAAGCTTGGAAACATGAATCCAGATGTGGCTATGGAGCAATATGTCACTCTCCTTTCCGAGAAAGTTCCCGAATGGTCTCATTCTCGTTCTGTTGTAAGTGTTAACGTTGTAACTAGTTGTTTTCTAATTCTGCATTTCTGAATGTCACTCATTTGGGTCCATAATTTTGGCAGGGAACCGATGTATCAAGCTCAATAACGACCTCAATTCTAGACACTTGTCATATAGAAAGGTTGGTCATGGCTTTCTCCCGTGTTTATGTAATGTAACATTCCATCCCACATGCATAGAAAACTAGATTTGTGAGCCCCTTATAAGTTCAACCAATAACTTCCACCATGGTTTTAATCTTTTATGTTGATTCGGAGCTTATTTTGTTAGCCTGGGGGCAGGGGTGTTACAGTTTATTAATTTTTGTCCAACATATATATATATATCCAGGAAAAGAGAAATAGAGTCATGTTCTGATGCTGGTGATCCAATTGGAGTTTCAGATTCTATGAATGAGGTACTTGTTTTTGTTTCTAAAGTGAATATCTCATATGCTAAAATCTTTCTGTGTCTGAATGAAATCTGAACTGCATTGTTGATCTGTCTAGTTTTGTTACCGGTATTATGATATTGATCAAGAACTAGAAGATGGAATTTGACATTTGATTTGGTGATGATACTTTCAGGATAAACAATGACTGGGTAATTTCGCACTTATGGTTGCTTCAGGAAATGAAGGTTAATTTATCGTATATTTTTAACGTATCTTGATATCTGGGTGTTCAACTGTATAATCAATCTCGGTGTATAGGGAAATGAATTATTATCTGTATAGATTGCAACGAATTTATAAATACTAATAACAAAATCCAACCATTTTTTAATGAATTTGTTTTCTTTTGGATCATTAGTTTTTGTTATATGTTAGAATCATTATAAGGCTTAGTAGTACCACCAGAAAACATAAATCTAGGGGTCATTATTAATGGAGAAAAATCTTGTGCCTATTCCAACTTAAGCATTCATTAATTCTTGTTTCTAGAATTGTGAGGACCTCCTCCATACCCATTTCCTCCACCATCTGAACCCATGTTGCTGCTGCCATCACCGCCAAGATTACCGTAACCGGAGCCTGGACCTGTCCCAGAGCCAAATGCTCCGCCACCACCACCACCACCACCACCACCACCTAAACCTCCTCTTGAACCATAGCCACCACCAAATGGACTTCCTCCGTTTCCATATCCACCCCAGTTTCCAGGTCCTGAGCCAAACCTGCCACCTCCACCTGTGTTGCCACCGCTGCCGTATCCAGAACCAAAACCACCTCTGCCGTCACCAGAAGGGGAGTCAGAACCAGAACCAAATCCACCTTCATTGCGCCCACCTGGATCTGATCCACCATCACCACCTCTGCCTATATTACCACCACCAGAACCAGAACCAAAACCACCACGACCACCACCTCCGCCCATATTACCACCTCCATTGCCGCCACCAGCACCACCACCACTTCCGCCCATATTACCACCACCAGAACCAAAACCACCACGACCACCACCTCCGCCCATATTACCACCTCCATTGCCACCACCACCACTTCCGCCTATATTACCACCATCACCACCAGAACCATATCCACGGCCACCACCTCTACCTCCACCTCTTCCTCCGTTACTATACCCACCCCTAGATGATCTTGACCCGTATCCTCTCCCTCGACCACCAGCAATTCCAGGACCGTCATAGTTAGCCGCTGTAACGTATTTCTTTTTATACTCTTTATCCATTTCATGAGTTTGATCACTCCACATCCTTCCCAATCTAGCTGCTTCAACAGTTAGATGATAATCAAGCCCCAACCAAACAGCCACAAAGACAGACAAACACCAGAAAACAATACGCATGATTGATATATCCTTAGCCAACTCCAAATTAACACAATTCACTGAAAAAGAAATGGACTAAAAAGCTTGCAATTCCTAAAGATGATCAACTGTTTTCTATAGAAAAATGAAGGAAGGGCATAAATATATATGATTCCAAATGCATTGTTGGTGAGCATAGGAGTACGATGGGTGTGGGGTGGGCTATGGCTATGGCTATGGCTAGTTTGGTAGTCAGAACGATTTGCATGATTGAGTTACTGAAATTGTTGAACCACCCTCGTAATTAGCTACCTGCTTATTGTTGCCATACTATTTGTATTTGGTGAGTTGAGTTGAGTTGGATCGGGAATGGCTTCAGTTTCAGCGATCTGTATCAGTTTTGAGCTTTAAGCTGATTTGATATCCAACTTTAAGCTCTTTTTACTTTACTGTCGTAATGTGTCCATTCGTTGGATAAATATATATTTAGGTTGCATTTGATACATTGAACATGACAAGACAAAACAAAACAGAGATCTTTGTTCCATGTTTGACAAACTTTTATGTGGAATAGACATGAACAAAACATAGATTTTTGTTCCATGTTTGATAGGACTATTGTGTGGAATAGACAGAAACAAAGTGAAATAGGCAAGAACAAAGTGGAATAAGCCTGTTTTATCCCTACTCCATGGAACAGACTTATATTCTATTAATATAACCTCAAATAAAACTTAATTCTCTTCTAAAACATCAAATATGTCTCATTTTTACATTTTATTCATTCTTTAGATTTTATTTATACTTTTTAAACTTTCATTTTACGGTTCTCAAAATATTATTTTTATATGGTTTCTATATTTTTATTAGTTTATGTAATTTATTATATATTAATAGTAAAAGATGATGTAGAAAAGGAATAAAAATAAAAACTGGAAACTGTATAAATTTTTTTATTTTGACGAAAATTTTTTAATGGTATATTTTGTTATAATTTAATAAATTAATCAATATAAATAACTCATTACGAGTAAATTGATCATTTTATTTGTTCTGTTCTGTCCAGGTTTATCTTATCAAACGCTGAAGAAGTGCTCTATCTTGTCATGTTCTGTTATATATAGTCTGGACACTAAACACACCCTTAATAAGTTCATTCATGATGAAACTTCAAATTCATTTATATTCATCAATGAATGTATATCATATTTGTCCATAACTCAGTCTATATATTGTATATTCATTAATGAATATACACTATGTACATAATTGAAATTCACATAATCCATATGACTAGTAAAGTATGAGATAAAATGTTAGATTATAGAAGCTATGAAAGTATCTCCCATAAACATAAATATAATGCAATGAACAACAAAATGAAGCAAACCTTCACATGACATACAAGGGTGGTGTTTGATTGATTTGAGCTTGACTCCAAAGGTTAAAAGTATCAGGAGGTCATAGGTTCAAATCTAAGGAGGAATAAAAATCCCCTGTCAAATGCGGTGACTTTGGACTATCTGCAAAACAGGTGATCGTCCTTGGATTAGTCAGCTCGCATAGCGGGTTGGATATCCCGGTTAATCAAAAAAAAAAAAAAAAAAAAACCCATCATCATACACAAAGAAGATTATTCGATTGTCATTTGAATCTGACTCTCGAAAAGGAGAGATAATAACGTCTTACTTAACATGTGTGTCATTTAATGCTTGATTGGGATGCAAAAAGACAAGCGAGCTAGATTTGTACCGTTAAAAAGTCCAAGTGGTTTTCAGTGAGATATTTATTAAGAAGATCGTTTTAGATTCATTCTTGTATTTTTATTTTATTTTAATGTTGTTTTAACTGTTTAATCAAAATTAGTATCATCAAAACAATTATGACATAAGAAAAAAGACAACTCATACGTCAAATCCATGGTGATGGATACGATTTCATGTTGTTCTTCGAAATATCACCAAAAAGACAAAAAGTTACTCTAACTACATTTAATAAGTTTGAAATTACTTTCACTCGAGCTAGAAATCTGTTTACGATCAAATAAATGCAAGTCTTGGGCTTCTTGTCAATCTGGAGTAAATCAGATCAATTGGCTATATGCTTTACTCAAACTCTATCAATTGTTACTATAATTCTGAAATTATACCGATGCAGCAGTGACCTCATGGGGGCGTAAGGCATCCGTTAAGTGCCCATCACGTGCAAGCCACGTGAGAGTATTTTGATTATTTATCAATTTTCTTTTGTAATCTTTTTAACGTACAAATATATAATGCATATGTAGAAGCATTTGGAATTAAAAATAAAATAAACCCCGTCCACTACATCATCCTGAACCATCGAGCACCGGTCGCAACCATCTACTTCCCTTTTCATCATATATCATTGCTACGACTTTGACTCATTGGAGTTCCGATCTCCTTAATATGGATGCGTTGCGGGATTTGCCTGCCATTTTGGTTAATGATAATAGATTTGTTGCAGTGGTTGTGGATTTGATGAATGTGGGCTTGCTTGAATTTGATTGGTTGAGTTTTTGTCGATGGAACCATGCTATTATTGATTTTGGTTGATATGAATGTGAATTATTTCATGTGAATGTAATAGGAACAAAAGGTATATAAAAATACACTCAAGCAATCTATCTTACTAATATAATAAGAATTAAGGGCCTTCTGGGGAAAATCGTTCCATTCAATTGTAGAACTGTTAACGTAAATCTGAAAACAGAGATTAAGAAATAATAGTATTTTAGATGACATTTATTTTTTAAAGAGATGTTGAAGTTTGAAGTCTTATTTCACTTCTAATTACTAAGAGGTGATGAAGTTTGAAGTCTTTTTCACTTCTAATTACTAAGAGGTGATGCTGAAGTCTGAAGTCTGAATCAATAATATTGTTTGTTTTTGTAAACTGACAAACGTTTGAAGTCTTATTTCACTTCTAATTACTAAAAGGTGATGCTGAAGTCTAAAATCTAAATCAATAATATTGTTTGTTTTTGTAAACTGACAAACGTCTGAAGTCTGAATCAAATTTTTTTTTGTAAAATCAGGTGCAAATTTTTTGCAAAATTCTCTTCATTTTCATAAATTTTCATTGCCGAAGTTTATCTCAACAATTGCTTAACAGATGGAACACAGTAAGAATCTTTTGGATACCTTTCAGACTTCCGATGCTATTGGGAATGCCGCCAGTGAGTTTGTTTGTGAAAAAATCGATACTTTTCATAGAGGATAGATCGTCGATAGAAGTTTTTGTTTCACATTGATCTTCTAAGCTAACATATACGTACAAAAATTATATAAAACTAGTTATGTACCCACCCGCACAATGCGGTGGGATTTCAAATTCTCCAATACGCCTACAACTAAAAATGAGTGCAACTATTTATCAAAAAGTACAAAATTTATATTTAAACATTCGATTTTTCAGTGAAACCCTTACAATGGTTTAGTGAAAAAGAGAATCAAAAGGATAAAATAGACGTACACATTTTACTAATACCTTCTTTTGTGTGGATAGGATGGTCTAACCTCAACAATTTCTGTAAGAAAATTCATAAACAAACCAAAAGTGAACGGAGCACGTGAAGCCTTCAGAACATGCAACTTTTTGTCTATAATAAATACAAGCAACATGAACTTCTAATTGATAGTCAACAGCAGGAAGGAGCATCGACGATTTTCTTTAATCAAGTTACACTTTCATCCAAAATACAAAAGTAGAACATTTTCCAACAAATAAGGATGTACATAACTGATATTGTTATAATTTAAAGAGATTTGTGGTGACTGGTTTATTGGTATACAATACCTTTTATCCAACCTTTTTGTTCGAGATTTCTTCGTTCCTACCGTACCGTACCGCTACTGCATATATGAACTGGGTCGCCCGGGTATAGAAGCTATGGATTTACTTTGAATGAGCTCGACTGCTTCTCCTCCAAACTTCCTTTAAATTTTGTGGGTGGCGTAGCCACCGAGATCAATGCAATTAGTTATCCATACTATATAATAAAACATTTGACGAAAACTCTTAACAACCATTTTGTATACATGAAGTACTGTTTATTGATGCTAATTACTTAAAATTCAAGAATACAAGTAACTGTGTGTAAATACAACTTATTAAAGTTCCATGTTTGAATTCGTGTAACTAACTGCAGATAAATATAATCAAATAGAGAATAAACATCTCATTTTAAATATAAAAAATCTAAATATAATTAGGATAATAATTGAGTTATAACATATTTATACTATATTATAAATCATTTGACAAAAACTCTTAAAACCCATTTTTTATGCATTAAGTACTGTTTATTGATGCATATTACTTAAAATTCAAGATTACAAGTAAATTGTCCGTATGTACA
The DNA here is from genome assembly GCF_001531365.2 of Cynara cardunculus var. scolymus. Lineage (NCBI taxonomy): Eukaryota > Viridiplantae > Streptophyta > Magnoliopsida > Asterales > Asteraceae > Cynara > Cynara cardunculus. The sequence continues at coordinate 9,836,638 of NC_037541.1, forward strand.
ACTTATTAAAGCTTCATGTTTGAATTTGTGTAACTAACTACAGATAAACATAATCAAATTATGGATAAGATTCTTATTTTAAATATACAAAATCTAAAATATATTTAAGATAATCATTGAATTCAAAATACTAAATATTATCTTTATAAAAAAATTATATTATTAAACTAAAAATAAATGACTTCATTATCAAATCTAAATTAAATTATAATAAAAATAGAATTAAAGAAATTACACAAAAAAACAACTTTTAAATATTTAATTTGATACAAAAATCAATATATTTTTTTCAAAATTTTATGATACCTTCAAATTTACATTTTATTCAAAAAAAATATTATCGTTTTTTTGGTACCACATAAAATCATATTATAACATCGGCGGAGACAGAGACAAAATAAAATGAAACATTAAAATCAAGATATATTTCGCTGCATTGCACTAGTACCCTTCTAGTGTTCCATAAATGTAACAATCTTCTTTCTACGATGCTTTAACATTACATTGCAAGTTTTTTTTTTTTTTTTTTGCAACGTTTCAAATCCAAAACTTTATGTTTCTCCATTAGTAACCAATGCAAAATAACTATAGCATTGGTCATAATCCACATGATTATCCCCTGTGATCGTTACAACGTTTATACCTACTTTAGATTCAAATAATCATCTATGCGAAATGATGGTATTAGTAGCTTCTACAATCATTCGTAAAAAAACAGATCTTTCATGTGAAATGTGTATTATAATAATAACAAAACCTTTGTAATTGTAATTATCTGTGCAAAAGAATATGATTCAAAGTGACTTTCCGATTCTATTGAACGATAAATCTTCTCGCCAATCCTTTTTAAGGAAATATATCCATAACAAGTTACAAGCATTGAAGGTACAATGTTCTAAATAGTTTTTCTGGGCCATTCTTGATCCAAATTAGTTTTTATTCAAAATGATTAAAAATTACAGATCACACAGGATTTGATTCTAACAAAAGAATGTGTCTACCCGAAATATACTTTCAAAACTCTTTCGAATGAGACTTAATTCAACATTAATGACATGTCTTAATTCGACAAAACACCCAATAAAGAATGAGACTTGACTCAACATATTCTTTAAAAGGCTGATCAAGATCAACATCCTCATTAAACAAGTTTGTCCATAATGTTGTACTGTTATCTGCATTCACCTTCTCATTTTCCTGCCAATAAGGTAGCTGCAATTAATGCATCGATTCCAAATGAAAAACCGTCTAGAAATGGAAAACTAATGCATTGATTACAGTTGAAACCGTGCAGAATTGGAAAACTAACCTTGATATCGATTCCAGTAGAAAACGTGTAGAAATGGCTTTCTAAGTGGGATGGATCGACATTAAGATTGAAGTATGTGATTAGAACCCCTTGGGAACATACAACCTTAAAAGTTAAAGCATTAAACCCTAAGTAAAGGATAGGTTGTACATAATGCTTTAAGAATTGTAATGAAGAGATTTTAAGACTACTACATAAATTAGTAGTACAAAGTGCAATGAAAGTTGTTTTCAAGACTTTAAGACTTTGTGCATCAAAATGGTTGATAAGGTAATATTAATATAGATATGTATGTATATATGCATGTATAACTTTCGTGTTTTTAGAAATGAGATCAAGTTCACAGTTCACAAGGAGTACCACCTGATAACAATCTAGCATTTCGACCTCGTGCACATGCAGCATCACTGGATCCCCAAATTAACCAATTTACCAGCACATCTTGTGCAAACAAACCCATCAAGACAACAACAAAAAAGAACTTTTAGCTTTCATCTTTGATAGCAAAGGCATCATTTCAAGTGGCCTAGTTTGACCATTTAAAAAGTTCCCAAAACACCATTTGCGGTCTAGTTTGTTAGGAGTTAGACCACATATGCCCTTAATTTCAACATGGTATTTTGACAATTTTCATTTGCATATCTATCAAAAATCAATTAAGAAACAAAAAATGTATCATTAGAATATGTAAAAGCATCATCTGGAACCAGGCAAAATTGCAGACATAAATCTTATGCACAATATTAAAAAGTGACTAAGAAGTTGCACAATATTAAGCAGTGTCTACATTTCTAGCACTTTAGTAGCAGAACGATCTTCTACTGAAAGAGTAGAAGGTGGGTTTAATACAACTACATGAATAATAGTACTACAGAATAAAAACCCTAATATTTATTTTTGGCACTTGATAAGAACCCTAATCTTTATTGAATTCTAGGGTTTTGATTCTTACCTTCATTTAACTCTTCTATTAGGTTCGATTTCTACTCTTCCTTCTCTCTAATTCTCCATTTTCTCATAAAGGAGGTCGTGCAGCAAGGAGGGACACCAGAGGATAGGAGCAGAGGCAGCAAGGACAATAGAAGGAGGAGGGAAACAGTGATGGTTTCAAGAATGTGAATCGTCTCTTTGAGATGGAAGCATTGATGGAATCCACGTCTTTGGGAGAAGGAGTGATCCAGATCATTGCCTTGGGAGAAGGAATCGGGCATAGGGAGTATAGATTCAAACACTTTGATACTTTATGCATAAATTTGTAGTACTCTATGCATTAAGATTTGTTTTTAAGACTTTAAGACTTTGTGCATCAAAAGGTAGTATATTATGCATTAAAAGTTGTTTTTAAGACTTTCATGAAATCTGGTTTATAAGGTAGTATAGATAGAGAAATTAAGATACTAGTTTACCTCTTATTTATTCAAACCCTATTAAGTGATAAGAGACTTTGGAAAAAAAAAAGACAGTCTGAATTATAAAATGTGTGAATGAGTCAGACATAAATGATAATTAAAAACTGAAAATAAAAAAAAAACAAACAAGACATTATTAGTTCTTATTATGGATATCAAATGTTAAGGGAATAAAATATTTATTTTTTACATAATTTATTTAGTATAATTTTAATATTTTAGATTTAAAAATAAAGAATAAATTGTATTTGTAGAAGAATTCAACTTGACCAAATTACCCCCAACTTGCATCAATCATCGACTTCTGTTTTAAATGATCATTTTGTGTTATACTTCTTAGGATATGTTATGTTGGTGTTATTTGGAAAAATACAGTGGCATAAATGTAATTAAGTGAAACTTTAACGACACGGATGTAGAAGGACTGAGACCTTAACATATATACCTTAATTATGGTTGGCAATGGGTAAGGGTAAATTCGTTATCGGCAGGCCCTTCCCTTGGCCTGTTACATCTGAGATTTAGAACAGGGCCCTCAACATTTTGGGGCCCAAATTTCACAGGCACGTCAATAGTATTCAACCGATTCCAGGCGTCAGCTAGCACCGCGTAACGAAGAACGAGAGGCGAGAGCGATACCGGATACCTGCGGTTGCGACCAGACTCCTCGATCTCCCCTCTCCTCTCTATCCTAGCGATTGTTGATTAAAATCTCCAAAGATGGATGATGATTCGGTTTCAGATATGCAATGGCAACGTCAACAACGGTTAGATTTTAGAGGATTTTTCTTATTTTGTATAAGTATAACATGTTAGGTCTATTTGTCGATTACTCATTACTCGATTGCTATTCACCTCTTCTCAAATCTCATAATCTCAACGACTCAACAATTGGTCGATTACTCAATTGCTATTTGTTGATTTGCTTGCCATCATCACAAAATCTCAATTCCTGAAATTGGATATTCCTATTTGTATTGGTTGGACTGTTGGTCGATTTTAACCTAATTCTTAAAGGTGAGGTAAATTCCACTCAGAAATCTCTAACACATGATTCTTGTTAGAATCTCAAGTTTTTTTTACAGTTTTACCCTAGATCGATTGCTGCTCTCTGGGCATCTTTTGTCTCCAGTTGTTCGACTACTCCTTCGCCTCCTTCTACGGCAGTGAAAACACATCTTTTTCTTTTTTTTCACACATCTACCGTCTTCACACATCTGATTATGGCATCTATGAAGCCTAAATCACCACTATCAATTTGTATTGGATTTAGCATTTCTGTTAATTTATTTAGTGTTAGTATGTTTAGATTTAAGAACTTTGATTCAATTATTGCTCTTGATTTTATTAATAAAAAAGATAAATATTTCATAGTAAATTATCTTAATGAACTTAAAAGACAATAAAAAAGATGAAAACTTAAAAATGAAGAAGAAGATGAACACTGATCAGATTAAATCTTGATGAAATTGCATCTCAAGTAAGGGTCATATGGGGTGATTAATGGACCTCAAGTAACAGTGTTAACTCAAGGGGCTATCAGTGTTATCAAATCTATATATATTAAAGAAGAAACCAAGCATAAAGAGGTGGCACATTCTAATGCTTAGAACTTCTCCTATCTTTTTTCTCAATTTTTTGATTTTTTTAAATGTTGAATATATTAAAGACTTTTCTATCCCTATATGAAGAATGTATAGTTCATAATTAATTGGGGTTTTTTTGTAATTTTGTATACCCAAGTTTAACCTCCAACTCTTGATTTGCTCTTTCATTTACTTTCTTTTATTTCTTAATGAAATTTGTTTTTCAAAGTTTCAATAATAAACAACTATATATATATTCAAGAAGAAACCAAGCATAATGAGGTGACACTTTCTAATGCTTAGAATTATCCTATTTTTTTTCTCAATTTTTTATTTTTTTAAATATTGAATATATTAAAAACTTTGGCACCTCCTAGAGCCTAGAACTTTATTTCTCTTTTTTCTCATAAATTCTTTCAATATCCACTACTATATTTTTTTTGTCAATTTATGTTTTTTCCTTAAATTTTTGCATTCAACTCCAAACCATTCATCTTCTTCAATATTAATTGAAATGACATAACTCCAAACTATTCATCTTTTCCAATCAATCATTTATTTATATATAAAAACAACAACTTTTTGTTCATCTTCATCTCTGACACCGTCTCAAATTCTATCTCTATCTTATACATCTCTAAATTCATTTTCTTTATCTTTGGTTTTTCTTCTATTTTACTATTGATAATCTTATGAATGTTTGTATCGTTATTTAGATTGCATTATAGTTTTTATGAATTATGTCATGAAAATTTGAAGAAGTCTTCAAGTTCAATATTTGATTTATTGGTTGCAATATAAGGTAATTTTATATTGATTTTTGTCATGATTTTGATTGCATTATAATTTTATTTATGTTTGTATCGTGATTTTGTTTGTATTATAACTCTTATGTATTAGGTAAAGATTTGAAGTGTTCAAGTTTACTATGTAATTTTTACTTATGTTGAACCTTTTTTGATGTGCAGGTTTTCAAGTTCTTTAACTTTTATATATTAAGTCTTGAAAATTYGAAGTTTTCAAGTTTGGGTTGTGGGAATTTATGATTATGATCTAAGATAAGGATTTTATGCAAGTTTGTTTTGTAATTTAGAGTGTATTAGAATGTTATGTATGTT
>NC_037541.1:9842824-9844392 GCF_001531365.2 Cynara cardunculus var. scolymus
GTTCTTGAAGAATCTGTGCTAAGAATAAGCTTTTGCTGTGTGTTTACCTTCAAGAAATCTGTTTGATAAGGTGAGTTTTAAAATTACTGTTGAGTATAAAATGTGAGTTTTCTTTTAACACTACATTTGCTTATAAACTGTGAGGTTTATTGTAGATTATATGTTATGAGTTTTGATGTTGGTTTTGAAGAAAAAATGGTAAGACTATTTTGATAGTTTTAAAGATGATATTGTTATTTTGGGAAAGATAAAGAAGAGATTGCTTCTTTAAAACAGTTTTGGAAATTATATCCTGTTTTGTGGATTTAAAGAAACTTGATGTTTTGGAAAATCTTCGAAAGAAAAGATTGTTCCTGAGTTTAAAAAGATTTTTTTATGGATAAAACTATGAATGAGGATTCGATAAGATGGTTGTGAATACGGTCCTTCATCCGAACTAGTTCATAGATTTTGAAGAAGAAATAAGGGTGACATATCAAGGAGAGGTGTCTTTTGGGATAAGGGTGGCMTATCAAGGAGAGGTGTCTTTTGGGATAAGGGTGGCATATCAAGGAGATGTGTCTTTTGGGATAAGGGTGGCATATCAAGGAGAGGTGTACCTTTGGATATAAGGGTGGCAATTGTATGTGAATATTATAGTTCTTGCTATTATGTCTTTTGAGACTACAATAGATTTTAGTCCTTACTTCTTAGTGATTTGAGAACTCAAAAATATTGTTCTTATTAGAAATAATGGTATTGATGCTATTGAGAATGGGAAAACTTGGCCTATGGCCATTGGTATTGGTTAAAATGTATTTTGAAACAGAATGGTTATTTTCATGAGGAATCAGAGAGGCTCTGGTTGTTCCTTGTAAGGAACCAGAGGGGCTCTGGTTGGTTCTCATCGTTGGATCAGAGGATTCTGGTTTTTGATTTAAAGGATGAGCAAGTTTTTACTAAAGGCTTTATTTGGATTAAAGGTTTTGTATTTTTTTTTATAAGAATTTTTATGTCAAAATCATGTTTTTGAAATTTTAAGAAAAGGAGTTTTATACTTAGTCTTTTTATGAAAAACAGACCAGAGAAGCTCTGGTTAAGTGTTGAACCAGAAGGGCTCTGGTTGGACATGTATTTTGAACAAGAAGCTCTGGTAGTACAACCAGAGGCTCTGGTAGTACAACCAGAGGCTCTGGTTGGACATGAAGTTGTTATAAATTACTCGTTTTATGAAAAAAGTTTTTCTTATTGATTGAGAGTTATCTAAAGATCATTTATATTAGTGAAGTTTTGGTTAGATCGACCAGAGGCTTTGGTCATGAAGAGCAGAAGCTCTGGTAAAGAGACCAGAGGGGCTCTAGTCCTGTTTCGAAATATTTTCTAAGTCTGGTTGATTCAACCAGCGGCGTTGGTTGTGAAGAGGCTCTGGTCGAGGAACCAGAAGCTCTGTGAGAGAGAACAGAGGGGCTCTGGTTAAGAATGTTTAAAATATTTTCTAGGTGTTGTTTGAGACCAGAGGCCCGATGGACTAAAAGCAGTATGTTTTCAGTTTTGATTCATAAGATGTTTGATTTGAAATAAATGTTTTG
>NC_037541.1:9845767-9854984 GCF_001531365.2 Cynara cardunculus var. scolymus
ATATTTGGGGATTGAAACCATCAATCCGAGAATTTGTTATAGCCATGAATCCGGCTACATTTTCATCGACTGTTGACGCAGCAGAAGTAACAGAGAGAAACAAGAATAGACAGGAGGAAGGGAGAGTGATAGAAAAGAGGAAATGGGAAGGTCCATCAACTGGATACAAAGGACCAAAAGCTTTAAAGTTTGGGAATAAGTCCATACGAAGATTCAATGAAAGGACTTGTCCCCGATGTCAACAAATTCATCAGGGAGAATGCAGGGTTGAGCTAAGGAAATGTTAGGGGCTGTTTACCAAATTTTCTATTAAGTCCTGTATGGATAAATTTTTCTGTCTGGATAAATTTATCTGTCTGGATAAATTTATGTTGTTGTTTACTTTTCTATTTGAATCAACCGTCTGAATAATAGAAATGACCAATTTACCCCTTGAGGATGAACTATTTAATCAAGTGTTTTAAACACAAAACAGTATCAACARCATCAAAAAACAGCATCAAACAGCAAAATGTAAACCTAAATAGCAAAATGTAAACCTAAATGTAAACAACAAACAGCAAACCCAAAAAGCAAACCTAAAATAGATAAATAGCAAACATCAAAGTGCATCAAAGTGCATCAAACAACATCAACAGCATCAAAAATCGTATGAAGAACAGCAAAGAGGGTCGTGAGCAATGGAGAAGAACCTGTCGATCGATGGAGGAGAAGAGGGTCGTGAGCAATGGAGAAGAACCTATCGATCGATGGAGGAGAAGAGGGTCGTGAGCAATGGAGAAGAACCTGTCGATCGATGGAGGAGAAGAGGGTCGTGAGCAATGGAGAAGAACCTGTCGATCGATGGAGGAGAAGAGGGCCGTGAGCGATGGAAAAGAGGGATGTCAATGGAGGAGAAGAGGCCTTCGATTAGGGTTCTGTAAATTTTGGATCGATGGAGAAGAGATGTGCGATCGAGGCCTTCATCTGGGTAGTCTTTTGGGCGCCTCGATGGAGATGTGCGATCGATGGAGGGTTCTTGGAGATGTGCGATCGATGGAGGGTTCTTGGAGACGCAGATGAGATAAGGAAGGGTAGCCCAGTCTTTTGGCCGGCTTAATCTGGACAACATCCTCCTTTCATCTGGGCGAATAAGCCCATTTCTGAGTGATTAAGCCCGAAGTAAACAGCCTAGAAAGTCTATGCGAATAAGCCCATTTATCCACTAAGCTCATTAAGCCACAAGTAAACAGGCCCTTACAAATGTGGTGAAACAGGTCATTTATCGAATGGTTGCCCAACAATTAAAAGGTGTTTTAATTGTAATTCTCCAGATCATCTCAGACCAAATTGTCCACAAATGAAAGCTCCACAGTTAACCATGGGGAGCAATACATCAACGGGCCGAGGAAGACCAAGTCTGGGCAGAGGAGCAACGGGTGGGGCGCGGGGTCGATCTTTTCAAATGACCAAACAGGAAGCAGAAACTACACCTGATGTAGTAACAGGTACATTCTTCGTGAACTCCTTACATGATATAGTGTTATTTGACTCGGGTGCAAACTTCTCGTTTATATCCNATTGATATATTTTTTTTCAAATTTTTATTATATCTTCAAATTTATACTTTATTCAAAAATAAGATCATTATTGCTTTCTTAAAAACATATAAAATCGTATTATAACATCGATAGAGACAAAGAATAAAATAGAACATTAAAATCGAGATGTATCTCGCTGCATTGTACAAGGACCCTTCTAATATATATATATATATATATATATATATATATATATACACATATATATATATACATATATATATATACATATATATATGTATATATATATGTATATATATATATGTGTATATATATATATGTATATATATATATATATGTATATAATTCAGTTATTGCAATAATTGAATTGTATTAAAAGATGGATTTAGAATATAATTCATACGGCTTGTAAAGAAAGTGATTCATGGAGTTGGTCATAAAGACAAGTGCTTAGCTTATCCCAACTAAAACTAATCATCAACCCTTACTTTTTCTCTCAATTCTTTATCACGACAAAAAGATGAGTAAAAATGGCAAAGTGTAAGAAAGAATCTAGACCCTTAATCATTTTTAATTTCAAACTCACCTATGAATCGTGCTTGATACAGGATTGATCCAATGCATCTTCATGCATGTCATCTCGGTGCACCTCCTCCTAATGTGTATCAAAGGGTAAATATCTCTTCTTACGCTTCTTACTTAACTCTTCTTCTCACTGAAACTCAACCCTATTACATAATACCTGTATATATCATATGCATGATACATCCAACGAGATATACAAATACTCCCGGATCCAAATAACATGTTCCGATTGGTTCATTCTTCGGTATGTTAGGAACGAAACTCAATATCCTCGTCTTATTTTCATTATTTGATTTTAACCAAACGAAACTAAAAACATACAATATTCGTCATTTTTGTAAATACTTAAAAAAGAAACGATATTGGAGAAAACATGGGTCAGACTAATTGAACTCCTGCCTAATGACTCCATATTCATATATATCAACATGTCTTTTTTCATATATATTTTTTTAATATTATGATCCAAAAACTACGCGAACCACAAGGATGGTGTCCGATTGGTTTGAACTTGGACTCCAAATGTTAAAAGTGTGGAGATCCTAGGTTCAAATTCAAGGAGGAATAAAAATCCCTTTATGGCCACGGAGGTTCAAATGTGATGACTCCTGTTCGCGGGTGGTTGTCCTGCGCTTAATTGGCTGGCATAGCGGATTGGATATCCAGGTTAATAAAAAAACTATTAACGCAGACAACAATGGCGGATCTAGCGATTATTTTGAACGGGTGCATATTTATCTAAATCCATTGTTTAGATAAGTTTCATTAAAAATTTCTGGTTCGACTCTCTTCAGTTTCGAAATATTTTAGAACATCCTTCTATTTTTAAAAATTTTATAACAAAACCATTTAAAAGATAATAATAAGCAAATAAAATGCAGCAGGTACGTGTCGAACCCGATGTTTCTTGGAATAGAAGCGTGTTAACCCCGTTAAATGGGTCGTTTTTTTTTCCGGTTTGTGATAATTGAGTGAATGGTTGTATGGAACCTCGCTCAACTTTTAATAGGTCCACACTGAACGACAACTAATAAAAGCAAACTAGAATGATGTGAACCAATCTATTAGTGACAACACACACCATATTTTCAACAAATTTAATTATTAATTTATATTACGTTGGAGGGGTGGGTCCGCATCCCTTTTAAAAGGATGTATATATAGATATATGTAAGTAGACGAAATAGTCAAGTTATGGTAATCATTGACCACTTTTAATCTTACATCCATCTATAATTGATCTGATATACCTTATTAATGTTGACATTCAATTAGGATTAATATAAAGATGGAGATTTCTTCTTACATTTTTCATCATAACTTCTCTTCCCATTGGAACCTGACCTCTCACACACACACACATATATATATTAGAGAGAAATTATGATTTTTGTCGGTTTGTTGTTTATAACTAATTTCATCCCTACTCTTTAAAAATTGCTTTTTTGGTCATTATGGTTTGCAATTCCTTTCGCTTTTTGTCCCTAAAACGAACTCTAATAAAAAAGGTCATTGAAGCTAAGGGTAATTTTGTCTTTTTACCTTTTTAGTTTACAAATTTCTTAGATACAAATCTATATATAATATTATATATTATTCTTTTAAAATAACCAAAATTATCCTAATTTAACGACACTTTTCTAACGTCGTTTGTTTCAGGGACGAACAACAAAACAAAAAGTAAAACCACTGTGATAAAAAAAAATTAAAAATCAGGGACGAAAATCGTTATAAACTATAAACCACAAGGATAAGAATGAAAAATCATAGTTTAGTCTGTATATTAATATTAGCCACCCATTGATTGATTCCATTAAGAAAAAGAACAGATTTTTTTTCAGTGACTGATTAATAAACAGCAACATGAGTGGAGTCTAATCACACGTCCACCCACTTCAAATCCTTCCTTACTCTCACAACCACCATATTCAAATCACCACAAATTTTGACAAGATGAGCCCCAAGAATCTTGTCTTCATGGCAGTAATGGTGGTTTGTTGTTACCGTTATGTGGCGGCAGACCGGAGCCGTCACCGGAAAAATACGTATATCGTTCACATGGACAAGTCCGTCATGCCGTTACCCTTTTCCGACCACTTGCAATGGTATGAAACGTCTGTAAGATCAGTGTCAAAGTCCATGGAGATGTTGTATGCCTACAACAAGGTCATCCATGGCTTCTCCACAAGGCTCACAATCGAAGAAGCAAACTTACTTGAACAACAGCACGGGATTTTGTCCGTTCAACAAGAGGTCGTATACGAGCTTCACACGACTCGATCACCCGAGTTTCTCGGACTAGAACGGAACGATGTGGATGGTTTGGGTTCGAGGTCGGGTAGCGATGTGATTGTCGGGTTGGTAGACACGGGTGTGTGGCCGGGGAGTAAGAGCTTAGACGATACGGGGTTTGGCCCAATCCCCATTCGGTGGAAAGGCGAGTGCGAGAGCGGTACGGGATTCAGCACGTCGAGTTGTAATCGGAAACTAATCGGTGCGAGATACTTGTTGAAAGCATATGAAGCGATCTATGGCCCGATTGACGAAAAAGTGGAATCGAGGTCTCCGATGGATGATGATGGACATGGAACACATACTGCGAGCACAGCAGCTGGTTCGTCCGTAAACCGGGCTAGCCTCTTTGGTTTTGCAAACGGAACGGCACGTGGGATGGCTCCTCGAGCCAGGTTAGCAATTTATAAAGCGTGCTGGCTCGGGGGATGTTTTGGCAGCGACATACTAGCGGCCATGGACGCCGCGATAGCAGACGGTATCGATGTGTTATCATTGTCGATTGGAGGCTCGCTCTCTGAATACACCCATGATGTCATTGCTTACGGAGCGTTCAAGGCAGCATCCAACGGAATATTCGTAGCCTGCTCAGCTGGCAACGGCGGACCCTCCCCTCTAAGCTTATCGAACGTCGCCCCATGGATCACTACGGTTGGAGCGGGAACTCTGGATCGAGATTTTCCGGCTTATGTTACTCTCGGGAATGGAAAGAAATTCTCAGGAGCCTCACTTTACAGTGGGAAACCATCATCAGATGCCATGGTGCCACTAGTATTTGCTGGTAAAATCAGTAACACAACATCCGGTAATCTATGTCTACCGGGTTCGTTGCCACCACGAAGCGTTGCCGGAAAAATTGTGATGTGCGAACGCGGGATGAATTCTAGGGTGCAGAAGGGAATCGTGGTGAAGGCAGCCGGTGGTGCCGGAATGATCTTAGCTAACACTGAGACATTCGGAGAGGAATTGGTGGCCGACACACATCTCATATTAAGTGTAGCCATCGGTCACCGAGCTGGTGATGTAATAAAGAGCTATATAGTCTCGGATCATAATCCAACAGCTGAAATTACGCCAGGAGGAACCCAATTAGGCATCGAACCGTCGCCAGTAGTGGCAGCATTCAGTTCCAGGGGTCCAAATCCCATCACACCTGAAATACTCAAACCTGATTTCATAGCACCAGGTGTGAATATTATAGCCGGTTGGACCAATAAAATAGGTCCAACCGGCCTGAAAGAAGATCCTCGGCGTGTGGACTTCAACATCCTGTCTGGAACCTCGATGTCGTGCCCACACGTAAGCGGGCTAGCCGCACTACTCAAGGCAGCTCACCCAGAATGGAGTCCAGCAGCTATAAGATCAGCACTTATGACAACGGCATATCGCACATACAAAAACGGTGACGGGCTGCAGGATGTTGCGACAGGAATGCCGTCAACCCCCTTTGATCACGGTGCAGGACACGTGGACCCAGTTTCGGCCCTTGATCCCGGTCTTGTCTATGATGCCTCTGCTGACGACTACCTTGGCTTCCTTTGTGCTTTGAATTACAGTTCTACTTCTATTAGGATGTTTGCAGATAAAAACTTCAAATGTAGCAACGGAAAGAAATACAGGGTTGAAGATCTTAATTACCCGTCATTTGCAGTTCCGTTGCTGACGGCTTCAGGGGAAGGCGGTGGAAGCAATGCACCAACCATTGTTAAGTACACAAGAATTCTGACCAACGTGGGCACTCCAACAACGTACACGGTTTCAATATCGTCAACAATACGAGCTGTGAAGATCACGGTCGAGCCAGAAACATTAACCTTTATCAAACAAAACGAGAAGAAGGCGTATACGGTGACATTCACAGCTGGTTCGATGCAGTCGGGGACTACCAGCTTTGCTAGTCTAACGTGGGCTGGTGGAAAATATGTTGTAAACAGTCCGATTGCTTTTAGTTGGGTATGATTATTGTAAAGAATGTTGTAATATTGCTGTAGATCAACCAATGTAAATTCCTTGGAGAACCTACAAAGTTCCTCATATCATTGCATAAATGTGTAACTTTTTCTTACTTGATATAAAAGTAAAGGCATATTCTAAATTATGCTTGGCTTTATTCAATCAGCCTACATATTATTTACGTAAGTTATGAATTAAGGACCCTATCTGATGGATAAATGGATATCTTAAACACCAAGCATTGGAAATTGGTGTAAAGTTAGAATTGACAACTAGAAACACATATCACATAAGTAGCATTTCAAGAAAATAATCCCAACGAAAAGATGAAGGTGGAATATCTTAGAAGGGGTGGTTTAAAGCAGGGGATAACCCATAAATTTCTTCAAACCGTGACACATTTAACTATAAGAAACAAATAGAGCGAAAAAAATTAAATGAATTATTTGAAACAATTTCATCATTTTAAACAATTTCGTGAAAAAATTCACTAAAACAAAAAATGAAATCGATGGTTTTCAAGGGTTGTACAAATGGCTTGGTTTGCAAAATATCCCTCCAATATATATATATATATATATATATATATATATATTTGCTCTAAATAGTTTAGTAGTTGTTATGCTACAAGCTGAGGATTAGTTAGGACACTTAGGGGCTGTATGGTTGGTTTTCTATTAAGTCCTTTATGGATAAAGCTGACTGTGTGGATTAGTTAGTATGTATAGATTGGGAAGATTATTTGCGCTAATAATCGCATTTAAAAAAATTGCAATCTCTTGAATGTAAAACCTGAAGTTAATTTTTTTTTAATCTTCAGGTTTTTGCAGAAATTCTTTAATAAGATAGAATTGTTTTGAATTAAGGCTTTCAGATGTATATCAATAAGAAAGCATAAATGTATCTACCTTGTCATTGGAAATACCTAGCTAAGGAGGAAGAACCGGAGCTAAAGGTAGTCACATATAGAAATCAAAATATATGTGATTTAAACAGTTTATATCGCCTAATGATAGATCCCTTAATCCAATGGCAAATTGGACTACGATCAAGGAATTGCAATATTAGGCTTGATAATACAAATATTGAACTGTTTTAAATGGACACAAAACGATGATGAGAATAAAGGACAAAACGATTGATCATTATTTTAAATTGGGAACAGTAAGAGAGAAGGTTTGAAAATGGATTTGAATGAAACAATGGATCAAAACATTTGATTGCACACCATGTTGTGTTTGTTTTGGGATATATATCAACAATAGATGTCATTCGAAATCCAACGACTAGCAAACAAGTAGCACAGGTATGCATAGTATATATTCAAGAAAGATATAAATAAAGAAGAATGCAAGTCATCTTCCATATCCACACATATGTGTCACACAAAATGATAACAAATCAACTGATATTTCAATAAAATACACTAGCATTATTCATATAGTGGTCTTAGAAAAGGCCATAAAGTGTGATACATGTAACACTCTATATATGCAATGCATCAAGGCTTTCTGATTCAAAATTTATTTTCTAAAACACATAAGAAAAGAGCCCACTAACAAAGTTGATGATCATTCAGTCATTCTAAAATAATTAGTTCATTACCATCCTTTTTGTTTTCCTACCTTGACCTATTATCAAGTTAGATCCATTTCAAAGCTCCCATTCAATGGAAAAATATTTCGATTATACTAGAACAACATTTATGAACCAAAGCCTTCAGCTCTCCACCATGCAAATTGGCAGTCTATTCTTAATAAGATGCAACTACTTGAATGTAAGTGTCCTGCTATGATGGAAAGTTCAACAGCTTATTAACCCAGATTATAACAACTGTTTCATCCTTTATGAAAGAGACAAAAGTTTGATGACCCTGGATGGCTTTTATGCAAGTTTTTCTCTTCTTAGTTGAGATTTTCATATGAACCAAGGGTTTGGCACATGACTGCAAATACGAACATATATGAACAGTTGTTGCTGAAACAATGTAATTGACGTTGTTGTGCAACATCATATATTAGACTTTCAGTCAGAGGGTATGGCCCTAGAAGAGTTGATAACATCTAACAAGAATCGAATACATCATTGATCATGACGCACTACGTCAGAGTGATCGACCGCTAGTCTGATCCCTCTGGGTTCTATGTTTTTCCATATGTAATCAGATGTTTTTCAATTGTCAGACTCCCCCTTCACTTTTCTGTTTACCCCACTCCATTTTTTTCATTTCCAATTTCCTTGAACTTTTCGATCTTTTAATTATGAAAATGGTTACTGATTGATGCCAATATACCATCGGCCTGTTGACGATCGACAGGCGGTTCCTTAAACGAATAATAGACTTGCAATGCATCAGGATGCCTGTACTAACCTCTAGAGCTTAGGTAAACTGCTATTGATTTGATTAATGACAAAATTAACATAAAAGAAGCTAAATGTTAGTACTAATAGACTAAATACGTAATAAGATCCGACGATTGAAGAAGAAAAAGTTGTTGTGATTGAGTTTTGAAAAGCACAAAAAACTATTGATAATTTAAAACTAATTATTTATCTAAGATGACCACAATTAGTTGCAAAAGGGATAAAATGTTGTTCATGAGGTTGAGATATGGCAAAAATTACCAGCATTAAGGAGGATGTCAAGGCGTCTTGGTGCCGGAATCTATGGCGGATCGGAAGGGGACGAGGTGCCCTAGAAAAACCATGAGATTTTGAAAATCTATAACAAAAATTCTAAAACAAACCTAACGTTTACTAATGTACTTAGGATAATTTTTTAAAATAAATAAGTTATTCCATATTTCAAAATCTGGTAATAATTTCTCTAAGATTTTTTAAAACTT
>NC_037541.1:9855376-9864808 GCF_001531365.2 Cynara cardunculus var. scolymus
TAATTAGTAATCTTTTTAAATCTTTTTTAATTTGAAAAATTACATACAAAATATATTTTATTTTTTCATTAAAGTAAAATTTAATCAGTAATCATTTTTAAATCTTTTTTTTTAATTTTTTTTAGTTTGAAAAATCACTGACAAAAAAAATCTTTTTTAAAAGGAAGTATTTTTTGTAAATGTAAGTATTTTTTGATATATTTGTTTCATTTTATAGATCTAAGTACTCTTTTGGTTCAAAAAATGTTTAGAGACTTAATCGTTTAAAATATGAATATTCATTGATTTTTTTCCAGACTTTTTTCATTATTTTACCACATTAACAAGTTGTATAAGTCATAATGATGTATCTAACAGGTTTTAGAAAATCCAATGAGTTATTTAACATGTTTTAGAATGTTCAAAGACTTATTTGTTTCAAAAAATTGTCTAAATACTTAATCATTTCAAATACTAAAGTCCATTGGGTTTTTTTAAATTTTTCCCATAAATATAAACTCATTTTTTTAAACATAATGGTCATGAATTTAATTAAAAGTTTTTTTAAGATTATTTATCTAAATAAATTTTTTTGGAAGAGTTAATTATGAATTTATATGACCCTATATACCATCTCCAATAAACTCTCTAAGGGGACGTTTGGTTTGCAGATTCTAAATACATCTGATGGAATTGAAATGTTGGAATCTATTGACCAAATTCTATTCCATTGTTTGGTTCATTCTTTTTTAGGAAAGAAATCTTTAAAATCCTATAAATTCCACAAATAAATAAATTTAACATTCCTTAGCAACTACATGATATTTTGATGCAATGAAATTCTATATTTTCATAATACTAAATATGTCCTTAACCTAATATACCATAATCTCATAAAACCAAATATGACCATCGTCGACCACCGTCAAGAAAAACCACCGACAACCATCACCATCTAAACCACTACCGACCTCAACCACCACTGATCTGATCCACCGTCGATCTGAACGACTGTTGATCATCGCCATCTGAACCACCACGAACCACCATCTATCTGAACCCTCACCAACTATTACCGATCTGAACCACCGCCGACCATCACCGATTTGAACAACCACTAATCTAATCCATCACCGATCTAAACCACATCCAATCACCGCCACCTGAACTACCACGGACCACCACCGATCTGAACCACTGCCGACTACCATCAATCTGAATCACCGTCAGAGACCGCGGACCACCAATGATTTGAACCACCACCTATCTGAACCACCGTTGACCACCTACATATGAACCATCACGGACCACCATCAATCTGAACCAATGCTGACCATTGCCTTCTGAACCACTGTCGACCACCACTGATCTAAACCACTTTGGATCATCACCGATCTGAACCACTGCCGACCATCGGCGACTACCATCGATTTGAATCACCGTCGGAGACCGCCGACCACCAACGATTTGAACCACCACCAATTTAAACCACCACCACTGTTGTCCATCTGAACCACCGCTGATCACCTCCATCTGAACCACTGCTAACCATGTCCATCTGAACCACTGCCGACCACCACTGATCTAAACCACCGTGGACCACCACCGATCTGAACCAATGTCGATTTAGTAACATCGTTTGGCATATGGTTATATTTGAGTTGTGTATTTTATATTGTGTTACATATTAAATAATTATTTTATTAAAGTATTTTTAGTTTTATAAAAATTAAAATTTTCGAAAAAGGGCATTTTGGTCATTTACCAATATTTCTTTCAAATTCCAAAGCTACATTCTGTGAATCAAATAGACAAATTTCAATTTCTTAACAGATTTCATTTCAATGTTTGCCAACTAAACAAGTGGTCAAATCTGACAACATTATATTCCAATTCCTTCAAAATCAAATTTCTTTAACATATTTCATTTCATTCAAAAACATTTTATGAACCAAACGCCACCTAAAGTAAATTATGTTTTTGTCTCTGTGATTAGGGGTATAAATGGAACAAGACAGCTCGTGAGCTACTCGAGATCGGCTCAGTCAAAGCTCGATTAACACTGACTTGAATAGGTTGACTCAAACTTGAGCTCGACTCAACATATTGACGAGTCGAGTCGAGCTACACAATACTCGACTCGAAAAACTCATGAGATACTCAATTATATATATATATATAGTTTTAAAATATAATCAGGTTTATAATATAATTTATATAATATAATAAAAATGTCTAATACTTTTAGATATTTGAACAAAATTGTGCATTTTTTAATTATAAAATTAATCAACTGTTTTCTTATTAAAATCATAACTAAAAAAAATTATAAAAGTGTTGGTAAAGTTGTCCCAATTATAGAGAGATACTAAATGAGGGTGAATAGGTGTTATAAAAGAAGAGAGGATGAATGAAGTTTGTAACTTTTGTCTTCTTTATGATAGTTTGAAGTGCATCTCTTTAGTTTTATACAATTTAAGAGAACACCTTTTTAAGTTTACAATTTTTAAGAAAAAACTCTAAAGTTTTATAAATTTAAATTTTGCGTTCGAGTTTGATTCGAGTTCAAGTTCGAACTTGATTTGAGTTTTAAACGAGTTTGAACTCGAGGTTGAGTGTAAAAAAATTGCAATCGAGTTCGAGTCAAGTATACTTTTTAACTACTCGCGAGTTTTCGAGTCAAGTATATCGATACTCTACCTCGACTAGCATCATTTACACCCCTATTTGTGATTTATTAAAAAATTACGGTTTTCGTTCATGTGGTTTATATATTACGATTTTAATTCCTATAGTTTGTAAATCATTGTTACTTTCGTTCTTATGATTTATAATTTATTGTTGTTTCAGTCCTTATGGTTTATAATTCGTTACCATTTGGTCCCTTGTACTTAAAATAGTAAGAATTAGTTTGAAAACGAAAATAACAATAAATTACAAACCATAGAGATAAACATTACAATTTCTAAACCATAGGAACAAAAATTGCAATTTTTAATAAACTACAAGGATAGAAAATGTAATTTACTCAATTTTTTATTTTAAAATTTTCTAACATTAATTATAGTGTCATATAATTCTATTATCCAAATACACTTTTCTTTTAAAAAATTATACAAAATAATAATTATTAAATTTTACTAGTAAGAATAAATGAAAAAAATAATTTTTATCTCTTAATGTTAAGCTTCAAAGAATTTAAATTTGAAGTTTTTTATTAGTGTCTTTATTTTATATAACAATATAAAAAAAATTGTTAAAAAAATAGCAAATAAAAATTCATTTTCTCTATTTTATAAAATCTGTTAGAGATTTTCTTAGTCTGTTTTAACAAAACGGACTAATGTTGAATTACTTTGGCCATGAATTATGTAATACTAGTTGAGTACACGCGCAATGCGACGGGATGCAAAAGTTCTATCAAAGATAAATTCAATTTTTAGATACCATATAAAGTTGGAAGCAACATAATAAACTTGGTGTTGTAATCCGTGAAAATGCAGATTGAAAACAATACTAAAAGACAGATTCAACTTCTTGAATAACATCCACATCTCAAGCCAATATGTCATTCGAAACCACTATTGCACCAACATATATATATAAATCAAAGTAGGGTGGGTAATAACAGTAGATCAATTTTTAAACATCTTCATTATTGTCCACCAAATCATCGTCCACATTTGTTCTAGCCAGTTGCCATTGGTTTTGTTACAGTTGTAGGTGAACATAGTTTGGTACGTTCTCGTCAGTCTAAAGGACTGAACCACTTTGGTTTTGTGAGAATGGTGAACCACAAACCCACCAAAATCTTTCAGTTTGGCTATTACAGTAGTCAATGGTCTCAATATCAGATAGATAGTTTGAGCTTCAGTTTTGGATCCTACTTTATACATTTTAAATCTACAACCTTCCAATCAAAATTAAAGTCATCGAATCCAAATGATTGTTTTAGTATAATTTCAAACTCAAATACTAATTTCATTGAACTACTATACATGTGTATGGTACTTTGCATTTTACATTTTAGGTTTAATTTAGACTTCACTGTAAGATTCATCTCATGATTTTTTATCAACATTAATAAGGAATCTCCTTATTAAAAACATATTATATGCATAAAGCGATTATAAATAACATTATGACATCAAACTCTTACGATTAATGGTTTGTGAGCAAAACCAAATCTTCAACAACGGAATATTTCAAATCCTTCCACGAAATCCCCTAAAAATTATTCCGTCAAACCAAAAATGGCCCTAAGATTGGTGTATCCATCATTTATTTTCTTGAATAAAATCCCTTTAATACCCATCATCTATTTTCTTGAAAGATATATCATTTTTAACACCTGGTAACAACGTTGATACAAAACACATTTCAACTACAAATAATGAAATAAAGTCCATATAAATTTTTATTTTTATCACAACAAAATTACAAAATCTACAAATTTTATTGAAAACAGAAACCTCTAGCAAGCAAAATTACATATAAACAACCCAAGTGGGTAAGATTCAATCAACCTACATTTAAACAATTTTTTATAATAAAAACATAAAATTAAAAGAAAATTTAAAAGTGAAAACGAATTTGGTAAGATTGAACATACATTTAGGTCATCGGTCATGTTGGAGAACTCTTTTTTAGCTTTCTTTGAGATCCAATAGCTTTTTGCTTTCGCTTTGATGCTTCCAACTTTCGCCATTGCTTTCATGCTTTTAGAAAAAACAATTACATACTTCATAATGCTAGAAAATTACATTTAGGAGCCGTTTACCAAACAATTACCCGGTAAGCGTTTACCGGTAAAATGTAACATTATCATTTACTTACCGGGTAAGATTCTAGTCCACCAAAACGGTACCATATGCAACAATTTACCTAGTAAACGCTTACCGTGGTAAGACTCGAACTCTTTAGCAATGAAATAGGGCGAATCACAGTGATCTTCACCACAGAAAAACTAACCTGTTTATAGCACCAATAAAACATGACGATATTGATATTTAATGTTATGGTCTATAACTACCTCATCTCAAGTTAACATACAAAAATTAGAACATCAACAAAGTTGGCATGCAATTACATATATATTGATTGCTGGTATATATATATTATAAACACATGTGGTCATTTCTAAGTAGGATACTCCCTTTGTCCAAATGCAATGTTTGGCTAGCCATATATGGCTTAATGAAATATTGTTGCAATTCCAGTGAATCATTTGCTTGGTACCATAATGTTTCAACATTTTTGTTTTCTTAATGAAATATTATTGCTATTCCACTGAATCATTTACTTGTTTTACTGTCTTTTGTTATCTTATCGATGATGGGCCAATGCATTTGCTTCCCTCTTTGCCTATTTTGACACCGTTATAAAAGACAGCAAAAGCTCATGATCAAATAAGGGAAAATAACTTACGAGCAGCTTACCAAATGCTTACTCGGATAAGTGAACGCTAAGTCACATTACCTTATCGAATGAATATGGTAATTACAAGAATCTTACCCGGTAATAGTGAGATAAAAACCAAGAGTCTTACTTGGTAAGTGAGGGCAACGACTCTTACCAGTTACCACCATAAGCGCTTACCAGGTAAATCGTTGCATACGATACCATTTTGATAAACTAAAATCTTACCCGGTAAGTAAATAATAGTGTTAAATCTTACCGGTAAATACTTATCGGGAAAGTGTTTGGTAAATGGCCCCTTAATGTCAAGTTTGAACTTCATTGTGGTCTAAAATTGCAGCTTAGTTTTAATTCTTTGGCCGGCAGCATCAAATTGTACATCAAAGTCCATAATTTCCTCTATTACATCTATGTATTTCCCCTCTTAATTATCATTGTCATTGCATGAATCATCAACACCTTCATCTTCATGAGTGCTGATATCATCATCATTAATGGCATCCTCTTCCCCACGACCAGGACAATCATCCAAGAAGAAAACAAACAGGTTTATCAAAGTGACATTCAAGCTTCAAAAAGTTAAATAATACTCAAATGTGATACTACTTTCTACAAAAGATGACCAATCATCTAACAGCTAGCTAAAACTGAAAGAGAACAAAATCGTAGATCTATATCTCTTTTTATTTAATCACATTTAAAAATTCAAACCAAAAAAGTCCTTGTAGTCGAACATAAGGACTTCTAGCTAGAGGTTGTACCCATCAAATGCACAAGATGTCATTATATGACAACAAACTCAGCTTTATATAGATTTATTCCTGCTACTTGCTAAGAAAACCAGTACTTTATACTTTGAAAGATTACCTCCCGAGAATAAATGGTGTTGACAAACTAAAGTCTTTCATCATCAACTTAGCCAAGAAGTTTTTTCTGATATGCCATGTACAAACTACTGTAGTGTAAACATAATCCTTTACACATACTAAATGGGAAGCATTCATAACATAAACATTTCATCTGAGCTTATTGTAAGGGGGTAAATACCTAAGTTCAAGAATCAGAGACAATAGCCTAGTTGGGTCTTTGCAATTCCAATCAGATAAACTGTTCTTAGGTTTCAAGTCTCCTTCTCCGCCAGCATGGTATGGTCAAAAGTTCTCATCTTCAGGTCCGAAAATAATATCCGGTGCCAACAACGGGAATTGGGCATTGTAGATAACATCCCCTATAATTTAGAACACCGGAATCTGGTTATAAACCTAGCTCACAACAAGAAGTTTATCAGCATAAAAATTTTAAAATGCAAATATGCATACATGAAGCTAATAAATACTTCCTTCCATCGATAAATGGTGGAACACTTTGACTTTTAAGATTGAACCAAATGCCTTCAAAATGAGATTTGATTTCAAACCCCATTACACATTTAACACCAACATTTTCCTGTGCCACTTGTTCTAAATTGTAATGCAGTTATAAGTCTTTTCTCTAGAAGTACTATTTATTTCAATTTTGGAATTTAAAAGAGTAGCTTATTAACCTCAAAAGCAAAGTGTATCTCTTGTCCTCATCAGATAGACTGTACTAAAAGGTAAGACGGTTGGATATCAACTTCAATTACAAGTCTTTATCAGTTTCTCTATCCTCAAAACTACTATGCATAACCGCCATGGAGAAGGTTCTTGATTTTCATTTCTATTTTTTCTGATCAGGCAAAACTATGTATCAAGTAAAATAAGACTTTTCCTTGATTTGTTGGATTAATGAACAAAATCATGAGTGCCGTAATGGAAGATCCACTTTGGAGTTTTAATATGGAATTTGTTGCATATTTACCACCAATGCTGTTCTCTGCATCTAAAGATCAAAACCCACATATGTAATGTCTGTAGCTTTTCAAACTCGAGATCAGATTATGTTAGTAACTCAACACCTTATTTGCAATATAATCCTAGAAAACTTGCTACATGATATATATGACATGAGATTAGAACATATTCCTCTTGAGGGCCATCTGGGAAGGAAGTCCTTCACAAAACTCAAGAACCTAACCCACAGAAATGAAAAGCATAAACTCTAGCAAGAGACATACAGGCATAAAAACCCATAGAAAACTTAAGAACCCTAACCCACAAAAGTGAAGATTTTGAAAGGAATCAACAAACAGAAACAATTAATTCTAACGTTAACCCATAGAAAACTCATGAACTCTAACCAACCAAATGAATATGGAAACCAAATTTTTTTTACCTTGATTGGAACCCTAGCTGTATTTGAAGCATGTATCGAGAGTGAATCGATGTATATTGATCTTGAATAAGTAATCGTCATACATGATATTGAATCATCAACTTCTAAATCGTCACTCCATGAGGGAATCAATGAGAGTGTTTGGAGCGATTATCTTGAATAAGTAATCATCATACTGTGAGCTTGAATCGTCACTTTAGGGTATCGATGAGAACATTTGGAGCGATGAGAGCTGTCTTGGGAAGATAATTTTCTCAGATGAGTGTTAATGTGCACCGACAACTTGTAAATGACGCATAAATTATTGTTTTTAAGACTTTTTAAGGCTTTATGCATAAGGAAGCAATATCTTATGCATTGAAGATTGTTTTTAAGACATTTAGATATAGATAAGGGTATTTTGGTCATTTATAATTTTAAGACTTTATGACTTTTACTAAATTTGCTTAATAAGGTAGTATAGATAAGTAGACGGGAAGGGGACGACAAGATGATTGTTTTAGGTTGTTAAGTTGAGTCAAATGTGAATGAGTGTTACAAAATATGAATATTCCAATAGTTAGAGTATGTAATTTGATGTCGTTTATCAAACGCTTATCAAGTCATATTACTATACGGATGAATATGAGAAAAACCAATACTTGGTAAGACTCGAAGGCAATGACGAGAGTCTTATTTCGTAAGTAACAGCGACAACTCTTACCACGATTAACGTTTACCTGGTAAATTATTGCATACGATACCGTTTTGATAGATTAAAATCTTACCCGATAAATAAGTGATAATATATATTTGTGACAATTTAGATGTTGGCGGATGTAGCCTTTAAGTAATGTCGAAAATCAATATCCATGTATGAAGTCATGGATAAATTATATATTCTTTTTATGTTTACTAGTATGGGAACCGCGCGTTGCACGGTAGTATGAGTGCTTTGATTAATGATCTGAGGATTGTCTATATAAATAT
This sequence comes from Cynara cardunculus var. scolymus, assembly GCF_001531365.2. NCBI lineage: Eukaryota > Viridiplantae > Streptophyta > Magnoliopsida > Asterales > Asteraceae > Cynara > Cynara cardunculus. The sequence continues at coordinate 9,863,996 of NC_037541.1, forward strand.
ATATTAATTGTTAATAGAATCATCAACAAATCATATTCAAATAATTCGAAAAAGTTAAATAAAATATAGTTAGTGAAATTTTAATATACACACACACACATATATATATATATATATATATTGAGAGAGAGATTTGTTTAGTAATAAAGTTGTAAAACTAAATAAAATAAGTAATAATAACGAAGGAAATATTAAGGAATCTGACACAAACTTAAGAATAAAAAATACTCCACATAAAGATATGTCTCCTTCAAAGGATGATGTACATGTACTATTTTTCATCTTCAACACACACCTTGACTTTAAAAACACAATAGTGAATGGACCAACCATACGATATGTAAAAAATCACATACCAAATTTAAAGACTTCAAATCTTTATATCCCAATAGATAAAATTATAATGCAATCAAAATCATAACATGAATATACATAAAATTATAATACGACTAAACTTACGATAAGAACATATGTTGGTCCCGTAAGGGTCTACAAGAAGAGAAACAGTTTGTAGAAGGGGGGGATGAATACAAACACAGTATTTTCAAATTTAAAACATATATTGATAGAGAAGATCAACACAGATTTTACAAGATTGTTTGCGGAAAGATAAGGTAATAAAAATCTATCTAAACAATCTTTGGTTACACGCAATGCTTTAGCAATTACAAGAAAAGAAGTTGCTAAAAGAAAGATCATTTACTTAAGCAAGAAAATGCTTGAAGTAAGAATTAGGTAAGAGAGAGATGCGTGCACTCTGCATGGATAAGAAACACTTCTATTTATACCCAGTGCATTAAATGTCCATTTAAT
>NC_037541.1:9889521-9891898 GCF_001531365.2 Cynara cardunculus var. scolymus
TGTTAGCTTGAGAATCTGGTCCCATTTCCAGATTCGGTTTATGTGTCAGTTGAGGATCTGGTCATTTCTTCCAGATTCGGCTGGTGCATGTCCTTCTTATCTTGTTTTTGTTACGGATCTGAGTCCTTATTTCCAGATCTGATTAAAATGCATTTTCATATTTCCTTTTATCTTGTTATTGTTGAGGATCTGGTCATTTCTTCCAGATTCGGCTGGTGCATGTCCTTATCTTGTTTTTTGTTAAGGATCTGAGTCCTTATTTCCAGATCCATTTATAATACATGTATAATTTCTTTGATTCAGATATATGTTTTAAATGTATGTTCATATCTGTGTTCCCTTGCTTCTTTTTCGTTATATGCTACTGTTATACTTTGAAAGTCAAGATCTGATATGTCTCAGATCTGGTATTAATGGTTACACTAACCCTTTTTCATTTGTTCAGGTACATCCTGGAACTCTCTGATAAGTTCGATTTGTTCTTTCCTTTATAATTTTGTTTCTCTTCTCTGGTGGTTGTTATCTTGCTTTATTTTTATCCTTTAATTCTGTTAAAGGATTTTGTGGTAAGCTTCTCCCTGTGTTCTTGTGTGCCTTTGTTTTTTCATTGTGAGAAACTGACTTGTTGGCTTGACCTAGGACAATAAAGTGTTTTAGGAATCCTGCCTTTAAGCATTTCAGTTTCTGTTTTCGTGTGTGTTCCTCGTTGCTTATGGAATCTCCTCTTGTCATTGCTAGCCCGTCAAATCCAATGGAATCCAGAGTCACAAAATTAGACTTTGGAGACCCACTGTATTTGCACCCTAGCGACACTAGTGGAGGCTCTATTATGTCTTTCAAGCTAAGCGGAACTGAGAATTATCGTATGTGGTCGTGTGCTATGATCTTAGCTCTAGAGACTAAGAATAAAATAGGCTTTATTAATGACTTTTGTCCTCGTCCTCAAAATGACCCTATTCTTGAAAAACAGTGGGATCGGTGTAATTTGGTTGTCCTGTCATGGATCCTAAGCTCCATGACAGAGGATTTATTTCTAGGACAGGTYTTTTCAAAATTATCCTCCCAAGTATGGGAGGAATTAAAGGAAACATACGATAAGGTGGATGRGTCGGTGACTTTTAATCTTTACCAAAAGATAAATTCTCTAAATCAAAATAACATGTCTGTTTCAGAATATTACCATAAGCTGAATTCCTTTTGGAAGCAGTTTGACGCCCTTATAAAGCTCCCATCCTGTACATGCAATGYTTCACATKATTTTTTAAAACATAGTCAGCTCATTAAACTAATGCAATTTCTTATGGGTCTTGATGATGTTTACCAGCCTATTAGAAGCAATATTTTAACCAGAGATCCTCTCCCTTCCGTTAAAACTGCTTTTTCTCTTGTATCTAGGGAGGAATCTCATAGGGGAGCTAACTCTAGCCAAAATCGTTCTAAAACTCAAAACTCCGCCTTTTTTAGCAAAAGTTTTGAAAATAAAAAAAAAACCAGGAAAGGGTCCAAACAATCTTGTCTGCAAACATTGTGGGAACACTGGGCATACTATTGAGCGTTGCTACAAACTTATAGGTTTCCCAAAAGATTTTCCGAACYGTCCCAGAACTCAATTYCAATCCCAAAAYTTTAAACCTCAAAATCAAAATTTTAGACCCTCTGTTGCAAATGTTTCTATTCCTGACTCTGTTTCTCCAAAGTCGTCTTTTACTTTTTCTGAAGAGCAGGTAGCTAAGATCTTGAATTTAATCAATCCCAAAACTACCTCTGAAGGAGCTTCTGCCAATATGGCAGGTATGTTCCAAAATTATTTTTCTGGTTGGATAATTGATTCGGGAGCCAATCAACACATGACTTCCAGTTCTTTAAACTTAGAAAATGTTGTTGATGTCACTGATTTAAATCTCAAAGTTAGTCACCCTAATGGTACTAAGGCTAAGATAAATAAAATTGGTAATTTGAAGTTATCAAACAATGTGACTCTATTTGATGTTCTTGTTGTCCCTGAGTTTAACGTAAATCTTTTATCTGTCCATAAGCTCGCCAGAGATAGCAAAGTTTGCATAAAATTTGATGAAACAAAATGTTATGTTCAGGATTATCTGCAGAAGAACATTGTGGGGATTGGTAGTCAGGATGGAGGGCTATATTTTTTTGATCAAAATCYAATCAATAATGTTTCTTTCCCTTCAAATAATTGTGGTATGGTTWGTTTCGTCTCATCTCAATTATGGCATAGCAGACTTGGTCACCCTGCTGATCAAGTCTTACATGTTTTAAAGGACAAATTAAATATTGGAAATGAAAGTAGTGGTCCTTGTGAAATATGCCACAAGGCGAAACAAACGCGTGAGAAATTTGGCACTAGTATTCATAAATC
>NC_037541.1:9891998-9893787 GCF_001531365.2 Cynara cardunculus var. scolymus
ACTCTGAATGAACTCTAAGACGATTAAAGTGCAGCGGAAACAATATTAAGAACAAAACAGAGTAAATTAAACCAAGAACACACAGTCAAGATGAGGAAGAAGATGAACACAAGAGAATTGCTTCAAAGGTTTTTCAATTCATTCAATTGAAAATAATACGATTACAATTCGGAAGCACCCTGATTACAAAAGCCTTAGCCGCTATTTATACTAGTTTCTAACGACCTTACTGACAGGATCTAGACGTATGAAATCATCTAAGCCGTCCAAATAAAGTCAGTTAAGACCTAGTCACGTGAGAAGCACATGCAGCTAAAAATCATTGAAAAACAGTTGGAAGAGGATCTTCACAGAAGACAAAATCCGCAGACCCTCTGTGAGCCATCTCAGAGGCTCTGCAGTAATTGACTTGCTTGTTCTTATTGACAGAGGATTATTTTCCAGAACCTATGTGAGAGACATCAGAGGTTCTGTCATACTTTACTTGCTCGAATATAAGGCTTCTGTCGTTAGTCCTCTGTTGTCTTCTGTGGAAGATATACTTCTGTCAAGACTTGCAGAATACTTTTTATATACTTTTACAAGAGATGAATAATAAAGCTAACATATGTGCATATGTGCATGATTGTATATATATATATATATATATATAATTATTTGATGGTATATAAGGATGCATGGGGTGGTGTGTGACCGCCTTCCCTGCTTGGGAAGGGTATAAAAGGGGTTGAAGCCCTCAAAACCATCTTCTTGCCTTTTTTATTAAGTGATTTATAGTGAGAAAAGAGTTTTGACCGGATTATTCCTGGGATTGAAGATCAAATTGATTTCAAGTGTGTGGTTTCAAAAAGATTTAAGGTGAGTGGTTTAATTGCTTTGAAAACTTGTTACAATTGCATAAATTGATTGAATAGCTTTTAATTTAACTTGATGAATATTGTCCGGATTAGACTAAACCGGACAAGGGATGAGCGGTTTAGTCATAAACCGGGCAAGCGTTGGGCGATTTAAGCCCTAAACTGGATAAGGCATGAGCGATTTATAAATAAACCGCTTGGTGAGTATTGTCCGGATTAGACTTAAACCGGTTAAGAGTTGAGCGATTTAGTCTTAAACTGGTTAAGATATAACACCCCCAATCCATACATTGCATATAACACATATATTATACATAGAATACATGTCTTCTCCCATATAGGTCCATAATACAAAAGTCTTTAATGTAAAATACGCAACCCAAAAATTCCAAAAGTACATGTTCTTGCATCCTAGCATCTATGCTTCCAAAACAACTAAACAAATAGGGAAGTAATTCACATAATGCTCTTTCAATTATTATCTTTACCTGCACACATAATTTTGAAAACACGAAATGAGGGTTAGACATGAATGTCTTGTGAGGTTCCCTTTTATGTAATGCAGGGTGAAGATCACCAAAACATTTATTTCAAATAATTCATCTTATGTAGCAAAACTAAAATCATATTCCTTCGGTTCATCAGGCCTCTGGTTCCAAACCACACTTGGAATATATTTCAATAACCAGGACCAGAACCCCTCTGGTCTCTCTTCCAGAGCTTCTGGTTCCTCGACCAGAGCCCCTCTGGTCTCTCTTCCAGAGCTTCTGGTTCCTCGACCAGAGCCTCTGGTTGCACTAACCAGAACTTCTGACTCATATAATTTCTTAAAATTGTCTTTAGTTAAACTTTCAATCAATAAGATAGCCTTTTTCATAAAAAGAGTAATTATGAAGAGTTCATGTTCGACCAGAGCCTCTGGTTGAACTAAC
>NC_037541.1:9894297-9898351 GCF_001531365.2 Cynara cardunculus var. scolymus
AGATCAAAATCACAATCGTCTCAAAAGAATATTCTCTACAGTTTTCAACCAACAGTTTTATCATTTAAACCTTTCAAACTCAAGAACAATCTATTCTTTCAATGATTTCCAAAAACATCATGTCCCTTTAACATCCTCAAAACAGGATTCCATTTCCCAAACTGTTTTAAAGAAGCAATCTCTTCTTTATCTTTTCCAAAACAGTTTTTAATACTCAAATATATAACAATAACACCTTTAAATTATCAAAATAGTTTTTACCATCTTTTCTTCAAAACCAACATCAAAACCCAGCAGTTTATATAACAATATATATAAAGGTTTTAGTCATAAAAAACTCACAGTGTATAATCAACAGTATTTTTAAAACTCACAGTTTATAATCAACGGTAGTTTAAAARCTCACCTTAACAATCACAGATTCTGTATTTTTAAAACACACAGCAAATCACAAGCTCTTCAAACAACTTTGAACAAAAGATTTGTTCAAGAACACTTCTCACCGCCACAACACTCCTTTTCTCTGTCAACAGATTTTTCTTCAAATGAAATGATAAGATATAATCATAGGCGGTGAAGATTATTTTAATTATAAAACTCATAGGCGGTGAAAGCTTTAACCAATAGAAATAATCTTGGGTGATGGGTTTTTCATTATAAAATTCATGATTTCTTAACCATGAAGATATAAGTTTTTAAATAATATAATAATGTTTCCACCAAAATAACTTATCACAAATAGGCATCACCTCATGTATGCTTCACACCACATGCATACATGTATAAATCATATATGTCATGCCATTTTTTCACATATATGCATGCACAATATCATGTTCATATTTCACACACACACACACACACATATATATATATATATATATATAGTTCATGCATTTCTACTTAGATATGCATATTTCACGTAATCCACATAATAAACATGTATAAATTACCTCAATTCAAGTTGTCTCAAACCTGGTTATAACAGTCTTAAACCGGACAAAAGTTGAGCGATTTATAAAAATTAAGTTTATGTTAAATATTTTGAACGGAGAAATATGAATACGACCATGTGTTGACCGAATTACTTTAAATCGGACAAGCCTTGGGCGATGTGTTGTCCGGATTTGTTATCCGGTCAAAAGTATTGAAATTCTCTTTAAGTGTTAAATCGGACAAGCCTTGGGCGATTTGTTGTCCGGATTTGGTAAATCGGCCAAGACTTGACCGGAGATGAAGTTCGACCAAGTCTATTTTGACGGGATTTGCATTTTGACTTGTTTTTATATATATAAATGGGAATTTTGATAAAGATGATTTTGAACTGGTAATTCCATTGACTGCGATCTAAATGGGATTGTTTTGTGAAATGTTTTGATAAGGAAATAAGGGTGGCATATCAAGGAGAGGTGTACCATGGGATAAGGGTGACATATCAAGGAGAGGTGTACATTTCGATATAAGGGTGGCAATTACATGTGTGTGTTATATAATATAACTCTTACTATTATATCCCTTAAGAGTACTGTGGTCTAGAATCTTTATTTCTTTGTGATTTAAAGATTTAGGATCTAGGTTCTTATCGGAAATCATAGTCTGAATGTTATAGGGAAGGGGATAATAGGTTTGGCCTGAAACTTTGTATAAACCTTGTTTGAATATAAAAAGGTTTAAAAGTGGCACTATGTTAATTTGGTTATTATAAACCTGTTTAGTGTTGATATATTATTTACAAACAGAAATTATTAGCTTTGAATGTGAAAGGTATTAATATTGTGTTCTTACTTGTTCATATATTTGTTATATATATGAAAAGTTGTTTTATATAAAAGTTTTGGTGATTTTCACCCTGCAATGACTTTAATAGGGTAACTCACTAGACCTTTCGGTCTAACCCTCGTTTTGTAATTTTAAATATGTATCGCAGGAAGTGCTGTCGGTAAGGGGAAGGGAAAAATGTAATATTTTCCCTATATGATTATCTGCGTGAAGATCTATTGTTAGCTCGTATAGTTTTGATAGATGTAATTGGATTAGTGTACGAATTGTATTTTGAATTTTTGGACCATGTATTTTATACTGGTAACTTATTGTACTAAGGGACCTATGTGGTGTATAAATACGTATTTCTATGTATGAAGTATATGTCACATGCAATGTGTGCTATGGGGTATTACATTGAGCGATTTAACAGCAAAGTGACAACCGGAGACGATGATGAATAGTAACACTCAATTTATGGTAAACGTAAAAAGTGAAGTGAAAAAATGAATCGAATATTTATAATCAAAGTCAAAAACTGTTCAAATTCTAAACCGCTAAAGACTTATCCGGATTAGGATAAATCGGACAAGAGGTGTCTGATTTAGAGAATATGAAATCAACCAAGTGATAATCCGGACAATAAATCGCTCAAGACGTAGGTGATTTAGAAGATTACCGGTCAAGGGTCATCCGATTTAAGAATAAACCGCTCAAGAGTCAATCGATTTAAGAATAAACCGCTCAAGGGATGATCGATTTAAGAATAAACCGCTCAAGGGATGATCTTCAATAAATTGAACTGTTTTTAATAAAAATTCAAATTTTCAAATTAAGCATCCCTAACTTAGATACGAGAAAGCTAAAGCATTTTTCATCTAAAGCTTTCGTAAATAAGTCAGCTAATTGAAATTATGTATTTACAAAATATAGTTCAATGGTTCTTTTTTCTACATGATCTTTAATAAAATGATACCAGATATCTATATGTTTGGTCTTTGTGTGTTGAACATGATTACAGGAAATAGCAATTGCACTTTTAGAATCACAATAATGGGAATTTTGTTAAAATAAAACTCGTAGTCTCTGTGCTGTGTCTGCATCCATAAAACTTGAGAACAGTAGCTCGCAGCAGCTACATATTCTGCTTCGACAGTAGATATGGACACGCAGTTCTGTTTCTTTGACGCCCAGCTGACTAATTTGTCTCCTAGAAATTGTAGATGTCCCGAAGTGCTTTTCCTATCCAACATACAACCTGCATAGTCTGCATCTGAGTAAGCTATCAGTTAGTTCAAAACTAGTACCCTTGGGATACCAGAGTCCAAGATTAGCAGTCCCTTTTAGATAACGAAAAATGCGCTTAATGGCACTTAAATGGGACTCCTTTGGATTAGCCAGATATCTGGCACAAACATGTGTTGAAAACATAATATCAGGTCTACAAGACGTCAAATACATTAAAGAAYCAATCATGCCTCTATATGTTTTCTGATCTACAGCTTTTCCAGACGGATCAACATCTATTTTCGTTCCATGAACTATAGGTGTTTTGATAGATGAACAGTTTTCCAAATTAAATTTCTTCAGGATATCAAAAATATATTTTGTTTGACAGATAAAGATACCCGAAGATAATTTTTTTACTTGAAGACCTAAAAAGAAGTTCATCTCACCCATCATGCTCATTTTAAAATGCGAAACCATTAAGGCAGAAATGTTTTTGCAATATTTTGGGTTCATAGATCCAAATATTATATCGTCTACATAAATTTGTATCAAAATAATATCCGACTTTTCCTTTTTAATGAAAAGGGTTGTGTCAATATTATCTTTCGAGAAGCCTACTTTACCAGAAATTCTGATAAGATGTCATACCAGGCTCTCGGAGCTTGTTTAAGACCATAAAGAGCTCGGTCGAGGATGTAAACATGATCCGACTTTGACTGATCCACAAAACTCTCCGGCTGAGCAACGTTGTTAAACCTCACAATTCATAATGTAAAAAGTAATGAAAAACAATAAGTGATGAAGAACCAGAAGACCAATGAAGACATCAAGGCAGAAACGACTAAGTCTGGAGTTCAACCAGAGGACCGATGGACAGTTCAACGAGAGGACCAATGGACAGTCCTAGGATGCGATGGAAAGAGCAATCTCATCGATCCTCTGGTCATCAACATTTAGAAGATTTTTCGGCACTTCATCCAAGCATGCAATGAAGATTTGAAGATAAGGATGAAATCATCACATCATGAATGACAGCTGGAGATGACAAGTCAACAGCTGGAAT
>NC_037541.1:9898601-9904762 GCF_001531365.2 Cynara cardunculus var. scolymus
TGTTCATAAATATTCTTATTTTTCTTCTCGAGTCTTCATAACTTCCTTCATAAAATTACTATAATTTGGTTATTCATAACTAGATTATTAGTGTTATTGAGAGATCTGGGATCAACAATTGCCCCTCTGGTCCAAAGCAAATACTTGGTATTTTTTTTAACCAAGTCTTTTTCTTCAAACCAGAGCCTCTGGTTTCCAAAACTTTGAGACGTCCTAATCTCAAACTTTGGACTCTTATGCATCTAAATCTCATTCATTCTTTCACCCTTTGGTCCAAAGCTTATACCTAGTTCTCTTCACTAAGTATAACACACCAGAGCCTCTGGTTCCAAAGACCAGAGCCTCTGGTTCCAAAGACCAGAGCCTCTGGTTTCCAACACAGAATCTCTCTTCTTCCAACCAAAGCCTCTGGTTCTAAAGACCAGAGCCTCTGGCTTTAGACTCTTTGCAACTAGCGCCATTCTGGTTTCAAAGAGTTTCCTTTTATCACACTCAACATAGCCTTCACCATTTCCTTCCTTATTTACATTCATTGCATTCACAACCAGAGCCTCTGGACTCGCAATCTTTCTAACCCTGCCATCACATTCATTGCATTCACAACCAGAACCTCTGGTTCTAAAGACCAGAGCCTCTGGCTTTGTTTTCTTTGCCACAACGCCCCTCTAATATCAAATACCTCTCTACACAACCACTTAGCTTTTTTTTTCTCATCTTTCAAAATTAGAGCCTCTGGTTGTATAGACCAGAGCCTCTGTCCCCAATTTTCTTAAATTTTATCTTTTTAAGGGGGAGTTTTTGATACTTTAAACATCCATCCACATGCATCACTTGAGGGGGAGCAATCTTTTTCACCTTTACCATTTTGTGCATTTGCATTTTCCATCCAGAGTCTCTGGCCACTTAAAATGCTATATATGTATTTAACCAGAACTCTTCTGGTTCTACATAATGGATTGTCAAACTTAACAAGAGCCTTTGGTTTGCTAACCAAAGATTCTAAATCATGCAAATCCAATAATACATATATGAACATCATTGATGTTAAACCAGAACTCCTTTGGCTCCTCACCCAATGGGTCATGCCTAACCAAAGCTCCTCTGGTTCCATGACAATAGATCTTACACTAAAACTCATCTAAATTGAAAACCATTTTCAAGATTATACAAAATTGCAGCTTTTGTGACTAAAAACTATATAACATGGGTTTTTAGAAGAACAAAACTTCGTAATTAGTATTAATCTTACAATTAGATGAGATTTTAAATTCAAAATCTTTATTTCAAATAATGCACGACGTCATACTACCACGCGCCTGATACCATACAGGCTGTCCTCCCATGAGCCGTTTCAATTTTTCATCTTCCCTAACCCCAGCTTGACACGTGTCAAATTCATTAATGGCACGTACTATCACGACGGCTCACGTTCTTCAAATCATATCACCCAAAACTTAAACCGCCAAAACTTTTCATGATTATTATATTTTGATAATCAAGAAAACGTTTCCTTTACCACCCCACCATCCAACCCCCCCACCCCACCCCCCACCCTCAACTCACCTATAAATAACCTTCTTCCACATTCATCCTTTCTTTACGCCTTCAAAACCTGCAACAAGACTCCGACGAACAAAAAACCTGCAACTTCCACTAAAATGGTCTCCTCCACTTCTCATGAATCCAACAATAACGATAGCCAAGTACAGTTAACAGGCGCTGACAGCCGCGCTCTTGTCTTTTTGCCCATGAAACCAAACAATCACGCCATTGAACTGCGCAACACCCTATTCGACGACCGTTTTGCAAAAATCATAGAGTTCTTCAAGAACTGCATCCTCCTCCCCGCCCTCACTCTAGTGGACCCTGGCGTACCATTAAAGTACGTACAACAATACTGGCAAACCTGTGAATTTCATCCAGCCAATCACGGTATAATGGGGGATATGGACGCCCCAAATGACATGATATGCTCGCTAAAGATATTGCGAGCTAAAGTTTCTAGGGTGTTATGCATTCCCAGAAGAAGGGAACTCAGGATTGAACAATACGACGAACCACCAACCTCCGACGATATCCTCCGGTTCATAAAGATGCTAGGTTACAACCGTGACCTACGCAATGTTTCGGACTTCAAAAGACAATTCCTCCCGCCAATATGGAATTTGTTCTTCTCCATACTAAACCGATCCCTTACGTGCAAGCTGGGTTCCCTAGATCAAGGGAACCTCAACATAATGACAATCATGTATGACCTATTCTTCAACCTAAATCTCGACTACGCCTTCCATATTTACAACGAGATTCATGCGGTCGTGATCAAAAAATGCAAACTTCAAGCCGCAGGAAAGCCCCTCTCTGCAGTTCTCTTTTCCCGCTTCTTCGCCCTCTTCATTGGGGACGCGATGAGGAAGCATGGTCTACATGTTGCGGAGCCTTTCACCCCTGTCTACAAGATGCAAGGACACCGACCAACCCTCTTGAAGGAGGGATACAACATCAATCGACCACTGTCCCGAGCAATGCTCACTATCATACCATCGACAAATGAGATACGCCAGACCTATGAACGCTCCATGCTGTCCCAAGAACCGAGGGCAGCTACCCCGGAGCATTTAGAACCGTCCCCCTCTCCAAGCGAGGGAGCACAAGCGTCATCTTCATCGGATGATGAAGATGATGATGATGATGATGCTACTCGTGCTTCCCCCGACCTTACTAATACAATTCCTCAACCCACTTCGCAAAGGGCAACCACATCCATTACCCCTGACGATCAAAGCCAAAGGGGTATTGAAACAGGACGACCCAGTCCAACCCCAACCCCAGCCAGCCATCCAGAGGCCATTCTTCGAGCCTCTGGAGATGGACAAGCCGAGGAACCACATTTACCATCACCCCTCTCTCAACAAAGAGGTCATGAAGAGATAAAAGCCCCTTCGCCTCAGGGCTCGCCATATCCCATCACACACACAGAAGCATGTGTTGCTTCTGATGTTGAACCCATAGATCGTTCAGAGCGATCTTCCTTTCATGCACCTCCCCCTTCGATATTTGATCTATAGAAGGGGACACACATTCGCTTCACTTACTCGGCTTCTGAAACCGAGGAAGAGGAAGCTGATGTAGCAGCATCACGAGATAGCTCTTCTCTCGAGGGCTATCAAGGACATGATGGAAGTCCTTCGAGGCCTACATTCGCACAAGGCCAAGAAGGCGCCTCAGGAACAGAGGCACAACCTGCAGCATCTGTTGCTGCAGGGGTTACCCAACAAGCTGATCTGGTCACAAAGGCAGAGTTCCAAGCCTATGTCGATACAGTGACGTGGTCCTTGGATGGCCTTAAACTCCTCATACAAGGGATAGTGGACAACCAACCCTCAACCGATACCTCAGACCTCCACCAATCCCTTGCAATCCTCCAACACAATCTCACCCAAATAGAAACCCAAACCCAAGCCAACACAACCCGCCTACAAATGCTCCAACAAACCGTCACCCAACACCACAATACCACATCCTCCCTAGCCACCCAAAGAAACCAAGTCCTTATCCAATCCATCGCAACCCTCACGGCTCAAGCAACTGAGGCCGATGAAAACCTCACCTACATCATTACCCAACTACAAACCATCCTTCGACACCTTCATCAGATACCCACCTCCATCATCTCCAAAATCCCTCAACCTCAACCACCATCCACTTCATCACTCGATGAAACCCTTGCAACACTCACCACCTAAATGGCCACCATACAAACCATCCTCACCCAACTACCCACCACCATACTTGCCCAAATCCCACAACCAAGTCAACCCCCACCTCCCTCTGCAAGCCCATCCTTTGATGAAGCATTCTCCTTCTTCACTGCTGAGGTGAGGAATCTCATTGCAAACCTTCCCCATCCTCCAACATCCGCTACACCCTCTGTGCCACCACCACCAACTACAAGCACARATTTTACCACCAGAGCCGATCTTCGGGCTCTGTCCAAGGCACTCATCTCATCCTTCAATGAGATCAGTGCAAAGTTTTCCCCCCGATCTGTTGAACCTACCATAGCGCTGAGGAAGAGTCTTCTACAACAGCAAGATCGAACAAACACTCTCCTTCACACCATGGAACAACGGTGCAATAAGGATCAGGTGCATACTCTCGCTGACCACATTCGATTGTGGAAGAAGAACATATCAAGAGCCTCCTGCTCATCTAGCCGCCCCCTAAAATGATGAAGACATGATGATCTAGACCCCGATGATCAAGGTATTGGACCTCATGAGGGGGAGAAAGAGGTGGCGGCTACACATCACACTGAATCCGCTGCACCACAACAACCATCACCATCACAACAACCATCACCATCACAACAACCACCCTCTACCGAACAAACCCAAGCGAGGGAACCAGAGGCTTTGCCCTCTGATGATAAACAAGATATACATGTTCCCTTAGCTACAACCCCAAAACCCATCGTGTTGAGTTCATCAACCGATGAAGAGCCAACCACACCACCAACAGAAACAAACCAAACTTTCACTTCCTTACCCACAACAAACCTACCTTTAACCCCTTCACCAACACCTCGCACAACTCAATCCTTCACCCTTTCTACACAACCAGAACCTATAACAAACCAACCCTCGCCCCAAAAACCACAAACCCCAACAGAAACCCATGCACCAGAAACCACCCAAGCCCATGAAATGGAGCCAACCGAAGAAACCTTACCCTCTACCCATACACAAACCCAAACCAAAACACAACTCCCAACCTATACACAACCCTTAACCCATCAACCCATGGTGCATGCGGATACTCCCTCTTCTTCAAGGCAACCTCCACAGGGCCTGGTAGATGAAATCATACAAAGCATGGAGTCAATAAGACGTCCTCAACTGCCGCCCAGGGAACCAGTCATGATGGAAAAAATCCATCAATATATCTACCAAGACCGCGATGAGAGTTTGTCCACCAACCCTCCAATCTTATCGCCTGAGTCTATGGACTTCTTACACCATCGATTCATCAGACAGACCACACAAACACCCCAGGCTGTCTTCTCGAATGATGGGATAAGGAGGGTCATAGACTTGAAAGTAAAGACATTTGCCAACCGAGCTATCCGGTACATCGAGTTCACCGTGGAGAGAGACCATGGGTTAGTTAGCGTGTTCAACAAAAACAACCTCATCAATCTCAACCTATACGACTTGATCGAGTTATATGCTTACACAGCTCAAAGGTAGGATCACGGCATAAGATTTGGAATGGCAAACCAAGCAATAGTGAAGACGATGGAATCCCTAGTGAAACACAGAGCCAAAAGTGATTTTGGAATTGCCTTTAGGCTAGGCATTGAAAGACTATCCTACGCTCCTCCAAACGAAGACTTCCAGGGCCTACAGGAGAAACGATCTGCCTTAGTTCTGACTTAACACGAACTTGGACTTGTTTACAAGAATGAGTTCAGGGTTAAAAAATTCTTCAGATTGACTGAAGTCTTCAAGTATTCAACAGATACACTTGAATGGTTTTAGAAAATTATTAGAGAAAGTCTGGGCAGAAACCATGTGCCGAGGGAAGTTGGGAGTCAGCTCATCCACAAGATATCGACAATCATTGCATATCGAAGACTGTTCCTGCCTTTCAGAGAAATATACACAGGTAGCTCGTGATGAGTTAAAAGTTTTTGTTTGCTTTGCCTTGATGTATTTTGATTCAAGTATTGTAAGAAATTTCATCATCCAATGAAAATTTGGAATTTGATGTTTTTCTACTAGATTAGTTTCTGTTCTTCACAAGTGTGTCTAGACTAGACTATGTTATTTCATTACTCAGGGGGAGATTGTTAAACCCCACAATTCATAATGTAAAAAGTAATGAAAAACAATAAGTGATGAAGAACTAGAAGACTAATGAAGACATCAAGGCAGAAACGACTAAATCTGGAATTCAACCAGATGACCGATGGACGGTTCAACGAGAGGACCAATGGACAGTCCAAGGATGCGATGGAAAGAGCATTCTCATCGATCCTCTGGTCATCAACACTTAGAAGATTTTCCAGCACTTCATCCAAGCATGCAATGAAGATTTGAAGATAAGGATGAAATCATCACATCATGAATGACAGCTGGAGATGACAAGTCAACAGCTGGAAT
>NC_037541.1:9904987-9919809 GCF_001531365.2 Cynara cardunculus var. scolymus
TTTTTCTTCTCGAGTCTTCATAACTTCCTTCATAAAATCACTATAATTTGGTTATTCATAACTAGATTATTAGTGTTATTGAGAGATCTGGGATCAACAAACATAGACTTCTTCCATGAAAAGACCATACAGGAATGTTGTCTTGACGTCCATCTGGTACACTGTGAAGTTCTTGTGTGCCGCGTACGCTAGAAACATCCGTATTGCTTCGATCCTTGCTACCGGGGCAAAGGTTTCGCCGTAGTTAACGTCTTCTTATTGATTGTATCCTTTAGCGACGAGTCGGGCCTTATTTCTGACAACAATGTCGTCTTCATCCTTTTTGTTTTTGAATACCTATTTTGTACCGATAATCGTCTTATTGTTGGGACAAGGTACCAATCTCCAGAGTTTCAGTGCTTCAAACTGGTTCAGCTCTTCTTGCCTCTTGAGTTTCCAATCTGGATCAGCTAAGGCTTCAGAGACCTTAGTTGGTTCAATGTTACTAAAAAACATGAAGTATAGACACTCATTAGCTGTAGCAGACCGTGTACGAATAGGTGCTGATGGTTCACCAATAACTTGATGTATTGGGTGATTCCTAGTCCACTTCTTGCTATGAGGTAAGGGAACATAGGAGCTTTGATATGAGTTTTGATCAGTGTAAGTATTTTATCGGAACAGGTTTAGGTGAAGGTTCAATATTTGGAACTGGAGTAGGTTGAATATCTGGCTGAGGTAAGGTATTTTCATCTTGTACGACCAATACCTCTGGCACATCAGAAATTACACCCTTTTGACGCTGAACTGGACCGTCATGAGTTTCCATCTCAATCTCTTCATCAACTACATCAGTTTCTTCTTCAGTTTCAGTTACTGGAACATCAGGAGATAGACCAGATAACTGTTGTTCGGTCTGTATATTCCTGGAAAAATCATTACACTAATTAGATTTATTTTCAAAATATTCTTCATAAAAGTTCTCAAACAATGAATCTAAATCAACATTATCATTATTTGAAGACTTAGGTTTATCAACTTTCCGCGTAGTATTAATTATCAGCCAGGGTCCTAAACTGAATTGTTCAGAAGCCACATCAATGACTTCATCAAATGACATGTTCACACTTTCATTGATGATTTTAGTCTTCTTGTTGTAGACCCTATATGCAACAGATGTTTTTGAATAGCCTACGAAGATCGCTTCATCAGCTTTTGCAGCGAACTTCCCTCTGTCCTCTTTGTCATTTAAAATAAAACACATGCAACCAAAAACTCGAAAGAATTTGATATTAGGTATTCTTTTGTTTATTATTTCGTATGGAGTTTTACCAAACCTTTTGTGAATGAGAGATCGGTTCTGGGTAAAACAAGCAGTCGCCACTGCTTCAGCCCATAAGAATAGTGGAAGCTTTGAACAGGTAAGAAGTGTGCGCGCCACTTCCACCAACGTTCTATTTTTAAGCTCAACGACAACAAATGTGTGATACCGATGGATTTAAGGAATAAGCTGAGTGCATTATTCTTGAATTCGGTTCCGTTGTCAATTCTGATTTTCTGAACTAGCAGTTGCAAATTATTTTGAATTGTCTTCAAGAAAGAGATAATTGTCTTGGCCGCTTCATCCTTTGACCTTAGAAAATAAACCCAGGTATATCTCGAGTAGTCGTCGACTATGACCAACACATACTTCTTTCCGTTAATGCTTTGGACTCGCATAGGACCACAGAGATCCATATGGAGTAAATGTAGAGGACGTTCGGTGTTGAACTATGTCTTCAGCTTATGTGAAGCTTTCTTCAGCTTTCTCATCTCATATGCACTGCATACATGATCTTTATGAAACTTTAGGTTTGGGATGCCTTTAACCAAGTTGTCACAAACCAACTTGTTCAGATATTTGAAGTTTAAATGAGAAAGACGCCAATGCCATAGCAGATTCTGCTTCAAGGATGCCTTGGATATCAAGCAGACGTCAACATCTACTTGTGTGTTGGATAGGTCAATTATGTAGAGGTTTGATCTTCTGATTCCAGCTAGAAGCTCCTTACCATCAATATTACGGCTGTTGCACTGGTTAGCTTTAATACAAACTTCTAAATTTTTATCACAAAATTGACCTATACTAAAAAGATTATGTCCAAGTCCTTCGACATACGACACTTTCTTTATCATTAAATTCCCAAAAATTACGTCACTGTATCCAAGGATAGGCGCGTGTTGATCGTTTCCAAATCTTACCGTACCTCCAAAAGATTCAACATAGTTAGATAATAAATCTTTTCTACCAGTCATGTGCTTAGAACATCCGGAGTCTAAGAACCACACATGTCGGTTAACCTGTCAAAGTGAATCATTTGGGTTTTGGTACCTATTTTAGATTGGGTCCTTTAAGCTCAGATCTTGTTGGTGGTATACTGTAAGTACCAAACCAACGTTCTTTAAAATGAATTTTCTTAGATAAAGCAGTTAAAGCAGAATGCATGAAATGATAAGGCTTAAAAGAAGTAAAAGGCTTAAGTAACTCATTCAATCCACACGGAGAACAATTATTTTTACCATTTCTAATATCCAACAATTCATCTACTGAATATCTTTTTACAAAATTATTCAATGTCGAATCATTTAATGCAAACTTAGTAAAATTATTCTTCTTTTACCCTCCAAACCTTCTTAAATTTCGACGGGTTATCTGAAACAGGAAAAATAAAATCATCAACTTTAAATGAATGATGAACTTTATGTTTATTTTTCTTATTAGCAAGCTTCTTGTTAGGACTGAAATTCAGTGTAAAATTGTATTCGTCTTGAAAGTTAAAATTGTCTATAATTGTGTAAAAGTCATCGTGTTTGACTTTTCTGTATGTTTGACTTTGGCTATTTGTGCTTACATCTTTGACCCTATATAAAGGGTTATTCTTTGTGTAATTAGTGTGAAGCTCATTGTAAAATTCATACCTATCATTGTGAGAGTTTATAAAGCATTGACTGTTGTTGACTTTCTCTCTCATCTATCTCCTTCTAATATTTTTCTTGAAGATATCTTAGATCTGCCATGAATCCTTGAAGATATTTGAAGATTGATTACATTTATGGACTATCAATTGCTATCAGAGCAGGAGTGCATCGAAATCAAAGAGAAAAAATCAGGATCTGAAGATTTTTTTTAATTTTTCTGTGTTCTTCTTACTATTCTTCATGTTTTTCTTTCAATTTGATCCAAAATTTTTGAAAAATTTTGTGTTTTCGTGTTAAAATCGTGATCAATATGTGCGCAATTACATTGTGAATCCTTTTTATTCACAAACTTTTGCATTTTGATCATTGATTTTCAAGTTTTTGGTGAAATTTTGTGGTTTTAAAAATTTCGTGTTCTTGAATTTTTTTTTAAAAACCAATGTTTTTGATCCATTTTGGTTAAATTTTTTGTTTTCTAAATCGCTCAAGGCCCAAAAAATTTTTAAGCCCAACCCATCTGATTTTGGTTTTAGCCCTTTCTCATCTCTTCTTCATCGCACACTACTGTGAACCTAAATCGCTCAATGAAGCAGAAAGGAGGTTGATGGGATTAGCTATCTTCCTCAAGAGCTCTATATCTCTTGACACTATGCTCTTGGATTCAGTAACCAGACTTGTCTAAATCGATTAATACTGTAACAGGTTTTTGTCTTCTTGTCTAGCGATTTAGCCTAACAGCTTGAGCGGACTTGAAGATAGCTTGAGCGGATTTGAAGAAATCTTGAGCGGATAAGAAACAAAGCTTAAGCGATTTATTTTATACTTGAGCAATGTTGACCGGTTTAAGCTCCATGAAGTGAACGGATTTAAAGCTGCAGTGACCGGATTCAGACAACATGCAGTGTGCAATTTAGGTTGTTTGTTGAGTGGACTATGTTTTGAGTTTAGCCAAGTCTTGATTGATTAGGAGTTATCCGAATTCACACATCACTTAAGCGGAATTGACCATATTCGCACATCATTTGAGCGATTTTGACCGGATTCTGGCATTCACCTTGAGCGATTTATTGCATGAGTTAAGTGATTTAATCACAGTTTTTGAGCGATTTAAGTTTAGTCTTGAGCGATTTAAGTTTAGGCTTGAGCGATTGAGAATTGGTTTGAGCGATTAAGACTTAGTCGATTTAGGGACTTGGTTTAATCCCTCACTGGTTGAGCGAAGTTTATGTAAATCATCTGTTTTCTCTAAATCGCTCAATTCCATTAAATCGTTTGGTACTCTTGATTGTATTTGACCTACATCGCATGCTTTAGTGCAGGAATTAACCTGTTTGATTGACCATTTTCATCTTTATGGCACTCGACAGCCGGTTTTCGATTTTGTCCTTCTTTGCAAAAAGGACACAGGCTGGTTAAGAGCTACAAACGAATCAGATTGGCATCTAAGAAGAACCCTTGAGATTTCTTGACCTCCTTGTACTGGTTTCACAGGGGATGACGGTGAGGCATCCTTAGCAGTTGACAACTTTCCTGGTATCGTGAGTGTGGATTTTGCAGGTTATCGCTGCCTATTTCATCCTGATTTGAAGTTTATCGTGCATCAGATTGAGGTCTCGTCTGATTTTGGTTGATTTGATGTTAAATCGTGCAAGTAAAATCAGTCAGTGTATTGTAAATTTTTGATTCAATTTTGTTGTGTGTTTGAAGCATGATTTGTATTTGGCTTCATCAATTCATAAATCGTACTAGAACTTGCTTTCACTGGCAGGAAGCGAGATTACACTTTTGTATCAGTGAATTCAAGCAATTCAACAAGATTTGTATAATTGTAAACTGTTAGGGTGATAATCAGCACTCCAAGAATGGGAGTGTAACTGCCTTGATTTGGGGAGCGTTGCCACAACCAAAGTCTCAGATATTTACAAATAGTTCTGCCTGTAAGTTGAAACTAGGAGACCTGAAAGGAGCATTATTGGATGCAGACTTTGCACTCCATGAAATGAATGATTTAGTGATAGACTAGGACAAGCAAAGTAAGTCACAACTAGGTTTGGGATTATTCTTGAAGCATATTGATGTTGAAGCGCAAAAGAGATTTGTTGAGATATCTTATGGCTATTTGACGAAGTAGCTTCCTGGTGAAACATATTTTGATTTCATTTTGATTTGAGCAGGTTTTTTGTTTGGTTTTACTTGTTTGTGTCCAATTTAAGCTGGATTCTAGGCTTCCTTGTACATCGCATTAGTTGGTTCTGTCTTAGCTAATACTTTTGAAGATTAAAGCTTGTCTGATTTGCTAAATTGCAGTTGTACTACTTGTGAAAGTGTCTACTCCATATTGAACAACCATTGTGGGATCTATGAGCATTTGACTGTAGCTGTACATATATAATTGGTTATTTGTGGGTGGTTGGCTCGGAGGAACTTCAATCATTTGCAGAGTTGGAAGTCGCCAACTGTTGATAGTCCAAAAACAAGGTGAAAGTCTCGTAGTCCAGTTTCAGAAATGAAGGATATATAGCAAGAAAATCTTGAAATTTTATGAAGGCGGAAGTGTCTTTGAGCCAGAGAGAGCAATTTTTTAGATTTTAATTTTTTTGGATCATCGTTTATCTGTTTTGGTTTATGTTGTAAACTGTTTGAGAGATTTTTGAACTATTATGCGTCGCATAAACTGTTTTAATTAGTCTTAACTTTCTTTTACTGTGTTAACAGTTTTTAACTATTTTAATCAGTCTTAACTGTGTTAACAGTTTTTAACTGTTTTCAACAGTTTTGACTGTTTTTTTATTGATTTTTGACAGTTTTTCGTCGTTTTTCTGATTTCTCAACAATTTTTGTGTTTTTCTGTTAATTTTTTTTTGAGCTTATCTGTTTTTGATTTCTTTTTATTGATTTCATCGCATTAGATCCTGTATTTGATCAATCTTATTTTTTTTAAATGGCGGATATCTTAGAGAAGGAGAATAAAGAGATGCAAGCTCAGATTTGCAAGCTGGAAAAGAGCATATTGGACTATAAAGAAAAATACATAAACGTGTTTTCTGAGAATCATGCTAATGTGGAATTTATTGCAAATCTACAAAAAAAAGCATAAAGAGGCTTTAGAAAGAGTTGAGAATGGTTTCAAGAATCAAATTAATAAACTTGAAAATTATCTGAATGACGTAAGAAAAAATTGTGATATTGAATTGAAAACATGGAGTAAGTCTAATAAAGATATTTTCAACAAACTCCAAGAAGTTCAGAATGAATTAAGAACTAAAAGAGATTCTTCAGGTAGAAAGCATAATGAAACTGATGACTTAACTAATAAATCTCATAAGTCTGAACGTGACCTGATTGAGCTAAGAAAAAGCTTCAGAATTTAGAGAAAGAAAAGGTTTTAGAAGCGGAAAAGAATTTGAATGCTGAAAGGAAAGTTTTGGAGAAAGAGAAAAATAAGATAATAGAAGTTGAAAGGAGACTTGAAGCTGAACGTATATCTTATGAAAATATGATTAACTCTCTAGAGCTAAATGCAAAAATGTTGTTAAAGCAAATATCTGATTTTGAGCAGCTGATCATCTTGGAACGAGCCAAGAATGATAAAGAAAAGAAAGATATCCCAGAAGACTGTCAGAGCCAAATATAGAAATTATTTGAAAAACATTGCTCTAAAGCAGAAAGCTTTAGATGAAGAAAAGATGCAATTTGCTCTTGAGAAAAGAAATACTTCAAAGAAGTATATAACAATTGCTAAAGAGCTTGCTAATAAGAAAAAGTGGCTTGACATCGCTTCGTAAAATGATAAGAGAAGCTCAGATGAAGAAAAAAGAGAGTTAATAAATCAGAAGAGAAAGTTTGAAATGCTTCAGAAGGAGTTAGAAGGTAAACTCCTGGATACTACAAGCAAATTGTCTGATCTAAAAACAGACCTTGAAACTGAGATGAAGATGAGAATTTAACTTAAAATTAAGTTTGATTCAGTTACTGCTGAAAGAGACCAGCTTTTACAGAAAGTCAAAGACTTTTCTTGTGCACAAAGCTCAATTGGTTCTCCATCACAGTGTAAAACTAGCTTATTTGACTGTTCCAAATCGAACAGTTATTCAAGAAGCCCTAAATCAACTGTTTCTAAGAACTATTCTCGTTCTTCTAATCAGTTTTATCAAGGGTATGTTATCAGATCACCCAATAAATCTTCTAAGACTAAAAGCATTTGGATTATTAAAGCTGATTATGTTTCATCTCATACACATGTTGTTACTAACTCTGTTCTTCCTTGTATTGTGAGATCCACTAATGATCTGATCAATCTTAACAAGAGAAGAATTATGTGCTCAACATGCAGAACCAATGATTTTGTCAATAAGAAAAGGTTCAACAGGTGGCATGGAGATAACAGCTATCAGAACAGTTCGAAAGGTAAGAACAGATATGATCACAATAACTGGTATGGATCATATTTTATTCCTGATCATCCTATTCAAAGTGCTAAAAAGAATATATCTAATAAGAATAGATGGTTTGGAAGTTACAACGTACCCCAACCCGATACTAACAAAATAAGACTCAAATTCATTTGGGTACCAAAATCTACTTAATCTGGTTTTGCAGGTGTGTCAATTTTTTGCTGATCAGAATATCATATAAGTGATACACCAATGCAGGGGAGTTGTAATATATTACAAACAAGGCTTCTGAACAATACAGTTCAGGACCTGTGCTTTACCGAGTGTGGTTTCTAAATACTCAGTTTAGAACGCGTGCTTAAAATGTTTTCCTTATTCTTTTTAATTTTTTGAGCTTAAGTGAAACATTACAATAATCTACTTTCTAGGGGGAGTCTCTAGAAAGTTAAAAAAAATTCGGAAAATAAATTTTTTTTTGGTAACGAGTACATTTTATGAACAGGTATTTCCTGAGATTTTACTTGCGTAATTTCTCATCAAACATTACTCCAATACCTGTTTCAGCTATTCTTGAAACTGTTATTATCACGTCTCTTAAAATGATAATCATTTTCGGTGACAATACGCTCGTTTGTATTCAAATTTGTTTTCTGATATTTTTTTTACGTTGATTGATATACATTCAATATTTTTTTAATATCAGAATCTGTAAACTCGTTCTTACAGATCTTCATTTATTTCTCTCGCATATCAAATAATCTGATTATTGTCGCATCATTCTTTCATTAATTATGCTTAAAGCCAAATATTTTGATCAATTTTTATCTGATCATTGTGCTTTATCTGAAATATTGTTTTTGATCAATTGTTTGTGATCAATTGAGCATAATGCTAAATTTTAGGAGGGAGTGAGTGCTTATCAGAAATACCTCAATCGAATGTCATAACCGACAAACCTACCCATGAGGACAACCATATCTGAGTGAGCTTTATATACAAAAGGGTTTGTGTGTTGAGACTAAAATGAAAATGAGAGGGGTAGTTGTTGTGAGCCAAAAGAATTGATGAGAGTTGTTTCAGGATTAAAAGAAAATGAAAATCCTATTCCGAACTTCTAAAATCCGGGCATACCACACAATCTATTAGTTCTCACTTCTTTCGAGACTAATATTGAAAAAGGCAAAGCCCAGGCCAATTCTTGTCACAACCCCACCAGCTACTCATTTATCTCTCAACAGATAAGTGTTTCAATAACACTTGGGGCATGCAGCTCATCATCTATCAATTTCTCATTCGGAGAAAGTTGATATTGAAACAGAAGGATATATTTCCCCTTCAAGTCTTTTTGATCACTAATTGAGTATGATAAATTTGTGTAGTCCACAGGGTTTATCTTTTTGAGCCTAAACAGAAGCATTAATTGCTTTATTTTTCTACACTACACAGATTGTATTTTATATGTTGTTTTGCCAAAACATTCATAGATATGCTATTATTAAGCTATCGATGATTGAATGGAAGTCCTGGTGAGATGAGCCTAAAAAAGTCTCATATATATAGTACATCCATTGTACTGAGTATATTTGTTATACTCACAGGCCAATCTTTTTATAAGATTGAAAACAATTTCATACGTTGAAATTGGTTGTTACCTTCTCATTCCCCTAATCTGAAAAGATTAAATAAGTGGATTTGAAAAGATCTTCTTACAATTTTATGAATTGATGGCTTAGATGGAGGATTTCATTCATTCTTGTGTATGATGGAATGATTCTCATTTCATCATAAGGGAGAGTATGTAATAATGAATGAAATGTCCATTTCCGAACATTATAAGGGGAATCTGATGTAATAATCAAGGGGGAGTAACTTCGATAATGGCAAAAGACTCAAAAGGAGTGCGACTGGAGATGATTACAGAAAATTATTCCTGTGCTACAATGTTTAAGAGTTGTTGAATGTGAAGATCATTATTTCAACAGTTTACTGATAGAGATTTCTCGTCATAATAGAATGTTTGTGATCTTATCTGAAGAAATTTATTATTGGGGAGAATGTTTAAAATTTGTTCGTTATTGTTTCTGTTCTACATTGTCAAAAGAGAAGATTATCGTGGTTTTACATTCGAGGGGGAAAATGTTAGAAGATCTTTCTCAACAAATGATTGTCTGAAGATTTCGAGTTGAAGATTGTTTTTGAAGAAGACATAATGTGCTTAAAACATCAAAGTTCAAACGAGACTCAAAGCGCGCAAATTCTTTCAAGTCTGAATACAAAGGGGGAGAATGTTAGGACTGAAATTCAGTGTAAAAATTGTATTCGTCTTGAAAGTTAAAATTGTCTATAATTGTGTAAAAGTCATCATGTTTGACTTTTCTGTATGTTTGACTTTGACTATTTGTGCTTACATCTTTGACCCTATATAAAGGGTTATTCTTTGTGTAATTAGTGTGGAGCTCATTGTAAAATTCATACGTATCATTGTGAGAGTTTATAAAGCATTGACTGTTGTTGACTCTCTCTCATCTATCTCCTTCTAATATTGTTCTTGAAGATATCTTAGATCTGCCATGAATCCTTGAAGATATTTGAAGATTGATTACATTTAGGGACTATCAATTCTTCTGTTTCCTCGAATTCTTTTTAGTTTTAATCTTTTTATAATACCAATTCTCGAAAACAAATTTTCATTAAAAAAAATTTCTAAATCTGAAGCTAAGTCAGAGTCCTCAGTCATTTCAATTTTAACAAGGACATCTTCATGACTGGGTAGTTCCTTAGAAAAATCGAACTGATCAATCTCATTGTCCAAACACACTTTTGAATTCAAGATATCTGAAAAATTAATTTCTTCATTTAAAATATTTATTTCTTCTGAATCAGAAGCTTCACTTGAAGATTTATTGCACGAGAAATACTCAGACTCAACTTGTTCCGTTTTAACTTTAGAATTTTGTAAATCCTCAATTTTATTTAAAAATACTTGCTTTTGTTGATTAAATGAAAGTCGATCTTCATTTAAAATCTTTTGCAACTGAACCACTTGTTTTTCTAAAATTAATGTTGGAGTATAAAACTTTGGTTCAGAGGGTTTAGATTCAAGCTCTGCTTTTAGAATAGTTGTGAAAATAATATGTTGAAAGTAGAAAGTCTTGATTTTTGTAGCTATCATTTAAGTTTTTATAATCAAACAGAACCTGCATTTTGTCTTTTCTTTGACGGTTAAAATCTTTTTGTTGTTCTACCTCATCAGAAGATTTTGTAAATTTAATTGAAAACTCGGGTCCACAATCAAGATATTCAAATTTATATAGAGTCGGAGAATAATATAAAGTTTTCCCTAAAAAAATTGGATTTTTGTACCCCAACCCTTCCCGATGATTAAAGAATCTTGTTTTAGAGGGTTTGTTCAGAAAAATTGTTTGATCAGTCTGCCCTCTCTTATATAACATTTCTTCCTTAGCTTTTAGTTTTTCATTTAATTGAATTATTTGTAAATCAAGCTTACTTATTTTAACAATCAGTTCTTCATTAACTAATTCTAACGATTTATATCGTTCCTTGGAATCAGATAGCTCGGTTTTTAAGATATTGGATTTTTCATTAAATGTTTTAGATTTAGATAATAAAGATTTTGCCCAATCCAAATTTTCAGTATTTTCATCAAATAATTTGATGTATTTTTCTTTTTGTGTTTGTAATTCTTTTTCAAAATTATTTGAACGCAATTTTTCTGTTTTTAATTGTTGCTGGAAAGATTGGAGTTTAAGCATCATCTTTTGCATCTGATTTATGCAAGAATTCTCCAATACCTCTTCTTCCATTTCAGCACTTTGTTCTTCTCCTTCATCTGAAGAACAACTTTCAATTCTAGCCATCAAGCATATGTGAGCAACAGCTTCAGATTCTTCCTACTCATCAGTTAAGTTTAACCAATGATCGTCTTCTTCCATCAACGCTTTACCCGCATCTCTTTGTTTCGAGAGAATAAATTTGTTCTTGTAATAGTCGGTATTTCTCGTTACCAGCTTTCTGCAATTGACAAAAAATGGCCTAGCTTACCGCAGTTATAGCACTTTGTATGTTCATCAGCTACACCTTTTACAAATTTCTTCTTCTCTTCCAGCTTCTTCTCATATTTCTTCTCAAATCTCTTTTCTTCATATTTCTTCTTCTCACCAAATTTATCTTTAAATTCGTATTTTGAGCCGAAAGAAAATCTCTGATTGTTTGAGTGAGGTCTTTTCTGAAACTTCTTTTGGAATGCCTTAGTTAGCATCCCCATGGCATGTTTGATTTCAGTCATTTCAGAGTCAGAATCAGTGCTGTTGCTTCCTTCACTCGCTGATTCACTTGATTGGCTGATCTCCTTAACTTGCTTCCCGGATCTGCTTTTCCTTTTTTTTCAGACACAAAAGCTAAAGTATCAGCAACTTCCTTTTCCTTCTTCTTCTTAGAATCTCGGACCTCCAAAACTTCTTCCTCGTTCTGCTTTAGAGTTTCATAAACCTCATGTATGTCGATATCAGATAAAGATTTGTTAAATCTGATATGGTTATCATAAGTTTCCACTCTGGTTGTAAGTTGCTATGGAATTTAACATTTATCTCTATGACAGTTTTACAGATTCCGTTCTTGGTCAGCTCATTAAGCAGCCTGATAAGCCTATCATAAACATCGTCAAGGCTTTCTCCATCTTTAGCCTTGAACTCTTCATGAGCATATATACAATTAGTGGTTTTTAACTGAGTTCCAACTTTGGAACCCATCATCATCTTTGCAATTTGAACCCACATGCTGTGACCAGATGATTTATGGCTGTCAATGCTCGTGTAAATATCATTGGTCAGTGCTTGCATCATGTAGGACTTGCATAACACATCAGCATGGGCTCTCTCCTTTTCTTCCGCATTGTATTTGAACTTCTCTTTTATGACTCTTTGCGCATGTCTGCCTTCTTCAAGAACAGCAGGTGTCTCTCTGTAAAATACAGCAGGACCTTCCATCAAAGATTGCATGATCAGATCACCTTCTTTCATTCTATCAATAAAGTTGATGAATCTATCCCTCCATTGATTGTAATCTCCTATAAACAGTACAGGTGGTTTGGTGTCAGTACCGATAGCCATTGCCTCTCTTGAACTCATTTTCTCAGTTTAGTATGATATAGGATCAACTGCAGTTGAAAATTTGAATTAAAGGATTAGGATTCAAAAAATATATCAATTAAATCGCACACAAGGATTTGCACACATTCAAGACTTAGAAAAAATAAGCACACAAACTTATCCGGGATAGAAATTTGGTCAAACTTATCCGGATTAGAAGTCCGGACAAAGGAGATAATCAAGAATTTTCTAATCAAACCAAGTTATCCGGATTAGATATCCGGACAACAAAGAGAATTGAAATCGCACAAGTAACAAATTCGGATGGCAAATCCGGTGAATTCCAACACTTAGTCAAATTCGCAAAAATGAATACGGACGTAAAAAGTCAACTAAGTCAACAAGTCAATACGAACAAATCCGCTCAAATATTCAAACAATTCAAATTGCACAATAAGTCAAATAATTCAAATCGCTCAATTAGTCAAACAATTCAAATCGCTCAATTAGTCAAACAAATTCAAACCGCTCACAACATGAACTAAATCGCTCACACTATGAACTAAATCGCTCACAACATGAACTAAATCGCTCACAAAGGAAAGTCAAAAATCGTTCAACAATCTGTTCAAACAAGTCAAAGTCAAAAATCGCAGACCAAATCGCACAAATACTTGAGATTAAATCGCACACACAATCAATCAATTAAATCACACAAATAGTCAATTATATCGCACAAGTAAATCGATCAGGAAACAACCGGATTACTAATAAATCGCACAACAAATAGACTAAATCGCACAACACATAAACGATATACCAAGCGGATTAAACTAACTCGCTCACTAAATCGAACAAGTAACAAGTGATTTACCTCTAAATCGATCAAGCCTTACCCCGTTTATCCTAAGTCGCACAAAATCAATTCACGGATATACAAGTCTTAAATCGAACAAGCTTTAGGCGATTTACACTTAAACCGATCAAGAGTTATACGGATTAGGATTCAAGCAAAAACATAATTTTAATACTTTTTCACCAAAAATGGATCAAAACCTGCAAAAATACGAGTTTTTGAAGAACACAAACAGATTTCGTAAACTCAAAAATCGATAAAAAATGGTTCAAAACTTGTTCAAAATCAAAATCGATGTGAAACAAAGTTGTTCTGATTGAAATTGCAAATTCAGTAATGCAAATTTTATCAAATAACAATCAAAATCAATGTGATTCAAACCAAAAAAATGCAATTCTGGACGAAGAACACCAAGAACTGACGAAGAACATATATGAATATTCGGTTTAATCCTCTAAATTCTGTGCAAAATCCTCGAAAAAATTGTTTAATCCTCTAAACAAATTGCTGCAAATAGCTCTGATACCAATTGAAATGCCCAAATCATACAAAATCAGAATTCAGTCTTCAAGAATTAAGAACAAGATGAATTTAGAGAGAGATTGTCACCAAATCTTAAGTAGATTTCTTTGAGAGAATATTCAGAATGATTACAACTCTAATCTGATTAACAACTGAATTAACAAGTGAACTAATGACAATTAGAAAGCTAATTACTATTTATACTAAGGAAAATAGTAAACTCTAACTATTACAAAACAATATGAAGGGAGAACTTGAATTCAACTTTAAAGCACAATCTTGAACCCAACAATAAAGTTGTTTTATCCAAGAATGAAAATGAAAAGGTTGAAGATTAAACTTTTTAAAATTACCAAATCAATATTATCCTAATGAATTTAATGTTTTAAATATAGAAATGAAAAATTTAGGTTTACTACCATAATACTAATTTAGGTATTATTTTCTCTCTCTATCACTTGATGTATTCATTTTTCAAACCCTTTTTCTTGAACAATTTATTTTTTCAGGTAATCTTTTATTTTCTCTGTTCAACAATTGATTTATTTTTTCATTTTATAAACTTATATTATTCTATAAGATCATTTTTTAGGTTACTATGAGAATACTAATTTAAGTATTATTCTTGACTTTTGTTGGGATTTTAGAGTTTATTTTTTTAATTTTTTCTTCTATATTTTTCTTAAGTTTTTCAATGGAATTGAGGATTTGTTCTTGACAGCAGTTATAGAGTTTTGATGGCTACAACAGTTCGATAATTGAATTTTGAATATATGTATTAAAAATATATGATATAATCTCAACAAACTTCAATATGTTCTTTTTCAATTGTTCTTTTTCTCTAGATTAATACAAGAAGACTAATCTTGTATTCTTTTTCGACTTTTGTTGGAATTTTAGAGTTCTTCTTTATTTTCATATTTTATATTTTTCCTAAATTTTAAATTTTACTAATCATTTTATTTACATGACACTTGAATATAATAATATATATGTTTTTATTTA
>NC_037541.1:9920093-9940065 GCF_001531365.2 Cynara cardunculus var. scolymus
TTATTATTTACATAGTACTTCTATTTTTATATATAATCGACATTGAATATTATTTACACAACACTTATTATATATTTTTATTATAATTAATGACCATTACTAATTATTTTTATTTTCATAACTCTTTACATGTATATATATATATATTATATTATTTAAAAAATAATATATTTATTAAATAATTGATCACACAAGTTTCAATTAGAATCTGACAAGAGAACCCGATACCCTTGGCTATTTGATTAAATGAATTCCGGGACGGAATTCTTTTGAGGAGGAGATAATGTGATGACCTGAATTTCAGACAAAATCGGTTGAGGTAACATTTATATGATTATTATGTGAAATATGTGAATTCATGCATGTTCATTTAAGTAAATGCATGAATCGTATATACATGAGAATGTGTTACTGTGCCTACATGAGAATGTGATAAATTATGTGTGTACATGTAGGATGAAAGGCATACTTGGATTATTTTATTAAAATATGAAGATATGATATCTTCATGGCTAAGAAAGGTTTGGTTATTTAAATAATAACCTCCACCACCCTACAAAAGTTTTATATTAATAAACTACCTTTGTTATTTATCCATATATAAAGAGAATAAAGGCGGTGAGAGTGTTTTTGAAGAAGAACAGTTGCATAAAATTGATTAGAAGAATTTGGTTGTTTATTTGAAGAAGCTGTTGTGTGTTTGAGCCTGCAATCTGTGTTTGATAAGGTGATTTTTGATACTAAAACCTTTACATATTGTTATTTAAACTGTTGGATTTTGATTATTTGAGATTTGGAAGAAGCTTAGTAAATATTGTTTTCTAATAGTTTAAAGATGCGTTTCTATGATTTTGGATTTAGAAACTGTTTTTGGAAAATAAAGCAGATTCTGCTCTTTAAAACAGTTTGTGGACGATATCCTATTTTTAAGGATCTAAAGGGAGATTTTGAGTTTGAAAATGATCTTGGAAGAATTGATAGTTCTTGAGTTTTAAGTTTTGAAAATAAAACTGTTTTGAAGCCATTATTGGTTCAAATTATAGAGGATATTCCTTCAAGACGGTTATGACTTCGGTCTGTCTTCATTTGGAATTAATCTATAGATTTTGGTGGATAAAACCATAGAGGCTGTTTCATCAAGACGGTTGTGACTTTGGTCTGTCTTCGTTTAGAACTAATCCATAGATTTTGATAAGGAAACAAGGGCGGCATATCAAGGAGAGGTGTACCATGGGATAAGGGTGACATATCAAGGAGAGGTGTACCTTTGGATATAAGGGGGGCATTAGTATGTGTGGTTATTATAACTCTTGTTATTATGTCTCTTAAGATTGCAAAGGATTTCAGTTCTTACTTATTTGTGATTTGAGGACTCAAATATGTTGCTCTTATTAGAAATGATAGTATCAATGTTACTTAGAGAAGAAAAACTTGGCTTACAATCAATGGTTTTGGATAAACTCTATTTTGGAACAATTTGTTTCATTTATGAGGAACCAGAGAGGCTCTGGCTATTCCTTGGAAGGAACCTGAGGGGCTCTGGTTGGTCCTTATAATGGAACCAGAAGGTTCTGGATGATAATTCGATATTGATACAAATCTTTTACTAAAGTTTTATTTAAACCATAGGTTCTTAGATAGGAGCTCTGAGTCAAAATTATACTTTAAAAGATATTTCAAAGATTTTATACTTAGAAACTTTTCAAACAAATAAAGACATACCAGAGGGGCTCTGGTTGGCCTGCGCGTTAGACAAGAAGGCCTCTGGTTGGTCTTACATTTTAAGCCAGAAGCTCTGGTTAGTAGAACCAGAGCTCTGGTCATATAAGCTCACTTTAATATATGTTTTATACTTGGGAAAAACTATTCTACTATCTATGGTGTTAGCCTATAACCATTTATGAGGATTTTACTTGAGTAAGAAGCTCTGGTAGAGGAACCAGAGAGGCCCTGGTCTTATTGCATTATAAAATATTTTCTAAGTCTGGTCCCTGGAACTAGAAAACCAATGAACACAAACAGATTAAAATCCAGTCAACCTTTCTTCTTCTTAAATTGTTCAATGAAGGTCTCCAAAAATAGAAAAAGACTACAATGGAGGCTCATCCTCCCTTTTATACTTACCAAATAGGGTAAGGCGGCTAAACCGCCCTTAACATACATACATACATACATACCTCAAAACCACTTACAAAGATCATGCATATATATATATATATATATCATGCATACACCTTGCCTCACCACACATATATATATATATATATACATTTCACATTATGCATAAAATTCGCATACTTACATTATCAAATATACAAATTTATCATGCTGTCACATAAGCACATAATAAATAATCACGTGTAAGTTACCTCAGGTGATAACCAAGACCCAGTTGTCACATTATCCACCCCTCAAAAAAATTATGTCTCGAAATTCCTTTAATTGAAAAGCCATGGGTATTCTGATTTCATTTTCGACTCTAATTCCTAAGTCGCTTCTGGTCCTTTGTGAAACTTCCATTGAACCTTAACCAAACTGATTTCTTTGTTTCTCAACACCCTGATCTTTCAGTCAATTATAGCTTCCGGTGTTTCCACAAAGTTCAGTTTATCATCCAGTTTAACCTTCGGTAATGGTATAGCGAGACTCGGATCAATTAAACATTTCCACAAATTTGATATGTGGAAAATGTTGTGAATCAGACTTAATTCTTCTGGTAGCTCTAACTGATATGCCACTGGCCCAATTCGCTTACATATTCTGAATGGCCCAACATACCTTGAACTGAGCTTACCTTTCCTTCCGAATCGGATGACACCCTTCCACGGCGAAACTTTCAACATCACAAAATCACCTACGCAGAATTCAATCGACTTTCGACGATTATCAGCATAACTTTTATGGAGATCTTGTGTTGTTCTGATTCTTTTGCGGATCTGTTCAATCTTTTCAGAAGTTTCTTGAACAATCTCAGGACCCGTTAACTGCCTTTCTCCTACTTCGTTCCAACATAACGGTGCTCGACATTTACGTCGATATAATACTTCATACGGTGCCGCTTGGATGCTGGAATGGTAACTGTTATTATATGCAAACTCTATCAATAGCAAATAATCTTCCCACGATCCCCCAAAGTCAATAATACAACTTCTTAACATGTCTTTGAGAGTTTGGATAGTTCTTTCACTCTGCCCGTCAGTTTGCGGATGATGAGCTGTGCTTAGTCGGATTTCAGACCCCAAAGCTTTCTGCAACCCTTCCCAGAACTTTGAAGTAAACCGACTATCTCTATCAGAGATAATAGATAATGGAACACCGTGTCTGGTTACAATTTCTTTGATATAAATCTGTGCTAGATTTTCTAAAGAGTACTTCTCTCTTATTGGTAGAAAATGCACAGATTTAGACAAACGATCAACAATTGCCCAAATCAAGTCATACCCCTTTGGAGTTCGAGGCAACTTAATGACGAAATCCATTGTAATATGATCCCATTTCCATACAGGTATTTCCAAAGATTGAAGGCTTCCATATGGCTTTTGATGTTCAATCTTAACCTATAAACATATTAGACACTGTTCCACATATTTGGCTATGTCTCTCTTCAATCCGGGCCACCAATAAAAAGATTTTAAATCTCTGTACATCTTATTGGTATCTGGATGAATAGAGTATCGGGACTTGTGACTTTCATTTAATATAGTGTTCTAGATATTTCCAAAACATGGTACCCAGATTCGCCCTTGAAAGCACATTAGTCATTCGTCATTCGGTTCCAAGGTTGAAATCATCTTACCCAACCCTTCTGTCTTAAAAAATTCTTCTTTCATAGCTTCTTGTTGACATCTTTGAATTTCTTTACGAATGTCAGGGACCAAATTCATTCTCATTGCCACAGCTTTAATGGTTTTGCTCTTTTCTTTCCTGCGTAGAGCGTCAGCTACCACGCTGGCTTTTTGCAGATGGTAAAGGATTTCACAATCATAGTCATTTACAAGTTCAATCCATCGACGTTGTTGCATATTTAATTCTTTCTGGTTGAACAAATGTTGCAAACTCTTACGATTAGTATAAATTCGACACTTTATTCCCAGAATATAATGCCTCCAGATTTTTAGAGCAAACACCATTGCAGCTAACTCCATATCATGGGTTGGATACTGTTTCTCATGATCCTTCAATTGTCTTGACGCATAAGAAATTACCTTTCCTCTTTGCATCAAAACACAACCCAATCATAACTTTGAAGCATCACTGTAAACCACAAAGTCTTCGGATCTATCTGGTAGAGTCAATACCGGTGCACTACAAAGATGATTCTTTAATAGTTGGAAAGCTTCTTGCTGTTCTTCTTCCCTCTGGAATTTAATGTTCTTCCGAGTCAATTTAGTCAATGGCACGACTATCTTAGAAAAGTCCTGAATGAACTTACGGTAATAGCCGGCCAATCCCAAAAAGCTTCGGACTTCAGAAGGAGTTTTCGGAGCTTCCCATCTTGCAACTGCTTCTATTTTAGTTGTATCTACTTTTACCCCTGCTTCTGAGATGACATGACTTCTCTTAACCAGAACTCACACTTAGATAATTTTGCGTACAACTTTTCTCTTTTTAGTAATTCCAGAATCAGACGAAGATGTTCTGCGTATTCCTCTTCGGTCTTAGAGTATATAAGAATATCATCGATAAATACAATAATGAATTTATCAAGATATTCCTTACATACCCTATTCATCAAATCCATAAAGGCTGCAGGCGCATTAGTTAAGCCAAATGGCATAACTAAGATTTCGTGATGCCCGTACCTAGTTCTGAATGATGTTATAGCAACGTCTTCTTCCCTGACTTTGAGCTGATGATACCCTGATCTTAAATTAATCTTGGAGAAATAACTTGCTCCCACCAATTGATCGAACAAATCATCAATCCTTGGTAAAGGATATTTGTTCGTGATCGT
Source organism: Cynara cardunculus var. scolymus (assembly GCF_001531365.2). Taxonomy (NCBI): domain Eukaryota; kingdom Viridiplantae; phylum Streptophyta; class Magnoliopsida; order Asterales; family Asteraceae; genus Cynara; species Cynara cardunculus. The sequence goes on from NC_037541.1 coordinate 9,925,048, forward strand.
CAATTTGTTCATCTCACGATAGTCTATATACATTCGCATAGACCCATCTTTTTTTTTTATAAATAAGACCGGAGCACCCCAAGGTGAAGTGTTGGGTCTAATAAATCCCTTATCAGTCAAATCTTTTAACTGTGCAACCAATTCCTTCAACTCAGATGGAGCTAACCTATAAGGTGCATTTGCTACTGGTGCAGCCCCTGGTATAAGATCAATTCGGAATTCAATGACTTTGTCTAGTGGTAATCCAGACAAGTCCTCTAGAGCCTTCCGGATATTCATTACCAATCGGAATTAATTCTTGCTTTCTTTTTTCTTTCTTCACATCAATTACGTACGCTAAATATCCCTGACACTTCTTTCGAATACTTTTCTGGGCTTTCATTACGGTCAAAATACTAGTATGGTGATTCTGACGATCACCATAATAACAACTATTCCTTGGTCTGGCAGAGTAATTCTGATCATTTTCTGATTGCAAACAATACTAGCCTGATACTTTGCCAACGAGTCCATACCCACTACCACATCAAATTCCTTCATCGGCATAGGGAATAACTGAATCGGTAGTTCACAACCCTCGATAACAATACAGTTATTGTACATACTAGTAGCAGTTTCTTGACTATTAGCAGTATCAACTACTAATTCGTTATCAAGTTGCACAGAATTTAAGCATGCAATTTGAGCAAATGATGGTGATACAAACGAAAACTTTACACCAGAGTCAAATAACACCTTAGCATGTATTGAATTCAGAAGGAAGGCACCTGTCACTACATCTGGTGACGCTTCTGCCTCGTTCTTTGTCATTTGAAAGGACCGTCCCCGCGCCCCTCCTTGCCCTCTTCTGTTCATAATAGGTCTTCTCCGATTACCCGACGCGTTGCTCCCCATTGTCAGTTGTGGAGTTCTTAATAATGGATAATTTGGTCGAATATGATCCAGAGAATTGCAATTAAAGCATCTTCGATTAGCTGGGCAACTTCTGGACAGATGACCTGCTTCACCACACTTATAACACTTTCTTGGGTCCATCTTACACTCACCCTGATGAACCTATCGACATTGTGTGTAAACTTTCTCACCGACCTTCTGCTCAGGTTTGTTATCATATCTTACAGTTTTCGGCCCTCGAAAATTTGATGAAGGCCCCTCCCACTTTCTTTTCTCTACAACTTTTCCTTCTGGCTACCGATTCTTATTTCGTTCGGTCATTTCAGCCGCATCTACCGTCAATGAAAAGGTATTAGGGTTCATAGCAATAACAAACTCTCTGATTGAGGGTTTCAAACCCAAATGTACCTTTCTATCTTCCTGGATTCTGTTGAAACATAATGTTCAGCAAATCGAGAGTATTCAATAAATTTTTTCGTATACTCCCGAACTGTTCCATTTCCCTGCTCCAGCTTCAACAAATCTTCTTCCATTTGTCTCACTGCAGTTTTAGGACAAAACTGATTCTTGAATCGGTCTACAAATTCTGTCCAAGATAATGTTTGTAAAACATCCATTCTGGCCGATGATTCAACTTCCCACCAGAACAAAGCATTTGATTTTAGGACTGAAACAGCAAATCAAACTTTATCTGCTTCCGGACACCTAATGGTGTTGAACACAGATTCCATCTCCTTGATCCATCACATAGCTTTCACTGGATCTCTTTCCCCAGAAATTCTTGGTGGTTTGCATGCCAAAAATATTTTGATATCGCCCTCTTTGTTATGAGTAACTTGTACCGAGGGATGAACTTCTACTCTTTCTATTTCCTCCCTAGCTGGTATTCCCATGATGGATGTCAGAGTTTCTCGTAATTTTCCTATTTCCTCTGCCAACATATCCCTGGTAACATATTCCGGGTGTGGCACTGATCTTTCCTGAACATTCCCAGAATGGGATTCTTCAGGTTCAGAATGAACTTCAGTACGACCTCTTCCTTGAGACTGACTTCTTCCTCTACCTCGTCCTCTTGGTCTTCCTCGACCTCTTATTCCAGATGTACCTGTTGGGAGATTAACAGGTGATTCTTCCTTTTTTTCCGAATCTGGACGTGTCGTTCTTTCAGATTTTAGTGTTAATAATCACATATTCACATTCCCAAATATAATGAAGTATTTAAGTTCAGATGTACCTGTAAATATATAATTACACTGGCCAGATGTAATTAAAATTTACCTTACACACTGTTCTTTCAACTCATCATATTTATTTCCAATGGAGCTAACTATGTACGGGACCCTTAACATGCAATAAAACAGTTTAAGTCTAGGTATCATGCTGTTGAATACCTAAATCCCTTAAACTCAGGCTCTGATACCACTTTCTGTAACACCCCATTCCACACATTGCATGTAACATATACTTCATATACAAGAAATACATGTTTGTACACCACAAAGGTTCTTTAGTACAAGAATCTATCAGAAGAAAATACATGGTCCAAAAATTCAAAATACAATTCTTGCACTAATCCAGTTACATCTGCCAAAACTATACAAATCATCAGCCAATCTTCATGTAGATAAACATATAGGGAAATTATTATATTTTTCCCTTTCCTTACCATCAGCACTTCCTGCAATATATATTTGAAAACACAAAACGAGGGTTAGACCGAAAAGTCTAGTGAGTTACTCTATTTATATCATTGCAGGGTGAAATTCACCAAAAATTTTATGTAGAACAACTTTTCATATATATAGCAGATATATGAACAAGTAAGAACATAATACCAGAACCTTTCACTTTTCAAGCCAAATCTCTGCTTGTGAATAGTTCATCAAATCCCAACAGGTTTATACTAATCAATTTATCATAATGCCACTTTCAAACCTTTTAAATTAAATAAGGTTTATTCAAAGTTCCAGGCCAAATCTGTTATCTTCTCCTCAATAACATTCAAACTATGATTTCTAATAAGAACCCTGATCCTAAATCTTTAAATCACAAAGAAATAAAGATTCCAGATCATGGTAATCTTAAGAGATATAATAGTAGAAATTATATTATATAACACACACATATACAAATGCCACCCTTATATCCAGATGTATGCCTCTCCTTGATATGTCACCCTTATCCCATGGTACACATCTCCTTGATATGCCACCCTTATTTCCTCATCAAAATATTTCACAAAACAATTCCATATAGAATAAATCGCAGTCTATGGAATTATTATCAGTTCAAATTTATTTTTGTTAAAATTTCCATTTATTGTTCCAAAAGAATCATATTTTTGTCAAGATAACACTTAATCCGGTCAACCTTGTCTGGATAACAAATCCGGACAACACTTCCACAAATTGTCCGATTTAACACTTGACTCAAAGCATAACCTTGTCCGAATAACAAATCCGGACAACACTATTCACCAACATCATCATATTTAACTAAACCGGTCACCACTTAGTCGTATTCCTACTTCTCCGTTCAAATTATTTAACATAAACTCAATATTCGTAAATTGCTCAATTATTGTCCAGTTTAAGATTAAATCGCTCGACTCTTGACCGATTTAAGTCTATCCGAACAACTTCACCAAGCGATTTATCTATAAGCCGCTCAAGTATTATTCGGTTTAGGGCTTAAATCACCCAACCCTTGTCCGGTTTAAGACTAAACCGCCTGACTCTTGGCCGGTTAAAGTCTAATCCGAACAACACCTCAATGCTTATCTTTCAAATCAGATGAAAAGAGCTATACAATCAATTATACAACCATAAACAGTTTAAAAGCAGTTTAAACCACTCACCTTGAAAGCCTTTTGAAAATCAGTCTTTCGATAAGTTTAAATTGAAATCCGGTCAACCTTTCTTCTTCTTAAATCGTTCAATGAAGGTCTCCAAAAATAGAAAAAGACTACAATGGAGGCTCATCCTCCCTTTTATACTTACCAAATAGGGGGTAAGGCGGCTAAACCCCCCTTACCATACATACATACATACATACATACATACCTCAAAACCATTCCATAAAGATCATGCATATATATATATATATATATATATATATCATGCATACACCTTGCCTCACCACACATATATATATATATATATATTATTTACCTATATTATATATATATATATATTATATATATATACATTTCACATTTATGCATAAAATTCGCATACCCACATGATCAAATATACAAATTTATCATGCTATCACATAAGCACATAATAAATAATCACGTGTAAGTTACCTCAGGTGATAACCAAGACCCAGTTATCACAAACAGCTTCTTTTCTTCATCCAAAGCCTTCTGCTTTTGAGCAATGCAGTTAGACAGTTCAAGATTCTTGCTTAGACATTTTTCTCTGATTTCTTTCTTCTCTTTATCAATCTTGGCTCGTTCCAAGATGATTAGCTGTTCAAAATCCGACATTTGATTTAACAACATTTTAGCATTCAGCTCTAGACAGTTTATCTTATTTTCATAAGAAATGCGTTCAGCACCAAACCGTTTTTCCACTTCAATTATCCTTTTCTTTTCTTTCTCTATTTTTGTTCTTTCAACATTCAAACTCTGTTCAACTTCCAAAACCTTTCTCTGTTCTAATTCCAGTAACTTCCTTAACTCAATCAAATTACTCTCAGACTTATGGAATTTCTCTGTAAAGTCCTCAGTCTCTGTATGTTTCAAACCTGGAGAGTTCCTCTCAGTTTGCAGTTCAGATTCAGATTTATTAAGTTTATTGACTAAATCTTGTTTTATCTTATTGGAACTCCTTATCTCATCCTCTAATTATTTCCTTGTTGCATCCAAGGTTTTCTCAAGTTTGCTTATCTTATGCGAGAAAATTTCTTTAGAATTTTCTCTTAATGCTCTATTCTCTCTTTGCAGATCCTTAATAAATTCCTTATCTGCATGTTTTTCAAAAAACATATTTATATATTTATCTTTGTAGTCCTTTGTGCTCTTTTCCAACTCTGAAATCTTAATTCTCAGTTCCCTGTTCTCCTTCTCAAGAAAAACTGTCATTTAAAAAAATCAGCGATTGATCAAAGAATCTAATTCAATAAACGAAATCAGTCAAAGAAATCAAAAATCAACAAAATCTTTCAGATTAAAATCAATAAGCTCAAAATTCTCAGAAAAGATCCAAAACTGTTCAGAAAACAGAAAATCAACGAAAACAGTTAAAAATCAGTAAAAACAATCAAAAACTTGAAAACAGTTAAAACTGTTAAAAACAGTAAAAAACGGTTAAAACTGATCAAAAACAGTTTACGCGATAGAAATCAATTAAATTTTTTTCAAAACAGTAATTTTGAAGGAAAAAAAGTTCAAGTTTTGTAAAAAAAATTCTTAAAATTGGACAAGATAGAAACTTAGAAAAAAAACTTTTGGGCCACAAATCCGGATGGGCTTGGTATTCAAGAAAGTCCAAGATGGATGAACCTTTGTGATTTGGATTGAACGAGACAAAGGGGAGCCACGAAGAAGCTGTCGGGCGATGAAACTCAAGATAGAATAAACCCCTGTGCGATGAAACTCAAATCGGCCAAATCGGCCCTCTGTGATTTAGGGTAAAATCGAACAAAATGGTGATCGATTCAGGCCACAAATAGTTAGTGAGGTGTGCGATTTTGGTGAAATCGAACAATATGGTATTCGATTTAGGTCAAATACAGTTGATAAGTTATGTGATTTAGGCTAAAATCGAGCACGATAGTATGCGATTAAATCAAGTCGCGATCTCCGGACAAAGGGGCGTACGAGGTAGACGAAACTCGGGTGGCCTGGTGTGCGATGAAAGACTAAATCGGATAGGCTGCTGATCGATAAACACCAAATACGGTAATAGGGTTGTCCGATTTTCACTTGGTTGTCCAAGTCCTTATCCAGTCACCATGTGTGCGAGGAAACACTAATCCGGTTAAGGAGTGCACGAGAAAAAGATGAACTCGGACAACCTTGTATCCGAGGATGAATGAAATCCAAATAAGTGTGACCGAGGTTAATGAAACTCAGACAAGGCAGTGTCCGAGGTGATCAAATACGGATTAAGGTGATAGACTTGAATCTTGGCTAGACTTGTATACGAGGAATGATGATCTCCGAATAGAGAGGTGTGCGAGTAAACTCGAAATCTGCCTAAGTCTAGGTCCGAGGAAACCTAGAGCTTGGTCATAGTAACATCCGAGGAAAAGACAATCCGGACGAAGGGATGACGGAGGTAATGCAGAATTCGGATGGCCGTTATGAGCGAGGAAGTCAAATCCGGGTAAGACTGTGCAAGGAATGCGAGAATATGACCAAGTTCGACCGTCCCTTTGTCCGAGAATAGATGAGTCCGGAAGCCTTGTGTCCGAGGATACTTGAACTCGGATAAGGCTGCTTCCGAGAATTGCTTAGAATCCGGCTGAAATGTCTTGAAAAAAAAAATTAATTCTTTAATTCGGGTAACATGAAAAAGGCTAAGTCTTGATGAAGGCAGAATCTGGGTAACATGGAAGACAATGATCAAGATTAAGACTAGATTATACGGATTACAAGAATTCTAGGCAACAAAAATTTATCAAAACATCCTTACAAACAAAATTTTCAAAAACTTTTCAACAAAAATGGATCAAAATCAAGATTTTTATGAATTTAATCAAGAACACCAAGTTTTTCCAAAAATCACAAAATTCATCAAATCTTTAAAATGAATGATCAAAACACGAAAATTTGTGAATAACAAAGATTCACGATCCAAATACGCACACAATGATCATCATTTTAACATAAAAACACAATTATTAAAAAATTCTGGATCAAACTCCTTTAAAAATGAAGAACACTAGAGGAAAAAAATATGAAATCCAGAAAGTTTTCAAAGATTCTTCAAAATACTTGATTTCTTCTCGTGATTTCTTGCATAACCTGCTCTGATACCAAATGTGAGTCCACGAAATGATCAATCTTCAGTAATCTTCATACAATCCATTGCAGATTAAGATAGACATTTAAGAACACTTGAAAGGAGAGTTGAGAGAATTAGTCAACAAGTCAATGCTCTATTATGTACGTATGTTTACAAATGAAGCTCTCCTACAACAATTACTGTGTGTCCCTATGATCAATCTTCAAGATAAACTCCTAAGCAATCCATGGCAGATCTGGATTTTAGCATTCAAGAACATGAGAGGAGATGAGAGTTTGAGAGAGAAAGTCAACAATCAAAGTCTGGTCAAACCTCTATTATATGTAATATGAATTTTACAATTAAGCATCCTGCTAAGATTACAAAGACTAACACCCTATTTATAGGATCAAACAATAAAGTCCTAGTCAAAGTCAAACTAACAAAGTCAAACACGATGTCTATTTTAATTATAGACAATAGTAACTTTCAAGACGAATACAATTTTACACTGACTTTCAGTCCTAACATTCTCCCCCTTTGTATTCAGACTTGAAAGAATTTTTGCGCGTGTTGAATCTCGTTTGAACTTTGTCTCTTTATGCTCTCTATAACTTCTTCAGAAACATCAAAACAATCTTCACTTGAAATCTTCAAACAATTATCTGTTGAGAAAGATCTTCTAACATTCTCCTCCTCGAATGTAGAACATCGATGATCTTCTCTTTTGACAATGTAGATCAGAAACAATGACGAACTTCAAAATTGATCTTCATAATTAATCTTCAGTAAATTGTTGTAAGGATGATCTTCACATTCAACATCTCTCAGACATTATAGCATCGGAATAATTTGCGTAATCATCTTCAGTCGTACTTCTTTTGAGTCTCTTGCCATTATTGAAGTTACTCCCCTTTGATCTTTACATCAGATTCCCTTTAAAATGTTCGGAATTGGACATTTCCTTCATTATTACATACTCCCCCTTATGATGAAATGAGAATCATTCCATCATACACAAGATGAATGAAATCTTCTGCATAAGCCGTCAATTCAAGAAATAGTAAGTAGAGCTTTGCAAATCCACTTATTTAATCTTTTCAAATTAAGTGAATGGAAAGATAACAGCCAATTTCAACGTATGAAATTGTTTTCAAACTTATAGAAAGATTGGCCTGTGAGTATAACAGATATACTTAGTACAACGGGTGTACTGTATATATGAGACTTTTTGAGGCTCATCTCACCAGGTCTTCCATTCAATCATCGATAGCTTAAAAAAATAGCATATCTATGAATGTTTTGGCAAATTAACATATAAAATGCAAAATCTATGTAGTGTAGAAAGATAAAGCAACATATGCTTCTGATTAGGCTCAAAAAGATAAACCGTGTGGACTACACAAATTTATCAGACTCAATTAGTGATCAARAAGACTTGAAGRGGGGACATATATCCTTCTGATTCAATATCAAATTTCTCCGAATGAGAAATTGATAGATGATGAGTTGTGTTCTCCAAGTGTTATTAAAACACTTATCTATTGAGAGATAAATGAGTAGTTGGTGGGGTTCTGACAAGAATTGGCCTGGGMTTTGCCTTTTTCAATATTAGTCTCGAAAGAATTGAGAACTAATAGATTGTGTGGTATGCCCGGATTTTATAAGTTTGGAACAGGATTTTTGTATTCTTTTAATCCTGACACAACTCTCATCAATTCTTTTGGCTCACAACAACTACCCCTCTCATTTTCATTTGTCTCAGCATACAAACCCTTTTGTATATAAATCTCACTCGAATATGGTTGTCCTCATGGGTAGGTTTGTCGGTTCTGACATTCCATTGAGGTATTTCTGATAAGCACTCAGTCCCTCCTAAAATTACATGTTATGCTTAGATGATCACAATGATTGATCAAAAATATTATTGCAGATAAGCACAATGATCAGTTAAAATTTGATCAAAAAATTTGGCTTTTAAGCACAATCAATGAAAGAAAGTTGCGACAACGATCAGATTATTCGGTATATGAGAGAAATGAATGAAGATCTGTAAGAACAAGTTTACAGATTCTGATATTCAAAAAATTATTGAATGTATATCAATCAAAGTAAAAAAAATCAGAAAACATACTTTGAATACAAACGAGCGTATTATCACCGAAAATGATTTTCTTATAAGAGACGTGATAATAACAGTTTAAGGAATAGCTGAAACAGGTATTAGAGTTATGTATGACGAGAAATTACACAAGTAAAATCTCAGAAAATACATGTTTAAAGAATGTACTCGTTTCCAAAAATTTATTCACTTCCAAAAACATTTATTTAAAACTTCTAGAGACTCCCCCTAGAAAGTTGATTTCAGAAATGTTTCAGTTAAGCTCAAAAATTAAAAAGTAAACATTTTAACCACGGGTTCTAAACTGAGTGTTTAGAAGCCTTGTTTGGAATAGATTACAACTCCCCCTGCATTGGTGTATCATTGAAATGATATTCTGATCAGCACAAACTTGACACACCTGCAAAACCAGATTAAGTAGATTTTGGTACCCAAACGAACTTGGGTTCTATTTTGTTAGTATCGGGTTGGGGTATGTTGTAACTTCCAAACCATTTATTTTTATTAGATATATTCTTTTTAGCACTTTGAATAGGATGATCATGAATAAAATATGATCCGTACCAGTAATTGTGATCATACTTGTTCTTACCTTTTGAACTGTTCTGATCTTTGTTGTCTGTACTCCATCTGTTATATATCTTCTTATTCATAAAATCTGTTGATTTACATGTGGAGCACATGATCCTTTTCTTGCTAAAATTTATCAAGTCAGAATTGGATCTCACAAAACAAAGAAGATTATTAGTAGCAACAGGAGTACGAGATGAAACAGATTCATATTTACAAACCCAAATGTTTTTTATCTTAGAAGAATAATTGGGTGATCCAATAACATACATTTGATAATACTGATTAGAAGAATAAGAATAGTTCTTAGAAACAGTAGATTTAGGGCTGCTCGAATAACTGTTTGATTTAACACAGTTATGGAAGCTTGTTTTACACTGTGAAGGAGAACCAATTAAGCTTTGTGCACAAGACAAGTCTTTGACTTTTTGTAAAAGCTGGTCTCTTTCAGCAGTAACTAAATCAATTTTAATTTTAAGCTCAGTTCTCATCTTCATCTCAGTTTCAAGGTCTGTCTTCAGAGCAAACAATTTCTTTGAAGTGTCAAGGAGTTTACCTTCTAACTCCTTCTGAAGCATTTCAAACTTTTTCTTCTGATTTATTAGTTCTCTTTTCTCTTCATCTGAGCTGCTCTTATCATTCTCCGAGGCAATGTCAAGCCACTTTTTCTTATTTGCCAGCTCTTTAGCAATTGTTGTATACTTCTTTGAAGTATTTCTTTTCTCAAGAGCAAATTGCTTCCGCTTTAGATCAATGCTTTTAGATAATTTCTGTATTTGATTCTGACAGTCTTCAGAGATGTCTTTCTTTTCTTTATCATTCTTGGCTCGTTCCAAGATGATCAGCTGCTCAAAATCCGAGATTTGCTTTAAAAGCATTTTTGCATTTAACTCTAGAGAATTAATCCTTTTCTCGTAAGATACACGTTCAGTTCCAAATTTTCTTTATAGTTCAATCACTATCTTCTTCTCTTTCTCAAGTTTCTTCCTCTCAACATTCATATCCTTTTCCGCTTCTAAAACCTTTTCTTTCTCTTTTTCCAATAACTTCCTTTCATTAATAACTTTCTTTTCAGCTTCATAAAGTTTCTCTGTAAGCTCTTCAGTCTCTTTAGTTTTCTTTTCTGAAAAATTCCTTACAGCATTCAGTTCAAACTCTGCTTTATGAAGTTTATTGACTAAATCTTGTTTTATCTTGTTTAAACTTCTAATTTCATCATCTAACTCACTCCTTTCAGAATCCAAAATTTTCTCAAGTTTATTAATCTTATAATTCAAATCATTCTCAACTCGTTCCAATGCTGCTTTATGATCTTTTTGTAAACTTGCAATAAGTTCCACATTAGCATAATTCTCAGAAAACATGTTTAGGTATTTGTTTTTATAGTCCACTATACTCTTTTCCAACATTAAATCTAAGTTCTCAACACTTTATTCTCCTGCTCAAGAATATCTGCCATTTTAGACAAAATAAGATTGATCAGATATAGGATCTAATGCAATGAAATCAGATAAAAGAAATCAGGAACAATTTAGCTCAAAAAGAATAACAGAAAAACACTAAAACCTGAAACAGATAAACGATGATCCAAAAATTAGAATCTAAAAAAAATAAAACTCAAAAAATAAAAAATACAAACCCAAGATATCTAAAGTGCTTACAAAACCAGACAAAAGGGATGTCCAAGGTTCACAGGAAATTGGTTAAGTCAAGTAACCCGAGTAACCTTGTGAGAGATTTACAAAAATAGAACCCTTATGGATGAATTAGCGCACTTCTATTACAAATAAGCTTGACTAGGTTGCTACAAGAGGAGCCTGTAGCTTGCTTGATCTCATATTCACTATTGCACTTCACTCAATCTGTTGCAAATGGTCTGAAACTTCCACGGATCGTCTTATGCACCAGCACCATATCCTTATACCATTGCTTCTTGTTAAATCAATCTGCAATAATGACAAACAAAGACATGTTAAAGATTTATGTTAACAAAACTCTCAAGAAATTTCCACACTAACAGCTTCAAAAACATAGAATCCTTATACTCCACTGTTATCTTTAAAGATTCCTTTGGATATGTGATACCACCAAGTACCGACTAAAAGACCAGAAACTCTGCTGCTGCGTTGTCGTGGATCAATACTAGACCATGTTTAAGCAGCTTTGATATGTATACCAGGAACCATTACCATTATCATGGAGAATTGGTGCATCAGGAACCATGCTGTCTTGATTTGATGAACCAGCAGTTGATGTGATAGCTTCTTTCATATCAATAGTACATGAATTACCTCCTGGTGTTCTCTGTTCTTTCAACACAGAAAAATCTTCACCATGATATGCATTATCATGAAGGAAGCTACTACATGCAGCAGCAACAAGAAGTTCAATACCGTAAAAGTCATCCAGCTTGGAGACCTCTTTCTTTGTCTGCTTTAGTATATTACTGTTTCTCAATCCACTTTTGGACTTAGTTTTCCGGCTCAGGGATAGTGAATTTTAATGACATCTCTGACCAGAATCTTCATGAGAGAATTTACAAATTACAATTTACCAATTGTTATCCCTCTCCAAAACAACTCAGAAACCAAAGGTTCAATTCACTGTTTTCTATCAAATCAGGCTGGTGGAGGTTGTGGAGAGAATCATCACCAACAATTACCAAAATGCCCAACTGATAGAAACCACTAGCAGTGGCTTGAAACCATCCAAGCTCAATTTTAACCCCATGAAATCCAATTAATAACAGGAACTAAAACAGACCGTATGGATCCACTTCTCACGATTCTCAACTGGGCATTTAAACCAGCCACCACTGCAATTAGACTGTCAATCCAGTAACCTTTACATGAGAATTTCTTCACGAATATATAGATGTTACTAGTGCATATACTGCTCAAAAGACTTAAATGAACATCAACCTAACAGCAAACAGTCTGCTGTGGACTTCTACCGACTTTATTGCCAAAATATCTGTTTGAGAGTCCTACAGAGGATAAGGGAAGAGAAACTCTGGATTTTTACACAACAAAATGCCTTCAGTGAAATCACAACAGGTGCATAACACAATTATTCAAATGCTGACAGCAATCTCTACAGCAAACACAACAAACCAAAAACAGAATACAAATGAAATTGCCTTTGCATCTGTCATCTGATGTCATAAGGCCAAAATTGGACACAGCCTATGAGCAATTTGACATAATCTCAAACACAATTATCTCTCACAACCAATTCAGTCCAGGCGAATGATTTTCCAAAAACAAGCAGATTGATATGAGATCTAAAGAACCTACGATTGACTGTGTTGGCGAATGAAATGTTCTTTGTTGAGCGATTTAGGAGAAGAGTATAAACCTGTGAGATGATGTAAATCGGATGCTGGTGAGCGATTAAAATGAACTCGCACAAAAAGAACCAATGAAATCAAAACTGATTACAACAAATCAGTCCAGGCAGAAAGTGATTTATTAGAAATCAAAGAAGTCTGTGATGGATTGAAATCGAACAAACCTGTTAAACCTTTTCAGCGATTACCAACCTGGTAATGCCAAGCGATTTATGAAGTCCGGTCACAACTTGTGCGATTTACCACCTAAATCGGCTACACCTTGATCGATTTATACCCTAAATCGCTCAAACCTTGAACGATTTGCACCCTTATCCGCTCAAACCTTGTACGATGTAGTCCCTTATCCGTTCAAGCCTTGTAAGATTTATAGGTTAATCCGCCTACACCTTATGCGATTTACAGGATAATCCGCCTCATCCTTTGTCCGATTAACATTCTAACTCGCCTCATCAAGCAAGCAACAAAAGGTTTATTAAGTCCGCTTACCAAGTCATCAAATCAACAAGCGATTTAACACAATCCGGTTAAGCCTCAATCGATTTACCAACTTGTGAGGTTGAGCGATGACAGGAGCTAAGCAAGAAAGAAAATGAGCGATGTAGGAAAAAGAAAATAAACCGGATGGACTTAGATATGACAAATGGGCTTGTTGGGCCTCTTGAACGATTTAGAAAACAAAAACAAAAAAACAACAAAAAAAATTAGATCAAAAAGGATCAAAAACACTGGTTTTTAAAAAAAAAAACAAGAACACGAAAAAATTTCGAAACACAAAATCGATTTAAAACATGAAATGCAATGATTAAATCATAAAACTTTGTGTTTAACAAAGATTCACAATGCAATTACAAGCAGTTTGATCATGATTTAAATACAAAAACACGAGATTTTAAAAAAAATTGGATCAAACTCTAAAAAATTAAGAACACGATGAAGAACATAAACAAAAACAGAAAAATTATCTTCGAAAATTCTTCAAAATTTGATTTCTTTCAACTGATTTCGTGCATAATCCTGCTCTGATACCAATTGTGTGTCCTTATGATCAATCTTCAAGATAAACTCCTAAGCAATCCATGGCAGATCTGGATTTTAGCATTCAAGAACATGAGAGGAGAGGAGATGAGAGTTTGAGAGAAAAAGTTAACAATCAAAGTCTGGTCAAACCTCTATTATATGTAATATGAATTTTACAATTAAGCATCCTGCTAAGATTACAACGACTAACACTCTATTTATAGGGTCAAACAATAAAGTCCTAGTCAAAGTCAAACCTAACATACAAAGTCAAACACGATGTCTATTTTAATTATAGACAATAATAATTTTCAAGACGAATACAATTTTACACTGACTTTCAGTCCTAACAATTACACTTAAAACAAAACTATATATATAGGGTCAAACTAAAACCCTTCTAGTCAAAGTCAACATTACAAGAAAAGTCAAACACGCTATCTTTACAATTATAGACAATAGTATTCAAGACGAATACAATTTGACACTAAAATTCAGACCCAACAATAGGATATAATTTAATGGAGGAGTTAGACATGTACAAGACAGAATATGTCGAATTGTATGGCATTGAACAATGGTATCGGACTTACAACTCCTTGAGCTTCTTTGAGCTGGGTAGATTTGCATTTAATAAACATTGGATGAATATGCCTGAAACAATTGTGTTGGTTGCTTCACGATATAACGTGATGCTACATTTTCTAACAAATGCAGGTAGGCATGACACTCTTCCCTCATCAATTTAGACCGCCACCATGGTATGAAAATGTCGTTATTGTAATCGGACACGTTAATGGTAATCATTTCGTCAAAATATCATTGGTAGAAGAGTACTTATGCCTCGTATCATGCCACAATGATTTCGTTTCATATATGATTGTGTAACCGCATGGGCTACTACGTACATAACTCGAATAAATAAGTACAAACTACTGTTATCTAGAAATCGTACTATTGATTTTATCTCACTTGATTAAGTTGTAATATTTTTAGAGTTTTTGTACTTTATTTATTGATTTATCAACTAAGTTATTTTGATTATCTTTTTATATGATTTGTAATTGTTATATAATTAAATAAAACGATAATATAATTATTTTAGAAGA
>NC_037541.1:9940380-9942075 GCF_001531365.2 Cynara cardunculus var. scolymus
AATCCCTATCCCTAAACCCCCGCCATCCCCGATCTGCTTATCCCTAAACCCAATCCCATTTTTATCGGCAACCCTATTCCTAAACCCAATCCCTTTTTATCGCCATCCATATCCTATAAACAAAATCGATTCCATGAACAGAGATTTTGATGAAATCAATTCCAACCCAATTCGATCTCTTGGTGTCCAGGTGACTATATGATCATGATCGTCGGAGATCGAGCAGGTATGTGTTTATCTCTCCAAATTTAGGTCAAAATTTTACTTAGAACCACCGTTGATTCTGAGATCATGATATGATTGAATACGAAATTAGTTCAATCATAGGAATTAGGGATTGTTTACTTGGGTCTCATCTGGTATTCAAAGTTGTCCTTTAACTATGTACATGCCTAAACTTTAATTAACTTTTGAGAGGCTATTATATATACTGCTAATCCCCCATGTCTCCCTCTCTCGCTCTTTTTCTTAATGTGTGTTTTACAAGCACATTATTAGTGCTATTGCTTTTGATGGTTCATGCAGTGAATGCTTCAGAGTTTGGCCTTGATGTTGAAGACTATATCTTATTGGTGAGTGGCTGAAGTTCTGTGTTATTTACAGGGCAAACATGTGGCAACAAACAAACTCACCATCATTGTTTTGCCTATAATCAACTCTTACCAATTATGCACTCTCTCATAAAAGGGGAAGAAATTGGTCAGTTATTGTTGCCATAGATTTGTTCTTTTTTATTTTATTGTCTATTGGATTGATTTCAAAGTGTAGGGATCATGGAAGTTTTTCCTTTGCTACATACATACTTTAGTTTGCTGTATAACTTGTATATGTTGCAATTTTACTGATCTACTTTATTTTGCAGGAATTTGCTTTATGTCCAATGAGTTGGTAAGAATTTCACATTTTATCCCTGTAGTGTTGCTACTTCATTTTCAGTATAGTAGACTCTTATCTGAATAGTAGGTTTCTAAATGCAGATGGTTTTGTGATATGTGTGAGTCCAATTTCACTGATCAATCTTCATATCTTCATAACAATCATGGCAGATTTGGATTTATCATGTAAGAACACAATATGAGAGTTGAGAGGAAAAGTCAAACTTGTAAGCTCTGGTCAAACCTCTATTATGTATGAATATTACAATAATGCTCTACTTACTACTAATTACAAAGATTAGCACTATTTATATGGTCAACATATCTAAACAAGTCAAAGTCAAACTTCTATAAGAAAAGTCAAACACGCTGACTTTTTACAATTATAGACGATTTATAAACATTCAAGACGAATACAATTAATACTGATTTCTCAGTCCTAACATTCTCCCCCTTTGTATTCAGACTTGAAAGAAATTCTGCACTTTGAGTACTTGTTTGAACTTTGAAACAATATGCACAATATGTCTTCTTCAAATGAAATCTTCAACATGTAATCTTCAAACTATCAACTGTTGAGAAAGATCTTCTAGCATTCTCCCCCTCGAATGTAGAATCACAGTGATCTTCTCTTTTGACAATGTAGAACATATTCAAAAATGATCTTCAAAAACACTGTACAAGATGTGATCTTCAAAGAATCTTCAGATAACAATTCTTTAGTAATCTTTTGTTAAGATGATCTTCACATTCAACATCTCTCAGTCGTTGTAGCACACAAATAATCTTTCTTAAATCATCTTCAGTCGCACTTCTTCTT
>NC_037541.1:9945025-9951365 GCF_001531365.2 Cynara cardunculus var. scolymus
TTGTGGAACTTCTCAGTTAAATCCTTTATATTTGAATTGTTCCTTGGAGAGTTCCTCTMAGCAATTAGTACATCTCGAACTATTTGAAGTTTAGTTGACAACTCTAAATTAGACTTAGTCAATCTATTCACATTATCATCATAGTTTTTTCGATCAGAAATCCGAGTATTTTCAATCTGTTCAATCTTATATTCAAATTCCTTCGAAATTCGTTCATTCTCCTTCTTTAAGGTTTTGATGTAATCCTCATTAAGACAATTTTTAAAATGTATATTTTTGGAATGCTCTCTAAGAGTCACAAAATTCTTTTTGACTCAACAATCTTCTCTCGCAATTCTTGATTCTCCTTCTTTAGAATATATGTCATTTAAAAAAAATTGATCAGTTAAGGATCTATGCAGTGAAATCAGATAAAAGAAATATGAACAGTTAAGCTCGAAAATAATAGAAACACAAACATTGAAAAAATCACACAAAAACAAATATACAATGATCCAAAAAGAAAGTCTAAACACAAATAAACTAAGACACCAAAAACAGTCCAAAAAAAAAAATCCAAGTCCAAAAAATCTGAGTTTAAGTCCAAATCAAACAATAGTATGAACAATACAAATGTGAATCTTGAAAATATTCTATCTGCTCTCTTGAATGCTTCTCATATGGATGCACTTCTCCCGATTCTTAATTGGGCAACACCTTCGTATCAGTCACTTTGCACCAAACAACTCACTTTCTGTCACAGCAAGTATCTAAACCATATCCTGCTGTTACTCTTAGCTTCTCCTATGATCAACCTGTCACACTAAAAAAAAAACTGCAGCTTCAAGACTTCTAACAGCAAGATTAACACCAAATATGTGCAGTCACAAAAGCTTCTATATGCAAAAGTGGACAAAAGATGCAATTCACAAAAATTTAGTAGACTGAATTCCAAATCCGATCAAGAAACAATTGAGCGATATGAATTCACAAATCTGATTGAGAGCACAGGTAGTGTCAATCACAAAGGGCAAACACAATGAATCTTGCAAAGAACTTGTCACCTGCACACTGTCACAGTCACAGTCACAGTTTGAGTGTAAACCAATCACAACTAGAACATTAAATCTGTCACAGCTTGAGGTTTAAACTGAACACAACAATGAATGTAAACCTGACAAAACAGATTGAACTTAAAACAGATTGAACTCAAAACAGGACAGCTTAAGAGTATAAACCGGCTGTGTAACTATGTAAACAGCTCTTAAACAGCACACAATAGCAGCGCAAAAACAGATTTAAGTATACRCAATAGCTTCAAATTGCAATACCTGTAACTGTTTCAAACCTGTACCTGTCTAAACACAAACAGATTTAAACCTGTGTTTAAATTGCAAAAACAGATTTAAATGTTCAGATTTAAGTGTACCTGAGGAGCTTACCAACTGCTGTTTTAAACCTGCTGCTGTCTTCTTACCAAACACAAACACAACACTTAAACAAATCACAACAACTTGTTGCTGTTGCTGTTTTTGTTGCTGTCTAAACACATCACTGGCACTTGTTGCTTCTGTTAAAAAAGTTGCTGTTCTTCTTCTTCTCTGCTTTGCTGTTGACTGCAGATTTCTGTCAAGATCTGTTGCTGTTTCAATCCGAGTTGCTAAAATCTGATGAATGCTGTTGTCAAGACAGTCTAATTGCAAAGTGAAGCTGCTGTTTTAAACCTGCTGCACACTTCTATTTGTAGCTGCTTTTTCAAATTCTTGCTTCTGCTTGCTGCTGCACACTGCTGTCAAAAACTTGATGCTTAAACCTGCAACCTGTTCACTGTTGCTGTTGTTTCAACAAACAAAGGAATAATGTTGATGCTATCAAGATGGTTGTGATAATCGTGATACAACAGGCTACTGATTTTGAACAGCTGGCTGTAGCAAGTTCTGTTGCTGCTGTTGTTCTGTTTAGATTGATGTTTAGCTGTGTAACACAGTGTTTCACAAACGGCTGCACAAGGAAACTATACTTGCTGCTGTGAAGCTGTTGTTACAACCTTGCATACTGGGCTGCTGTTTACAAAAGTTATTGAACTTGTTAAACAAAACCTGTATTGAACAAAAAACTATATGAAATACTTGCAAACTTAATAGGCTTGATGACCAAATAAAGCAAACTTAGATTAAACTTGTGAAACACATTAAACCTGTCACCACATGCATTCTCTAAATCCAATCACAACAAGAAGTAAAATCTTAATCACAAATTTAAGCCTGGACTGTATTTTCAATCCTTCAACAAACCTTGCTGCTACTTCAACCTTCACCTACTATTCATCATCATCTTGGTCTCTGTATTACGTATGCTACTTCCTCACTAACTAATACAAGCAACAAAGAGATGAAATCTTATCAAAGCATAAGTCTCTAAACCTGCTTCCTCACTAACTAACACCAGACAGCATATATCTTTAACCTGAAAGCATAAGTCTCTAAACCGGACAGCATATACACCTTAACCTGACAACAAATTAAGCGGATTAGAAATCCGGACAGCTCTATGCACAGAATTTCAAAGTCCTAAACCGGTCAAGAGTCCGCTCAATAGTCCGCTTAAGAAGTAATCGGTTTAGGTATAAACTGATCAAAAATGAAAAACTAAACTTAATACTTACCTGATTTGTGCAAAACGTCCGGTGTACCTTAACCGCTCAAGAAATCCTGTCAAGAAGTGAGCGGTTTACCTCTTCTCCGTTCAAGCGACGTGCGGTGTAGATGAATACCGCTCAAATGGTGTGCGGTTTAGATGAACACCGCTTGAAATCGATAGTGATAATCCGAGTGATGTTTCTGCGGTGTAGCTCCTTAAGCGATGATTCAACAGGTAAACAATCTGATCAAGAGATAACAAGATGAACATATGATTGAAGCTTATACAGTCATGGTTAATGCGAAGAACAAGATTAGAAAGAAACAATTGGACCTTAAACCGGACGGGCTTAAATCTTTTGGGCCTTGTTATTTGAACGGTTTAACAAAAACTAAGCCAAACAAAAAAAATAAAAACAGATCAAAACAATCAAAAACACAAAAACTAAAAAAAAATTAAAAAAAATGGAACATAAACACTGATTACGAAAAAAAATTCAAGAACATGAAAAAAAATTCAAGAACACGAAAAAAAATTCAAAACACAAAATTCGATTAAATCTTGATAAAAATTGATCAAATCAGAAAAGTTTGTGAATAACAAAGATTCACAATACAATTTCGAGCATTTTGATCATTTTATAACACGAAAACACAAGATTTTATGAAAAAATCGGATCAAAGACAAAGAAAAAATCAAGAACACGAAGAACACCAAAAAAAATTCAGAAAAAAAATTGAAAAAAAATTAAAAAAAACTTATCTGATTTCCTTTTATCTCTGATTTCTTGCATTCCAGCTTTGATACCAATTGTGAGTCCAATTTCACTGATCAATCTTCATAACAATCATGGCAGATTTGGATTTATCATGTAAGAACACAATATGAGAGTTGAGAGGAAAAGTCAAACTTGTAAGCTCTGGTCAAACCTCTATTATGTATGAATATTACAATAATGCTCTACTTACTACTAATTACAAAGATTAGCACTATTTATATGGTCAACATATCTAAACAAGTCAAAGTCAAACTTCTATAAGAAAAGTCAAACATGCTGACTTTTTACAATTATAGACGATTTATAAACATTCAAGACGAATACAATTAATACTGATTTCTCAGTCCTAACAATATGTTTATAAGCATTTTTACCAATCTGCATGTGGCCTTATGACCTGATGCATGTGACATCATTTATGAAGCTTCCATGAGACCGAGTGAATGTTTGTTTTTCTTTTTTGTTTGCACTAAGCCCTGTGTGAATTAGACATTTATCTAGAATAAGGGTGAAATGAACAACTGTTAGGGACCGTTTACCAAACGCTTACCCGGGTAAGCACTTACCAAGTCACATTATCTTACCGGATGAATATTGTAAGGACCAAGAATCTTACCCAGTAAGGGAGGGCGACGATTCTTACCACGGTAAGCGCTTACCGGGTAAATTGTTATATGCGATGTCGTTTTGGCGGACTAAAATCTTACTCGGTAAATAAATAGTAGTGTTAAATTTTACCCGTAAGCACTTACTGGGTAAGTATTTGGTAAACGGCCATTATAGTTTTTTGATGAATCATTTTGACTTTGAAGTTGTTCATTTCCCTGCTTGTTTGATTTTGAGGTTCTAAAAGTCATCCATAAACTTTTCTGTTTTTTGTTGATTTTGACCCTCATTCGGTTTTAATAACTTTTCATGTAATGGGGTTATGTCCATGCACTAATCTTTTCATTTTTGTAGATTTTCACTTTTATACTATTTTGGTTTTGACATATTTAGTTAAAGATGAGGGATCGTGTGAGAATAAGAGCTATGGTGAGAACGGCGAGAACACTTTTGAGCCTTTGGTCATGATGATACAAAAAGGTAACTAGAAGTAATTGAATGTGGATGAAGTATATGAATGTTTTGTTCTCACCTTCTCACTATAATTCTTATTCACATTGGAACCCAACCCTTTAGTTAAAGGATTGGCTTTGGCAACTTCTGTTCTGTTTGGGTTTATTGTCCATGTTATTAGAATTATGTGTATGGTTTCTGTAGAACCAAGAATTATGTTGGTGAAGTATGTTGCTCAAAATTCGAAATTAGATTGCTTCAGAATAATTCCTGAAGGCAATAACTAAAGCTTCAGTTTAATCTCATTTTCTTATTATGATGCATAACCATGTTAGACAAGGTTTTGCTAGGGAATGAGTATTGGCTGAGATAGATAAGATCTATCTTCTTTGTCATACAAAATGCTCTGTGTGTATCCTTTACATGTACGTTCTCCTTTTCTTTTTGGAAAGTTTGAGATTTTCATACATGTTATTCTTGATGATGATGTGTTCTTATTATTAATGATCCGACAAAAATACAGGGGTTGCTGGAGGTGCAGCTTCAGGGAAGACAACAGTTTGTGATATGATCATCGAGCAGCTTCATGATCAGCGTGTTGTACTTGTCAACCAGGTATCTTTAATCTCTCCTTCATTGACAATTTAAGAATTAATGTATAGAGTATGCAAAAGGCCTTGTTTAGATGATATCCCATTTTCTCTTGCATTTTTTTATAATCTTGTTAATATGCCTTTTTGTCTATCAATAGGGCTCTCTGTTCTATTATATTTTGATCCCACTAAAGTTGGTTATCTAACACATAGGAATCTATGGGTGTGTTGACAGGACTCATTCTATCATAAATTGACTGCTGAAGAACTTACAAGGGTTCATGAGTACAACTTTGATCATCCTGGCAAGTTTTGTTATTTAAAGTGGCTATTTTCCTAATAATTTTGAAGTAAAAAGGGATCATCCATCTTCTTTTTGATAGACAAACATCATTTGCAACCCCAAATCTTTCAGAGGACCTCCCGATTATCTTTTTTTTTTGTCATAAAGCTTTGGCATTTTGACATATGTCGTTAACCATAATCTCTTTTGGTGGACTAATTTGTTTTAATCTTTCTAACTGAAATTTGTTTTCATGCTTCTTATGATACTTCCCTATTTGTTTTTTCAGATGCTTTCGATAATGAGAAGTTATTGTCAGCTATGGAGATGTTGAAGCATGGGGAAGCAGTGGATATTCCAAAATATAATTTCAGGAGCTATAAGAACAACGTCTCTCGAAGGGTTAGTTTTTTTACATAGCTTAGAATGGTCTAAAATTTTATCACATTCAAAGGGTTTACAAAAGTGCACCAATGCAGTTTGTTTTTCTCAATGTGGCATGTTAAGCCGTTGTCTTGGTTTTTCCTTGTTAGGCCTGTTTATAAAAACAGTAGTTCGAGTCAATTAAATGATTTTTGTACCCTTGTCGGTTGGCACATTACTAAAAAACCTTCAACCATAAAACAACATTCTGTAAGTATTAACCATATCAAACATCATAGTCAGGTGTTCTAAATCTTCGTTAAGTCGATTCAAGCCCTTTGATGGTGTTATGTTTAGGGTTCTATTTACTTCAGTCTTCATCAACCAAAAAAGATGTGCATTTTTTGAGGTCAAACTTGTGACTTTTTTAGTTGATTATTTAACTTATCTTGAAGATTTGAGGCCTCTTTATACATTTCAAAGCTAAAAGATTAGGACCTTTGACCTTGAATGTCATATACCTTTTCCACAGCCTACAATTAAAACAGTTCTTTGTATTAGCCCATGGATTCGAGAGCCTGCACCAATAATCCTTGCATGGTGTAGGCTTGATGAGAATGTGCCTATGTTATAACGTTGTTTTTT
>NC_037541.1:9951730-9970418 GCF_001531365.2 Cynara cardunculus var. scolymus
ATGGTTTTTTATTCGTTACGATTCTATTTCTAATGATTTGAATTGGAATTTAGATGGTTATTTTACTGCTTTGTCGTTGGAGCATCACATGATTTTCTTCAGATTTCTAATTGTGTTTTGTTCAAATAAAACACAACTCTGCTCATGTTTTTCATGTATATAATCTGTCATGACTGAATACTTGTTATGTGATTTCTGTGTCTATTTATTCAGGAAACACGGACAAGGTTTTACACCTCATGTTATTTCTGTGACTGCCGGAGAGGTATGAAATACAAACCTGTATATTATRWTTTGCTTTTTATGTCCGAGTCTTGCAAGCCATAATCTGTATAACTAATGCTATAACTAATGCTATCACTTATGGTTTATGTTGTTCAATAATTGTGGCTGCAAAAACCYGCTACAACACTGTATGTGCATGTGCRAAATGCATGTGTGGGTGTGTGTAAGAGACAGAGATCACAATGAGTATATAGTATAAAAGCACCATGTGACTGAGAATTAGAAGAATGGAATATACAAAAATTGATGAGGTTTTAAAACAATAGCATGGRTRTTTGTAATCATTGTCTGCTCTTTTAAGTTTTTACATTCTTGTAGTCAAARTRAGCTSTAAACTCCAGAAARTTTCCTTTTGACTTAGAACCAATTATTACTATTTCTTAAAGGATTTTAATTTAATTTACTTATATTTAATTATATTTTGCTTTGGGTTATAGTAAAGCACTTATTTAAAACTGAAGTTTCCAGGTTCATGTCATTCTTGATGATTTCCCTTTTTGTGGTAACCTGTGAATGTGATCAAAGACCAATTAGTCTTTGATAGTGTATTAGTTGTCCAGGATTTAAAGTTAGGGGTCGTTTACATAATCACTTACCCGGTAAGCGCTTACCCGTGAAATTCAACACTATCGCTTACTTATCAGGTAAGATTTTAGTCTACGAAAACAACATCGTATGCAACAATTTATCTGGTAAGCACTAACCATGGTAAGAGTTATCACTCTTACTTACCGGGTAAGACTTTCGTTCCTTGTTTTGCTCTTATCGAGTAAGGTGGTATGTATTTATACAACTTAAGTGGTATATGTGAATTAAGTTGTTGTGATAGCTTTTTATACAACTTAAGCTTATGCGAATTTGGTGTTGCGGGTTACAAATGGGGTCAATAAGCAACCTTTGGCAACCCCTTTAGCAAAAAGAAGGTAAATGATTCAAATTATTTGGTAAAAGAAATCGAGTAATAGTGTCAAATTTCTTGTTTCTTTTATTGTCTATTGTTTTAGAACGTAATTCTCTTAAAAGTATTAACCTTCCTCTTCTTTATGCATCTTAAAGGATGGAAACGCCTATGCATCCTTCAATCGTTGGAAGCAAAACGCCTGGGCAAAAGTGGCACATTTTTCAGCTGTGTAAGCTCCAAGAATCACGTTTTAGGCATTGGTGAAAACTTGTGATGCTTAGACTTGCAAGCCAAGTTGAACATTAACCTGATATTTTGCAAGTCATCTAAAGCATTAACCCGATTGGAAATTATTGTTTACGAAGTGACTGGGTAAGCACTGATCGAGTCATAAAATTGTTTGTTTCTCGATACGTCTAATTTGTTCTAATGTCAATCTATGGTTATTCTATGCAAAGTGTTTCAAGACTATTTACAAAACTTATGGATTCTTAATGTTTCAGGACTGCCTATATGGTATTGGACTATTTGTGGTCCTGGACTTCCAGGTTCGTTATCTCCTTTTTATCAATTTTTTCATTGGGTTGAACACTTTGCATCCAAACTCTATCATTCATTTTTATCATTCTTTTAGAGAGGCAACCTATTTTAAGACGACTTCATGTTATGCTTTAAGTTCCAACTTGTTTTAGTATACTTGTGGATTATTCCTATTTAAGTTTCAAGATTATTTATTGTCTTGTACTGTTTGTAGTCTTGGACTTACAGGACTGTTTTTTACCAAAAGAAAGCCTCCCCATGTATGTATTTGACTACATCTGGTAGAATAACAAAAGACACTAAGTCTCAATCATGCCTTATTGAGCTAATATGGCATAAATTTTCTTTAAAAAACATATAAATTTGCTTCTTCTTTCTATATTTGTGTGTTTATGAATATGGTATCGGAGGTAAGTGCCATCGGGAATTGACCATAATTTCATATTAGATTTGCTACCGGAGGTATTTGTCATCAGGAATTGTCCATAATATCAAATTAGATATGCTATCGAAGGTGAGTGCCATCGGGAATTGTCAATAATATCATATTAGATATGTTATCGGAGGTAAGTAAACACTAACTTTTCATTAATTGTTCATTCACAATATACAACCAATTACTATATTAGAGTCCTGAGTCTCGCTCTCTTCTTGCAGTGGCAATCGCTAAATGAATCATTGAATTTGTCTGCATCTTACTCAACTGATCTCCAACAATGTGCATATGAAGTTAAGGCAATTATCGGCTATGGTATCATTATGGAGAATATACATTTGATGCAAGTTGTGAAAACATTGAGGTGGTCTATTGTTCATATAAATTATTATTTTGACTTTAAACTAGCCTGTAAATTTCATTGCCTTTAACCTATGAGGTTCCTTAACATCATTCATTCTTAGAGTAAACAAAATTTTAGCTTCCTTGGATCAATCCAATTATTCCTTGAGTTGTTTTTAGAATATTGGTTTCAACAAACCAATTTCAGTGTTTGCTGGAACCAATTGGTTTGGGGTTGTTTTTATAGATTTTGGTTTTAGAGTTGGTCTGCTTTTTACTTAAATTTGGAAATTGGAGTTTAAAAGACGGTGAAGATTATTTATGTTTTAAAAGATAGTGAAGACTATTGTTGGGCTTACCGGGTASGGGTGTAAATGGTACGAGCTTGGAAATTGAGTTTCAAGTTCGAGTCGAGTATAGTGATACTTGAGCTCGACTTGCATCATTTACACCCCTATTATCAGGTATCATTCACTTTATTGGGTGAACATGATACTCGGTAAAACGTTTGTCAAACAACCACTAAATGTTTTTTACCTAAGGAAGTATGTATTTCAAAGCAATAATGGTAATTTATTATCTTTTTATTCTCACATTCTTGCATATATTTATTTGAATTTGATGTACTRTCTCATTACTCGRGTACATCACTAGGTGAGAAAATTAAGCGTTTACATCCCTAATATTCCACATGGAATGAGATTGCCATCTAAAGTATTTGAATTTCAATTGGAATCTCGTATTTATGCAAAATGGTTTTTTTTCCAATTTATAGTCAATTTTTTGTATTTCGTCGCATTGCACGGGTACACAACTAGTATAATTAAATAATTATTAGTTATTTTTGTTTATTATTTTAAAAATATAAAACGTCCTCATTCTGTTTTAGTGGGGTACCATTTTCGACTTTTATTAATTTTACTTTATTTTTAAAATATAACGTTCGATTTGATGACAATCTAATTATTACTTGAAACAAATGGAGTTCAATTTCTCCATTTTATTTATATCCATTATTATTTTTTATGTCAGAATCGGATTAAATAATGTATTAAAAATGTAAAAAATAAGTTCTAATCTTGATGTGTTTGGAGAAAAATACAATAGACAAGAGTGTCTCTAGCCTACCCATTTTAAAATCTTGTCATTGATTTTGCAGTTACATAATTTTTTATGTTTGTCTTGTGCATTTAACGTTTTATGAAACAATAAAAATGTATTCAGGTAACGCAACGTGATATAACTTATGAAATGCCGATGACCATGGGTGATGGTGGTGGTGGCGGCAATGATAGATGATGATGACCATTAAAACAAACACTATATTATGGTTATATCAAATAAGAACAAATTAGTAATGCTTTAGTTTATAGTTCATCTCCTATCTTATTCCACCTAAAAGAACATTATTTGTACCACCATGTCCCACCTGGTTTTAGTCCTTGTCCTCGTCCTATATGGCTATACCAAACGTGGAACAATAGGTTTTTGTCTTGTCCCATGTTGCGTCAAACCTAGGACAATGAAGTTTGTCATGTTCTATCTTGTCTAGTCCTATACACCAAATGTAGCCTTAAATTTGTTGATTGAATTTGATTGGTTATCAGTTTTATATACTATTCTAGTATATTAGTCAACACTTGTGTTTCAACCTACTTATCACTTAGGGGACGTTTCCTTTGATGGAATAGTTTGTAGGGATTGGATTTCATGCAAGAATTTGGAATTGGAGGGATCTGAATTTGGAATCGTTTGTTTTGTATGATTTGGAGTGCAATTGAATTATAAAAACAAATTATAAAAATAATTATATTTTTATTTCTATTAATTGGTTATTACAAAATAAATGTTTTTGACAAATATTGAAACATTGTCTTATACAAATCCTATGAAATCCCATGAAATACCAGCTTTCCATGTAGGATTTCAAAATCTTATGTTTGTGGGATTCCAATTAAATTTATGAAAGCTTTCAAACTAAACATGGGATTGAAATGAAATCTAATTCCAAGTACCTTTAAATCCATTATAATCCTATAAACCAAACGAGACCTTAATTTTATCAAGTCCAAAGGTGGAGATTTAAGAAGTTGTTATCTTTGTTGAAAAAAAGAAGAAGTACGTATTCATTAATAGTTTGTAAACCGTGAATTTAAAGAGATTCTAAAAACATGAGTTAAATATTAATAATACCTTTGCAATCAACTAATACATCTCTATTTTATTTTCTATATGTCTAAGAGAGCGAGAGTGTCTTTTGTTTGTTATTAGTTTTATGGAATATTTTGTCGTATTGATAAGGCTCAATGTTTATATTGTATTTTGAACATGTACCATATGCAATGCAACCAATACATCTCTATTTCATCTCTCTTGATTTTAATTATATGAATTTGTGTTTGAGAGGGCAAGAGGGTGTAATGTATATTTAATTTATATTATAAAGGTTTGTTAGAAAAGAGGGGGGGGAGTCGGCTTTTTGTCACCGCCCTCAATTATCAAGATGCTATATATAGTAAATAGGGTTTTTAAGAGAAAGGTTTTACATGTTTTAAAAGAGAGAAGTCTCCTAAAAAGTATCATCCAGGCTTGGCAAAAGAAGGAAGGGAAATTCAAAACTAGAATTTTGGTTCTTAAGGTGAGTGTTTTATGCTTTGAGTATTAAAGATTTGCATACAAGTCATTGCTATTAGAACTGCTTTACTATGAATCTCAATATATCTATATACCCTGCGGATTCGACTTTTAAGCCGGATATGTATTGTCCGGAGTTCTATCCAAACCGGACAAGTGGTGTCCGGAGTTCTATCTAAACCGGACAAGTGGTGTTTGGAGTTCTACTTAAACCGGACAAGGGACGTCCGAATTAGTACTAAACCACTCAAAGGTTAGCTGAGGTATTCTCTAAACCGGTCAAGTATCGTCCGGTTTACTACCTAAATCATTCAAGTACCATCCGATTTGTTTTAAACCGCTCATGTGTTGTCCGATATAGCCTTAAATCGCTCAAGTGTTATCCGGTTTAGAGCTTTATCGCTCAAGCCTTGTCTGGATTATCATTTTTGGTTCTAAGTTATTGTCCGGATTCCATATCCGGACAATGATGACCGGATTTCCATATCCGACTGTATGTTGATTAAATTCCATTATCAGAGATGAAATGGCGGTGTAACCGCGAGAGAGATGTAATGGCGGTGTAACCGTGAGAGAGATATGTAATGGTGGTGTAACCGCAAGAGAGATGTAATAGCGGTGTAACCGCGAGAGAGATGAAATGACGATGTAACCGCGAGAGAGATGTAATGGCGGTGTAACCGCGAGAGAGATGTAATGGCGGTGTAACCGTGAGAGAGAGAGAGAGATGTAATGGTGGTGTAACCGCGAGAGAGATGAAATGGCGGTGTAACCGCGAGAGAAATAGATAAATGTTTATACCTTTACATGTTTAATTCTAAACTGCTAGTTTGGAAAGTTTGTTATTTATTTGAGATTTGTACACTCACTAAACCTTTTGGGTCTAATGCTCAGTTGTTGGGCTAATCTGTTTTGAAGGTCATCATACCTCTCAGGATAAAGGCAAGGGAAAAGTTTAGAATTGATGAAATTTAGTTGCTCATAAATGTATTGAAGAAAGTTTTTGTTAGCCCGTGTTTTGTAAAGGTGCGTTTGGTATGCAGACTGGACGGGACGGGACGGGACAAAAAAAAATAGTCCCATGTTTGGCATGCCATGGACAAAAATTACATGGGACAAAGTGGGACTAGGTGGGACTATTTTTAAATTTGATGGGACAAAAGTTGATAATTTTTGTTCCACCAAAAAAGGTGGAACAACATGGGACTAAATGCAAATTTACTACCTTACCCTTAAACCCAATAGAAAACCTAAACCCTCTGCCCTCGTCTCTTTCACCCCCACACCTGTTCCACTACCACATCTCCTTCTTCGCCCATCTCCTTCCACCCGCCTCCTTCCACGCCCTCCTTCCAACGGCGCCACCGCCTCCTTCCACCGGCGTCTCCACATCCTTCCACCGGCTTCTTCCATATCGGTATGAATTTCATTTGTGTCGATTTTTTTTTTGCTTTATCGATTTCATTTGCATCGATTTCTCTTTTGCTGTATCGATTTCATTTGCTGTATCGATTTCATTAGCATCGATTTTTTTTTTGCTGTATCGATTTCATTTGCTGTATCGATTTCATTAGCATCGATTTTTTTTTTGCTGTATCGATTTCATTTGCTGTATCGATTTCATTTGGCAGATTTTTGGTAAACCCTAACAAAATCCCCTCTGGGTCGATTTCTTTTGGTAGATTGTGGGTAGAATATGTGTGATATGAAACTGTTAATCACACTCTTTTTCTAATATACCTGTGGGTAGATGTTAATCAGCCTCTGTTTCTAACATGAAACTTTGTAATTGCCTATGCTCATGAATCCTTATGTTAATCAGCCTCTGTTTCTMATATGAAACTTAGTAATTGCCTAATATACTAATGATAAACTTGTGCAATACATGCATATTCCCTAATTTTAATGCTTTTGTTCCCCCAAATACTAATGATAAACTATGTAATTAAAATATATTTTGGTTGATTTATTGTCATTTTACAATCATTATATGATACAAAATAACATTGAACTACATTTAAGGGTAATATGGTCATTTTAACAGTTTTGTCCTGTCCTGTCCTAGTTGTACCAAACATGGGACAGACAATTAGTCCTGTCCTGTCCTGTCCTGTCCTGTCCCGTCCTGTCCTGTCCCGTCCTGTCCTGTCCCGTCCTGTCCCGTCCCGTCCCGTCCCGTCCAGTCTGCGTACCAAACACTACCTAAACAATATTACATTCTGTGTTATGAATATGGTTATGTGGATTATCTGTACGTGGAAGTTGTGGGTTGTTACAATTGGTATCAGAGCCTTAGTTTAAGGGATTTGGGTATTTACGAAATACTTAGACTTAAACTAGAGGTGTGGAAGTTATGATAATAGGTTTCACTGGGACTATGAACATGGGAATATGTTATAGTTGAACCTATTATGAGAAAGATAGATTATATATGACTGATATAATCTTGAGTTATGGATAGACTTGAGGATAAATGTGTTATAATGTTTTGATTATGTGAATAATCATATATGTTTAAATGTGACAGAAAGAGACGTACAACTGAGAAATGGCAGATAATTGTAATCAATCGAAAAGGACCTTTACTGGTCATGGAAGAGGTCGGGGAAGAAGAAACGTAACCCAAGAAGAATACCTAGAAAATGTGATGACAATAGAAACGCGAAGTTGCAGCAGGGGTCGAGGAAGAGGTAGAGGTATTAGACAAGAAACTCATATGGAACAGGAATTGTCGGCCCAAGAAAGTTCAATGTCTGGCCATGGTAGAGGAAGGACAAGGGGTGGACACAATGTTCCTGATCCCAGATTTATTACTCAGGAAATGCTGGCAGCCGAGTTGGGAAAATTCCAAAAGAGCTTGGTAAAATTGTTGGGACGTTCGGTTCCAAATAACCCAGAAATTTTAAGGGATCCTGAACAGCAGGAAGAAGCCGGAGCTAGTACACCGGTAACTAGTACATCTGTACCCCTTACTTCGTCTTCTGTTCATAAAGGAGGGGATATCAAAATGTTTCTTGCCTGTAAACCTCCAAAATTTTCTGGGGAGCGTGATCATGTTAAAGCCATGTGTTGGCTCAAAGAAATTAAGCTGAGTCGGCAGGTTAGTAAAAGTGCAGAAGAAGACAAAGTTATGTTTGCTGTATCCCGATTGAGGTCAAGTGCCTTGTACTGGTGGGAAATTCTGTCAAGTTCAGATCCAAACATTTTGAAAACCATGTTGTTAGAGGAATTTGTGATCAAGTTTAAAATGCAATATTGTCCGGAAGCAACAGTAAGAAAGTTAGAAGATGATTTCCTTCGTCTAGAATAAGGAAATATGACACTTCATCAGTACACAAAAGTCTTCATGGAATAATCCCGTTTTGCTGAAGCTTACGTCATATCGGAAAACAGTAAGGTAAAAAAAGTACATATGGGGTTTAGAGTCTATTCTCCGGAAGTATGTAATATCCAGGAATCCGACAACATTTCAAGTAGTAGTTGATGTTGCTGAAATACTAGAACAAGACATTAACCGGCAACCACAAGAAAAGGTTGGAGAGAAAAGAAAGGGGGAAGCTACAATGATTGATTTCCGTAGACTGAGGTTTATGGAAAATTTGAATCGACCAGTCTCAAGGTTTGCTGATAGGGCATGCACACGATGTCATAAAATACATCAGGGAAATTGCAATACAGAGTCGCGGGTATGTTTTAAATGTCAGGAACCAGGACATATAGCTCGAGACTGTCAAACGCGAAGATGTTTTACTTATAATTCATCTCAACATATAAACGGTGATTGTCTGTAAGCGAAGGGACGTAGGTCTGGTTTTGATGGAGGTCGAGGATCTGCATATTATGGGGGCCAAGGATCAGGTTATGTGCCAACAAGTTGTGGGTCAATGGATAATCGTGTTAACCCAAGTGGTTGGGGATGGATAAGACATGGAGAGTCAAATGCAAAAAGGAGAGCCTTTCAAATGACGAGAGGCAAGGCGGAAGAACACCCTGAAGTGGTGACAGGTACATTCTTTGTTAATTTAGTATGTGCCAAAGTTTATTTGACTCAGGTGCAAATCGTTCTATCGTATCACCATCATTAGTTAAATGTGCACGTTTAGAATCCAAAGCGTTAAGTGAGGATCTAATTGTGGAAACAGCAAATGATAGTGAAGTTTCGGTTAAGGAAAGGATAGATGAATGTTTTATAAGTATAGAAGGATGTGAGGTGCCTATACAGTTATTTCCTTTGCCTTTAAGGGAATTTGATATAATTATAGGCATGGATTGGTTAGCTAAAAACCAAGCCAATATAGTTTGTGATAAAAAGATGATTCATATAGACTTACCAGAAAAAGGAAAGGTTGTAATTTATGGGGATCGACGAGATTGTTACTCCAGTCTTATCTCAGTTTTAAAGGCTCGGAAATATGTACGGAAGGGATGTACTAGTTTTCTTGCCTATGCTATTGACGTCAAGAAGGAGAAAGAAAAGATAGAGGATATCCCAGTCGTGAGGGAATTTCCAGAAGTATTTCCAGAAGATTTGATAAGTTTACCTCCAGATCGAATGATAGAATTTCATATTGAATTACTTCCTTGAGCAGCACCTGTTGCACATGCACCATATAGATTAGCTCTTTCTGAGTTAAAGGAGTTAATGTCGCAATTAAAAGAATTGTTGGATAAAGGTTTTATCCGACCAAGTACTTCTCCATGGGGTGCACCGATGCTATTTGTAAAGAAGAATGATGGATCAATGAGAATGTGCATTGATTACCAGGAGCTGAATAAATTGACAATCAAAAATAAGTATCCTCTCCCAAGAATTGATGATTTGTTTGATCAATTGGTTTGGGCTACTTATTTTTCGAAAATTGATTTACGGTCCGGTTATCACCAGTTGAAGATTCGGAATGAAGATGTGTCGAAAACAGCATTCCGTACACGTTATGTTCATTATGAATTCCTGGTTATGCCATTTGGACTCACAAATGCGCCTGCAACCTTTATGGACATGATGAATAGGGTGTGTCGTCCCTATCTTGATAAATTTGTGATTGTCTTCATTGATGGTATTCTGATATATTCTCGGTCAGAGGAAGAGTATGCACATCATTTGAGATTACTCTTAGAATTGTTGAAACAAGAGAGATTGTATGCCAAAATGTCAAAGTGTGAATTTTGGCTACGAGAAGTTCAATTTTTGGGGCATATTATCTCAAAAGAAGGCATCAAAGTGGATCCTTTGAAGATTGAAGCCATTCAAAAATGGGAAGCCCCAAAGACTCCAACTGAAATCAGAAGTTTTCTGGGATTGGCTGGGTATTATTG
The DNA here is from genome assembly GCF_001531365.2 of Cynara cardunculus var. scolymus. Taxonomy (NCBI): domain Eukaryota; kingdom Viridiplantae; phylum Streptophyta; class Magnoliopsida; order Asterales; family Asteraceae; genus Cynara; species Cynara cardunculus. The sequence continues at coordinate 9,962,185 of NC_037541.1, forward strand.
TAAGTTTATACAAGATTTCTCTCGTATAGCTACTCCATTGACAAAGCTGACAAAGAAAAATATGAAATATGAGTGGAATGAAGCATAATTTCAGATGTTAAAAGATAAGTTATGCAGTGCACCAATTCTATTTGCCAGATGGAATGAAAGATTTGGTGGTATATAGTTACGCGTCAAAGATGGGTTTGGGTTGTGTACTGATGCAACATGGAAAGTTAATAGCTTATGCTTCAAGACAGTTAAAAGATCATGAAAAGCAGTATCCTACACATTATATGGAATTGGCGGCAGTAGTATTCGCTTTGAAGATATGGAGGCACTACCTATACGGAATGAAATGTCAAATTTTCACAGATCATAAGAGCTTGCAACATCTGTTCCATCAGAAAGATCTGAATATGCGTCAGAGACGATGGTTGGAATTGGTTAGTGATTATGATTGTGAAATTTTGTATCACCCAGGAAAAGCAAACGTAGTGGCCGATGCATTAAGCCGACAAAAGAAAAGTGGAACTATCAAAGCTATAGCTCTACGGGTTGAGTTATTACCAAGTATTCAGGAAGAATTGAAAGAATTTCAAAATGAAGCAATGAAGGAGGATAAGGTTAAGCAAGAAAGACTAGGTGGATTGATATCTGAATTTGTAAAAGATGACAGAGAGTTTTGGAAGTTTTAGAACAGAATTTGGGTATCATGCTATGATGATCTCAGAAAACGTATTCTGAGTGAGGCTCACAAATCACGTTTTGCAATCCATCCAGGTACAAATAAAATGTATTGGGATTTGAAGCAACACTATTGGTGGCCAGGTATGAAGAAGGAAATAGCTAAGCATGTTGACCAATGCCTAACATGTCTTCAGGTAAAGATTGAACACCAACGTCCTTATGGTAAGTTGCAATCCTTAGAAATTCCAGTTTGGAAATGGGATCAGATCACTATGGATTTCATAACCAAATTATCGAGAACATTAAAAGGTTATGATGCTATATGGGTGATAGTAGATCGGTTATCCAAATCTACACACTTCATACCTATGAAAGAATCATATCCAATGGAGAGATTAGCAACATTATACATTAATGAGGTAGTGACACGTCATGGTGTTCCTCTATCAATTGTTTTTGATAGAGATAGTCGGTTCACTTCTATGTTTTGGAAGAGCTTCCAAAGAGAGATGGGTTCACAGATTAAGCGGAATCCATGACACGTTTCATGTGTCAAATTTAAGGAAGTGTCTAAAAAGCTCAGATGTGGCAGCACCGTTACCAGATATTAAGGTGGATGAAAGATTGTGCTATGAAGAAACCCCTGAATAAATTAATGACTTCAAAGTAAAGAAGTTGCGAAATAAAGAGGTTGGGTTAGTAAAGGTTCAGTGGCGTTATCACAAGGGACCAGACGCCACTTGGGAATCAGAGTCTAAAATGCGAATGAAATATCCCTACCTTTTTGCTTAAATGGAATTTCGGGACGGAATTCTTTTAAAGAGGGAATATTGTAATGTGTGTATGTGTATTTAATTTATATTATAAAGGTTTGTTAGAAAGGGGGGGGGGTTAGCTTTTTGTCACTGCCCTCAATTTATCAAGATGCTATATATAGTAAATAGGGTTTTAAGAGAAAGGTTTTACATGTTTTATAAGAGAGAAGTCTCCTAAAAAGTATCATCCAGGCTTGGCAAAAGAAGGAAGGGAAATTCAAAACTAGGAATTCGGTTCTTAAGGTGAGTGTTTTATACTTTGAATATTAAAGGTTTGCATACAATTCATTGCTATTAGAACTGCTTTACTATGAATCTCAATATATCTATATACCCTGCGGATTCGACTTTTAAGCCTGTAGGAGTAACCCATTACCTTCTGGGTGGAATTGCAAATAAAACCCGGGGATTGGCATCCAACAAATTTTTTTGAATTGAAAATTTGCTCGAGTGGAAGTTGCCCGGTTCAAGTACGCTAAATATGTTTTGTCCGGAGTTCTATCTAAACCAGACAAGTGGTGTCCGGAGTTCTATCTAAACCGGACAAGTGGTGTCCGGAGTTCTACTTAAACCGGACAAGGGACGTCCGGGTTAGTACTAAATCGCTCAGAGGTTAGCCGAGGTATCCTCTAAACTGGTCAAGTATCGTCCGGTTTACTACCTAAATCGTTCAAGTATCATCCAATTTGTTTTAAACCGCTCATGTGTTGTCCGATATAGCCTTAAATCGCTCAAGTGTTATCCGGTTTAGAGCTTTATCGCTCAAGCCTTGTCTGGATCATCATTTTGGTTCTAAGTTATTGTCCGGATTCCATATCCAGACAATGATGACCGGATTTCCATATCCTCCTGTATGTTGATTAAATTCCATTATCAGAAATGAAATGGCGGTGTAACCGCGAGAGAGATGAAATGGCGGTGTAACCGCGAGAGAGATGAAATGGCGGTGTAACCGTGAGAGAGATGAAATGGCGGTGTAACCGCGAGAGAAATAGATAAATGTTTATACCTATACAGGTTTAATTCTAAACTGCTAGTTTGGAAAGTATGTTATTTATTTGGGATTTGTACACTCACTAGACCTTTTGGGTCTAATGCTCAGTTGTTGGACTAACCTGTTTTGCAGGTCATCATACCTCTCAGGATAAAGGCAAGGGGAAAGTTTAGAATTGATGAAATTTAGTTGCTCATAAATGTATTGAAAAAAGTTTTTGTTAGCCCTTGTTTTGTAAACAATATTACATTCTGTGTTATGAATATGGTTATGTGGATTATCTGTATGTGGAAGTTTTGGGTTGTTACAGAGGGTCATCTGCTTGTTATCGGTTTTATGAAATATTTTGTCGTATTAATAGGACTTGATTGTTTATTATTGTATTCGAACATGTATAGTAGGTGGTTATTTTACAAAATTCAAACATATTAATAAATTATATATATGTAATAATAAGTTGTAAATGTTGTATAGTATTGTAAAAATATAATAAAATTCTAACATACTAATAAACTGTATATATGTAATAATAAGTTGTAAATGTTGTAAAAATATTGTATGAATATACTCATGTGAATACACGTGATTGAAATTTTGAAATCCAGTTAAAATTTACACACATATGATAGCTCGTTCGATAATGATACATATTTAAGAAAATAAGATAATAATTCTGATCAATCATTTATTTGAATAATGCTTTGAATAAAACTTTCTATAAAATCCCTCAAGAGGGCATATGTGTCATTTGTTGTACACAAATTATGTATGGAAATTCATTTATTTCTACAAATCTATACTATATTATAAAGCATTTGATAAAAATTCTTAAAAACGATTTTTTATGCACGAAGTACTGTTTATCTATGCATATTACTTAAAATTTAAGATTACAAGTAAATTATGCATAAGTACAACTTATTAAAGCTCCATACATGAATTCGTCTAACTAACTGCAGATAAACATAATCAAATGTTGGATAAACATCTCATTTTAAATATAAAATATCTAAACTATAATTAGGATAATCACTGATAACTAACAGAATACTTAGTTATTATATATATAAAAAATTATATTATTAAATCTAAATTAAATTTCTTTGTTACTAAACCTAAATAAAATTTTAATTAAGAAAATTAACCAAAACACAAGAACTTTTAAAAAAATTAATACTGATATCGATATTTTTTCCAAAATTTTATGATATCTTTTTTTTTCAAAATTTTATGATATTTTTAAATTTATATTTTATTCAAAAATAAAAACATATTCACTTTCTCAAAACCACATAAAACCAATGTTTACTTAAAATTCAAGATTACAAGTAAATTATGCAAAAGTACAACTTATTAAGGCTCGATATTTGATTTCTTATAACTAATTGCGGATAAACATAATCAAATAGAGGATAATCATCTTATTTTAAAATATAAAAAATCTAAAATATAATTAGGATAATTATCGAGTTCTAACAAAATAATTAATTATTATCTTAAAAAAAATTATATTATTAAACCAAATATATTTCGTTATTGTATCTAAATTAAATTATAATAAAAAATTGATTTAAAAGATTACACAAAAAATGAGGAATTTTAAATAGTTAATTTGATAGTAATATCGATATATTTTTGTCAAATTTTTATGATATCTTCAAACTTATACTTTATTCAAAAATAAAAACATCATGACTTTCTCAAAATCACATATGACCATATTATAACATCAAATGAGATAAAGAATAAAATAAAATATTAAAATCAAGATGTATCTCGCTGCATTACGCGAGTACCCTTCTAGTATTATTTAATACATTTAATTTAGGTATTTATTCATAATTTTTTTATAATTTTCGTGATATAAACATGATTAATTTTTCATTTATTTATTACTTTTTTACAATATTTAAAATAAATGTGATTTAGTTTTTCATTTAAAATATTTATTTTTATTGAAGTAGTTTAGTCAAGATTTTTTTTACAATTTTTGTCAAAAACCATATATGATATCCGCAATTAATCGACCTTTTTTTCAAGAAAGAATCGCTAATTTTCGTCAATGTACCATATATGATATTGATTATATTGGAAAAGAAATGTAAGTTATCTACGAGATTACATGTGATAAGTGTAAATTGTGAATTACGTTTTGAAGTACACTGATCTTATATATTTTAAACTAGGTTCGATCCCGTGTATTACAAGGGATAATTTAAAAAAATTAAATCAAGTCAGAAAACTTATCTTACAGATATGAATTATCATCGAAACTACGATGGTACCTCAGACTTGTACTCTTGAAATAACTCTGAAGAATAACTTTTCATATTTGAATTTACAAATGAAACTATATCAATAATTAGTTAAAATTAAGTTAACCCTAGAATAAAAATAAGTTTAGAAATGAAACTGTATCAGTAAATTGAATTTAAACTTAGAAGTAAACTTAGCAAAACCGGACCGTTTTTGGCGGTTTGAGCGGTCTGGCGGTCTGGTCTGATTTGAAAAATAGCAAAACCGGGCGGTCCGGTCCGATCTGCGGTTTGGAACCTTTTTTGGGTGGTTTGGACCAAACCAACCGCCAAATACACACACACATATACATATACATATGTATATACATATACATATGTATATACATATACATATGTATATACATATACATATGTATATACATATACATATGTATATACATATACATATATATATATATATATATATATCTAGACTTGGGATCATATGAGACCAAGGGTTTTTCGTGAGACCCGTAAGACCAATTCTTAACCCTTGGATTAGATCTACAATATGATGATCTGAACATTCATAAACGCCACGAAACTTCTCAATAATTACAAAATTGCCATTGTACAATTTTAGACCATTAGATCATTAGTTTATAAAGTAGATCAATGAACATAAATTGGTCTTACGGGTCTCACGTGAAACCCTTGGTCTCACTTGAACCCAACCCTATATATCTATTTTAATATTAGCAAGCCCAAGTTTTTTAACTTATTGGCTATAACTCAAATATATCCCTAAGCATAACATCTAACATAATCAAAATCGACAACTAAAACCATTAAACTATTAAACATATCGACACATTTGATATTGACGGTCTCCAAAATCCCTCAAAAACTCCATCAATCTATTGATCTTTCTAATCCATGGTTTGATTTCGGCGCATATCAACCAAGTGATTCAACCAACTTAGATTTGGCTTCTATTTTGTTTGGTCAAGAACTCAAGACTCAAGAATTGAACCATTGAATGTTGTGAAGTCGTGGATTTTGTTACTCAAAAAGTTGTAAAGTTGTAACTTTGTTAATTTGTTTGTTTTCTAATATATTATATATTTATTTGTTTATACTTTGGATTGCTTCGACTTTGTACTCAAGAGCTGCTTAATTATTACATTTATTTGTTTAGATATTTTGTTTTGTTAAAATGGATATTTAATCTAAATTTTTTTAATTATATATATTTTTTAAGTTTAATATTTAAAGTCCATTAAAGGCCCAAACCGCCTAAACCGGTTAGACCAGACCGCCTTTTCATGGTTTGGTTTGACCGGTTTGGGCACTTGATGTCAAACCGCTCGGTTTGAAAATTTTATAAACAGTCATTATGGTTTGGTTTGTGGTTTGAGGGGTTAAACCGCCCAAACCGGACCGCGAACACCCCTACTCTTCAGACTTCAGAGCTCTATATAGGCAAGCCAGAAGCTCTGCATGCACTATGGTGAGCTAACTTAGAGTTCGGGTAAGCTAACTCTAAAGAATGACTCTTCAGACTTGTACTCTTAAAATAAGTCTGAAGAATAAAATCAATCCCACTTAATTATAGTTCAGACTTCTAAGTCTGAAAAAAAGACTTCAGAGTTCAGATTTTAGAGTTCGGGTGAGCTAAGTCTGAAAAAGAAGATTTCAAAATTCAGGTAGGCTAACTCTGAAGAATGACTCTTCAAACTTGTACTCTTTAGACTTATTAAAGATTTCAGAGTTCAAACTTCTAAGTCTGAAAAAGAAGACTTCAGACTTTTTTTCTAAGTCTAAAAAGAAAGACTTCAGAGTACAGACTTCTAAGTCTGAAAAAGAAGACTTCAGAGTTCAGACTTTAGAGTTCGGGTGAGTTAAGTCTGAAAAATTAGATTTTAGAGTTCGGGTGAGCTAACTCTTTACAATGACTCTTTAGACTTGTATTCTTGAAATAGCTCTGAAGTATAAAATCAATCCCACTAAGTCAGAGTTCGGACTTCTAAGTGTGAAAAAAAGAGACTTCAGAGTTCGGGTGAGTTAAGTCTGAAAAAGAAGACTTCAGAATTCGGGTGAGCTAACTCTGAAGAATGACTCTTCAGACTTTTACTCTTCAGACTTATAGAAGACTTCAAAGTTCAGACTTCTAAATCTGAAAAAGAAGACTTCAGAGTTCGGGTTTCTAAGTCTGAAAAGAAGACTTCAGAGTTCCGACTTCTAAGTCTGAAAAAGCGGACTTCAGAGTTCGGGTGAGCTAACTCTGAAGAATGACTTCAGACTTGTTCTCTTGAAATAACTCTGAAGTAAAACTTTTTAGTAAATTGAATTTAGAATAAAATAAAGTTAACCTAGAATAAAATTGAATTTAGAAATGAAACTATATATCAGTAAATTGACTTTAAAATTAGAAGTAAACACCATTTTTTTCGTGAATCAGTTACCACATGAATTAATTAACCCAAGAATAATATCAATTGCATCATAAATTAGGTGGATTGATTGAATAAGAGGACACATGTCAATCAAATAAGTTAAATTGAACTGCTAATGTAAATTGTGTCTAGATACGTTCAAATAAGTCTAATTGAACTACAAATGTAAATTGTGTCTAGATAAGTATTTAGGTAGGAAAACACTAAAAACGGCTCACCAGAAGATGACACGTGTCAACCCAATTACTTATTTATTATAAGTATAGATGTACTTTGTTGTATATCACTTGTTATTCTGTTTTCATTATCTTTCTTTTTAAATATTTAATTTGAATAATTGTTTTTCAAGTTTTAAATCACATATTATTAGGAAAATACTAGTTGTGTACCCACGCAATGTGGCGGAAGCCGTGAATTTTAACGATTTTGAAGTTTCACGGGTTTTATTAGAGAAGATTTAACGATGATATAAGTTACACTTGGTCTTTACATATTAATACAATTTGAATAAATAAGAGTTATGGTTCAAATTACAGTCTATCAATGGAAAAAATTGTATGACAATATAAAATCCAATATATTTAAACTCCAACATATTTAAACGACTCGACAAATGTGTTCGATTTATACAAAGAGCAAAAAATCAAGAGATCGAGAGCGAGACCGAGAGTTCTAGAGCAATTGAATGAGAGATGAATGGAAAAACTTTTAATAACTCATGGTGAATATCAGTTTGAATCTCATCTTGGGGGATGGGGAGAAGACATAGAGGTATGAGAGGGTGAATGCATGAGTGAAATGTGTCAAAAGTATCTTAGGAATATGAAAAGAAAATGTAATAATGTGCATTGGTAACTTATACTATATATTATTTTAATTGTAGATTAAGAGTTTTTAAGACTGAATGCATAAAGTAGCAGTACTTAATGCATTACGAGTTGTTTTTAAGACTTTTAAACTTTGTGCATTAAATATTGTTTTTAAGACTTTTGACAAATCTAATTTATAAGGTAGTATAGATTTTGAAAAATAATAATTAATTATAAATCACATGTGATTTTAA
>NC_037541.1:9970539-9973766 GCF_001531365.2 Cynara cardunculus var. scolymus
TAAGAGTAGAATCTTAAATAAATAGATTAAATAATTTTTATATAACTAAATTACTTTTATGTTATTATTTTATTTAGAATTAATTATTTAATGTATTATTTAACTAAATGTATGGTTTATATTCATCCTCTTATTTTCTTAAATACGTGTCATTTTCATATGAACCAAACTCTCTCTCTCTCTATATATATAGAGAGAGAGAGGTTACTTTGCAAACCTCTTATTTCATGCAAACAATTGAAACCACCATCAACCAATAGAATAATTTCATGTTTTTCTCTTTATTTTTAATGAATAAGAGTATGAATGTCATTTTACTTTTTAATAGATAATCTTGGTAATGTTTTAAGTGTTTTTAAATATGAAAGATTAAATAGAGTAACTGTATTTAAGAAAACTGTAGATCAATTAATTCTTTTATTAAATTAAAAATACTATATCAATTACAAAGTCTATTTGTGATAATTTATTTCTTATTATATTACAAAAAAATCGATTTTTTTTTCAAGCCACAAGTAGTTACTGATTTATTAATAATATAATTGTAATATTCCTGATTTTGAGTATATTGTTTTGTTTTCATTCGTAAAACAAATGTAATTAATGAAACCATGTTATACAGTTTTCAAAATGTTTCAAAAACGAAACTAAATTCATTTTGGTTAGGAACTATGAAACTTGAAATTCATTGACTGAACCATATTTGGTTTCATTAATAAAACCAATTTCATCTTGACATAAACCATGAAACCGATTCCATTTTGGTTAGAAAATATGAAACAAATTTAAAAATGAAAGAAATATTATTATTCAGTTCTTGAAGTGTTTCATTGATTGAACAATATTTAGTTTCATATGTAAACCGAGTTCATCTTGGTTAGAAACCATGAAACTAATTCCATTTTTGTTAGAAAACGTTTCAACAATTTTCACTGTTGAAACAATGTCATTCAGTTTTTTGAATTGTAGAGTCCATGAAACCAATTTCAATTATGAAACGAATTTCATTAACGAAACATGCTATTCGGTTTTAAAAAAATGTTCCATTGACTAAACCATTTCTGGCTCAAATTTCATTATACAGACGAACAATGAAACAAATTTCACTAACGAAAAAATGAGATACAGTTTCCAAAATGTTTTTACTGATGAAACCAATTTCACTAATGAAATCATATTATTTATTTTGTAAAAAATTTCATTCATAAAACCGATCTCACTAATGAAATATTTGTCAAATCCAATAATGTTTGATCAAATGAAGATGAATATGAGGGTAATTCTTTTTTGAATATTGAACATGAACTCAATTTTATGAATGAAGTCATTTTATTTGGTTTCCGAAACGTTTTAGTCATGACACCAGTTTCACTGATGAAATAAAAATTATTCAGTTTCGAAAATAAAATTATTTGAAAACGGGAAAGGATCGAACAATATGGCTGGAAGTTAAAAATGATTTGCCAATTTTGCTATTTCTTAATTAAATATTAAACCTTTTATTTTATTTTATTTTTTACTTTTCTAATATAACACATTTTAATCATGATCATTGATCAAGAAAATGGATGAATAAGATTGGATTGTAAGGTTTGCACAAAAGGGGGTGGTTTGCATTTGGTCGTGCTCTCTCTCTCTCTCTCTCTCTCTATATATATATATATATATATGTGTGTGTGTGTGTGTGTGTGTATGGGCAAGTTTTTTGTTAATAAAGTCATTGGTGTTAACTATCTGAATTGATCTTGATCATTAAACTTTAAGATCTAAAAGTTAAATTAATTGATATAATTTTTGTAGTAATTGTAAAAAAAAGTATGTATTAAACAAAGGTGAACACAAGTAAATACGATTATTTTTGGAAAAGATATTAATTAAGTTAACATTCAAGTAGTAGATTAAATGTTGTGTCCACATGAATGAACATGTAATCATCCATTATAAAGGTTAAAATCATGGAATACTTAGAAAATATAACCGCCCATTAATTTTAAGGTAACATTCATTATTAGGTTTTTTTGGTCATCATATATTAATTTTAAATCAACTGTCATGAACAATGGTGTTCAAATTTATTAAGTTTGATATTTGTATTTGGTGTCCACATGTTAACTTATGAACATTGTTCAACATTCATGTAGGTTCAATGTTATAAACATTTGTTCATCTTTGGTTTACTGTAGGTTCAACGTTATGAAATTGTTCAACATGTAGGTTTAATGTTTCCCCACATGTTCACTTATGAAGCTAAAATCATGGAATACTTAGAATATGTAATCGTCCATTACTATGCACTAAAAAATAGACAATTACATTTTTACCCTCTTCAAATACCTTCATCATGTGAATCAACTAAACGTACAACTTGTTTCTGATCGCTGAATAGAGGTTTGTAGAATAAACACTTTTTATTAGTTAACAAAAGAACTTTCCCCTATATACAGGGGAGGTTTATTTTACAAAGCCATTAATTCCAACAAACTATTCAAGCAGTGTAACACCTCATACCACACATTGCATGTAACACGTACTTCATACAAAAGAAATACATGTTTAAATCCCACATTGGTCCCTTAATACAAGAATCTACCAGTATAAAATACATGGTCCAAAATTCAAAATACAAATTCTTGTACTAATCCAGTTACATATGCCAAAACTATACAAATCATCAGCCACTCTTCATGTAGATAAACATATAGGAAAATTATTATATATTTCCCTTTCCCTTACCATCAGCATTTCCTGCAATACATATTTGAAATCACAAAACGAGGGTCAGAACGAAAGGTCTAATGAGTTACCCTATTTATGTTATTGCAGGGTGAAAATCACCAAAACTTTTAAATAAAACAACTTTTCATATATATAACAAATATATGAACACGTGAGAATACAATATTAATACCTTTCACCTTTCATGCCAATAATCTTTGCATGCAAATAATACATCAACTCTAAACAGGTTTATATTAACCAAATTAACATAGTGCCACTTTTATACCTTTTCTATTCAAACAAGGTTTATACAAAGCTTCAGACCAAACCTGTTATCCTCTTCTCTATAACATTCAGACTATGATTTCCAATAAGAATCCTGATCCTAAATCTTTAAATCACAAAGAAATAAAGATTCTAGACCATAATAATCTTAAGGGATATGATAGTAAGAGTTATATTATATAACACATACATACAATTGCCACCCTTATATCCAAATGTACACC